>NC_138053.1:58876368-59476368 GCF_964194185.1 Rhinolophus hipposideros
CTCCTGCTGCAATTCAAGTTGGCTGGGGGCCGGTAGTGAGGGCTACTTCAACAAAACTTTGCTGCCCTTCCTGCTCCTCCTGTCTTCTTTTCTCCTGATACCTTTTGATGCTCTTCACATGTTATTTGCATAGCAAAGGCACTAAGCTGTCCAGGAAGAGAGGGCACCACTTCCACCCCCAATAAGTCTTTTTTTTTCTTCCTTCCTTTCTTTTTTTCCTTTCCTTTTTTTCCCTTTTTTTGGAGGTGGGGGGCGGGAGAAAAAGGGGGTTTGCAAAGGCAGCATCTCAGGATGATAGCCTGGATGTATTGAAGGCATATCTTTTTCTGCCAAATCAGAAAGTCCGATCTCTAAAGCCAGGGTTAGCCAGACTATAGGGTTTTATTCTGGCTGCAGAATAACTAACTGACTGCTGTGGCTTTGCAAAGGGGGGCAGAAAAAAAAAGTTAAGAGAGGAGAGGGAGTACGTGAGTCGTCCAGTGCAATCTCTATTGTTTGAAACTTACTTTTTATCAGAATTTGAAGATGAAAACGGTAAGGAAGACTTCACAATATTCAATGAAACCGTTTTTTTAAAAAATTAAAACTTGTGCTTTGCTTGTCTTCCGAATAACGCGTAGAAAACTTTTTTCTGTGTGTGTGTGTTTTTTTTTTTAATGGCAATGAGTGAGCTTGACTGAACTCATTTTACAGATAGAAATCTTTTTAACTCCAGACTAGTCGGGGGGTTGGAGAATTCTGGGTCTTGCAAGTATTTTATGATGCAAAAATATATACGTTTATTATACGAATAGACATGTTTTGTGAAGTATGACTTTATTATGATTATTGTGGTCTTTTAACTCATCACCAAATAGTAATCGGGAAAGTAATAATGATGTGTATTTTAAACTGATTTCCAGTTTTCTTAAAGAAAAACCTTCTGCATTTTATAGTTTCATGTCAGTGTCTTAAATAGTCAGACAAGTGCATAGTTTATGCCTGGGCTCAGAGGGCAGAATTAATGTGCTAGCTGTAGCCTCGATGCTCTAGGATATGTTAAGCTCTTAATAGGCTAATCAAAGAGATGGAAGCGTGTGTTTTTGATTTACTTTTGGCCACTTGGGACGTGCTAGACTCATAACCCTCCGGAGCCTTGAATATCGGGGTATGTCTGTATGTATGGTACATAGGATCAAAGTTCAGAGATTTGGGGGGTGGGGGGTGAGTGCTGGAGGGGTTATTGGAAAGCTGCCTTCTGATAATGTGTACTACAATTCCTGTCTTTGGTAATTTCTTTCCTTGTTGTACTAGAAGAAAAGAGAGCGAGAGAGTGAGAAAGCGCACTGAGAGGGAACAAGAGAGTGAGTTTCTTACTCTTGTTTTTATTTGAGCTGCCGGTGCAACGCGTTTGGGCCAAATGCCAACTGTCTGGGTCACACGCGTTTTATCCAAATAGATTTAGCGCTGCTGTCTGGAAATGGGCTGCTGAATGTTAACTTTAGGATCAACTCAACCAGGGCAGCTCAGACTGTTACCCTCTGTCTGGGCGAAGTGGGATTGGGGTGGGGGGGACGGCTGGGGGGCGTGAGGGTGTACAGAAGTTGGGGGAGGAAAGGGATAACTGAACCATTGCTTGGAACTTTTAAAAAGACACTGGAGTGTGATTTTCAACATATTCTTTTATGTTTAAATTTCCTGGACTAGTTTTCTTTCTTTTGTTTTTATTACTCTTTTTAGCTTATGTTGATTAGCCTGAAACTTAAATGTGAGAATGACAGTTCTCAAAATTCATTGCAGTGAAAGAAATGTAAAATAAAACTGGTTTAGTTGAAGGAAATTGAAAAAATTAATTTTGGAGATAATTGTTTTCCTGTATTTCCCCAAAGTGGTAACTGCAGATCTGGTTTATATTAATTTAGTGTTTAAATGTGATTATTGGTGTTTTGGATTTTTGAAGAATAGCGTAAAGAAGCAAATAAGTTGATTTCAAACAAATCAAATTCATTCATTTGCCACAAATGGCAGCAAATGAAATGTATGTTGTGGTGTTAGTATTTTCGTAATTCTCAAGGAGAAAAATCTCTAACCTCAAGACCTGAAATATTTTAACACTTTTCACGTCTGAGCCAATACTTGTGAGACTAATTCTTACTCTTGTCTACTCTTACCACTTCCTCTTCATTTCCTTAGCAACCACTAGTAGCTCTTAGTGGCTTAGGACGGGTCTCTATGCCAGATCTTACCCTGTGTGTGACTTTTGTGAGACAATAAAGAGAGTAAACATGTTAAGAGAGTTAACAGCACATCTTTAGAACATTTTGGGGGGTGGTGGTGGGGGGGGGGAAGAGGAAAATGGTGGAAAGGTTGATAGCTCTCTTGGTTATACCAAAAGACATAGTTGATTATCAACTTTTTGAGCTAAACTCACGAGAAAAAAGTGTTTCTGTTTTTCAGGAAAGAAGTTATAATACAGATAATGTATATCTAACTTGCCATCGGTGGGGGGTTGGAAATAACAGTTTGAAACTATATGTAATTTAGGGCTTGATTTTTGTAGAATGATGTTTTATAGTTTTGCTTTTGGCTCATTTGCTTTTCTTATAAGTTTTGAGTGCGTTTAATTACACCTTTCCTTGGAAACCAATCTCACAAAGTTAATAAATGATCTGGAAAACCTTTGTACTTACAGCTTAGTGGTGTCCTTGGCATATAGTATAAGACCATAAATATTTGTTGAGAGAATAAATGGAAAATGAAATGAGACATTAATTTACACATATAAAAATTAAATACCTGAAGGAAGCATAGTATTATTGCTTCCTCTGTGAAGACCAGATCAGCCTTAAAAAAACCAAAACCAAAACCAACACAAAACAAAACAGAATTAAGATGGATGAAAGAAGTTGAGAAGGATGTTATACATGTTCTTTAGCTCCATAATAATAGCTCAGGAGAGGAAATTATTACCTTGGCTACTCCCAGATCACTTGAGTGGGAAGTAAAGATGATAGAGGAAAAAGACAAGTAAGTACCCTTCAGCCAGGGCAAACTACTGGGAGAATTACTGCAGTGCAAGTTGTCTGATCTTATTTCTGCTTAGCTAGTATAGCTTTGATCCATGGAAGCAGGTAAATGATCCCTTTACTGGCTGGTGCATTTGTATTAGGAAAAAAGCATCTGTGAAATCAAAGAAACAGTTTTGTTTCTGTTTTTAAATTTCAAGTATTATAAACCCAGTTATCATGACCTAAATTCATTACTGTTTGCTGTAAGACAATACAAGGTAATTGATTGATTCCATCATCATTTCTAACTATTCCACATTTTTGAGGGAAGCAGGAACATGAAACTATCTTTGAAAGAAAGCTTTTGAAAAGTGATGAGTCAGATAAGGAGGAGGGGGGGCTAATATTTGTTTAGTCATTAAAGTGAAGTGTGTGGACACTTTACATCATGTGTAATCTAATTTAATCTCTCAACAAGTCTTTGTAAGGTAGATATTATTATCACAGATTTATAGATGAGGAAACAGATTCACAGAGTTTAAGTAACTTGAAGTCAAGCCAGGACTCAAAGCCTTTGAGCTTTCCGCAACATAATAATGTTTCTGCTGTACGGTGTAAAGAGTTAATGCCTTATGATTTCTGGACAGTTATGTAATATTTTAATGTTAGCCTGAATTTTGGAAGCTATGTAAAAGTCAGTGCCTATGCATATTTGATGATGCTTTCCAGCAGATTAAGCTCTCCAGCAAGTGTCAGAAAATAAGTTACCCATTCACTTTTATTGTGAGGTGACAAAAAGTGGTTAGATATGTTAGTTATTGTTGATATTAGTTGAGTATGAGCCAACTCATTTACTCACTGGTAAGTTTCTTCACTGACATTGGAGGCTTGAAAATAGTGGGAAGTGAAGGCAGAGTGAGAAAGGAGAAAGAAACTCAAATTTATTAAGTGTGATGATTGGGTGTTCACGCTTTTGCGTGAGATGTGCCTCCCACGAAAAAAATAAAAAAAGAAAAAAAAGGAAAAAAAAAAGAAACTCAAATTTATTGAGTGCCCACATGCCAGATACTGTGTAGCTAGTGCTGGAAGCAAGATCTCAGCGGGTTTGTTTAACTTCAGAGCTCCTGTGCTTTCTGCTATGTACCAATGCCCTTTTTTCTATAAGCCTTTAAATCAAACCTTAGTCTACTTCTGGCCAAGTAGTTACAGATTACTTGTTCTTTAATGTTACTGGTTTACTTACCTTGGGTGTTTGCAGGACAGTGCTAGTAATGGTAAGAGTGGAGGTTACAGAACTGTCAAGAGCAGGACATTTTTCAAGGGGGAAAAGAATTGTTCCCCAAACCCAGCTAACTATAGTGTAAGTTTGTCATTTGTTTCAAAGCCCAGGAAAATAGGGAAAACAAAGATGAATGATTCAATACAAATCTATCACCATTACTAGATAATTAACTGAAATGTGTCAATTGTATATTCCTCTTCAAAGGAAAATTACTTCAAAATATAGGAGAGACTCATTTAATGTGGGACATTATTATACAAACACTTAGTTGATCTGAAAAAAGTTAAAGCAATGAGGAGTGAATGGTGTTCATAAAACAGGAATTATGGAGTTGGAAACTGTATGTAGTAGGTTGGGAATCAAGATAACTGGATTATTCTCACTACTGTTATTGAATAATGGTGTGACTTAATCTCTTTATAGAGAGTTTTGCCTGAGAAAGGATATACGTGTCTGCTGTCTTGACTAAATCATTGTAGAGGTAATTTTGAGATGAAATAGTTATTGTGTATAAAGTTGCTTAAAACTGTTCACATTAATTAACCTATACCTTTTTATGAATACTTTATTTCATACTGGTTGTATGCAACTGCTATTGATTTTTAAGTTAGAGTGCCTTAAAATGTCAGTGTGATGTAGTAGAAAGAATTTGTACTTTGGAGCCAAGTAACTTTGTGTATGACTCTGGGCTCTACTATTTTCTAGCTGACTACTATGAGCTTCAACTTCTCTATCTATAAATTGGCAGCCATCTTAGTTATCAATTGCTGCAAAAAAAAAAAGATACCTTAAACTTAGTGGCTTAAAATTACATTATTATCTTACAGTCCCTGTGGTCGGGAGTTTGGACATGGCTTAGCTATATTGGGTACTTCAGAGTCTCTCATGAAGCTGTAGTCAAGGTGTTGGCAAGCACTGGGGTCACCATGGAAGGGTCGACTGGGAAGGAATCTGCTTCTAGCCTTCTGTATTAGTGAGCAGGATTAGGTTTCTTGGAGGCTATTGCATTAAGGGCCTCAGTTCCTTGCCAGTGGTTATCTGATGGCTGCTCTCAGTTCCTTGCCACGTGAACCTCTCCAAATGGCAGCTTGCTCCATCAAAGTCAAAGGGAGAGAGCCTACTAGTAAGATGGAAGTTAGAATCTTTTGTAATCTAATCACAGAAGTGACGTCCCCTTCACATTGAGGTCTTCCGTTGGTAAGGATGAAGTTACTGAAGGGAAGGGAATTACACAAGAGCGTGAATATCAGGAAGCAGGATCATTGGAGTCTGCCTGACACAGGGGCAGTAGTACCTACTTCACAAGATTGTTATGAATATTAAAAGAAGTAACATATTTAAAAGTCTCTTTATTTTTGGTCTGAACTTCAACTACTTTTCCAGATATTACTTGTTAGTCTTCTGCATAGGAACCAAACTTACTATTATTACTAATATTTTCTATTTTTTTTCTTACCACTTAGACTTTGTAGAATCTATTTCTTTAATTTGTAATGACTGCCCCTAGCAATTTGACATCTTCCAGCGCCTATCTCAAGTGCTACTTTTTTGATAAACTTTCCTTGACTCATTTTTCTCTGATTCAGAAGTCATCTCCCCCATCTGATCTCCTTTAACACCTTTTCATAACTACTTTATGGCATATGTCAGTCTATCTTGAATTTTTTTCCTTATTACTTAGATTATGAGTAATGATTGTGTCTTAATCTTTTCTGTATCCCTATGTTGTAATAACATCATTTGAAAACATAGGAAGACAATATTTATTGATTTATCAATTAGTTTTTTCAAAGTTTACCAGTTTAATAACTTGTAGAGAAAGAGAGAAAGACAAGGAATTTTAAATAGTTGTGGTTGTTTTATATGTTGTAATAACTGACATTTCTAGCACCATAGGGAGTGAAAGTATTCCACATAAGTTAATTTTCCAGTTAACTACAAATATCCTTTTATATGCCTAAAGTGATTTTATTTTAACCACTATTTATTTATTCATTTACTCTTTCATTTTTTTAACCAATAAGTATGTAAGCATTTATTATATGATAATCCCATATATTAGGGATGTGTGAAGAAAATCGAATATCTTTTGTGTACTTCTCTATCTTAACAGTAAATTATCATGTTAAGAGTAATTTAACCTTTTCTTTCTGGCTCAGGCATAGTATTTTGAGTATCAGATACTGAGCTATAACAGTCATATCACAACAGGAACTGCTAAACCACATAAGGATTGTTTGCCTGTACCCCAAGCTGTATTGATTTGGGATTTTAAAACTACTTGTTCAGTTTTTTGTCAGTTTTGTCCTGTTAGTGAGCTAGTTCTAGTCCCTTTGTTAATTTCTTTTTAAGTGTTTGTGTGCTGGGAAATCTGGTAGCCAAATATGCTACTTTTCTGTATAGAATGTGAATTCATGGACTCAGAGTGAGGTCGTAAGTCGAAAGGAAAGTACATGAGATAGAACATGAAATCTGTTGTGATACTTGAAATGAATTTTTTAAAATGATTTTCTTTTCAGAAAATGGATTTCTTTTTCTTTCAGTTAGATTCTAGATAGTTGAAGTTGTCTTACATGCATTGCCCTATGAGTCATATATAAGACTTCCAGATAAAGTCAAAGGTTACAGTAAATATGGTTCAACTTTTTTAGAAGTTTAGTTTGTGTTACTGTCTGAGTGTTCAGACAGCAGCTAAATGTCACTCTGTGTTTATAGATCCACTCTGTAAGAAGAAATGATAGGTGCCTCATAAAGCAACAAATCAATCTCTGGATATGAGTGTTCTAAAAAGCATGTTAAGGAATAGGATCACATACTGTTTCACACTTTCATAAAATGAACTTTGATTGTGAAGTCAGTCTACTTTTTATTTTATCAAAAGGGGTTAGTCACTGTACCCGCACATTATCTTCCAAGTTCTTTAAAAAAGAATTTTTATGATTTCTCTTCAGATTCCTTCTTTGATTATTAAGTAGCTCTGACATTATCCTGCTAAACATTTAGGTTTCTAAGTCTGTGTTTAGTCTTGTGGATTTTATTTAGACTATGCAGAACAACAATGGTCTAATTTAACTATATTAAGTTATTTTGTAGTGTATGACCTTTGGCAAGCACTCAGCAATATAGATCTGTGCGTTCAGGATCTTTTTCAGTTAACTTAAATTTTTTTTGTTTTTCTAGGTTAAAAAATGGCCATACTTTAGTAACTAATCAGCCTAATGCTTTGCTTATGAAAATTTTACCATCATTAATTTTTTCATTTTGGATTGAGAAAAATGAATCCAGATATAGAAGAAAGTACGGGATGTTGGAAAAAGTACCTGTTAAACAGTGGACCATCTAATAACTAATTTGCTATGGTATTGACTCTCTAGCACATAGGTAGCCCTCCAAAAAATCATCCAGTTTTCTAAATTATGGAAATTTTGTGGAAGACGTTGACCTGGATTTTGAGCCTCATCATGGCTTCATCGGAATTTCACAGTGACCACAGGCTTTCATACAGTTCACAAGGTAGGATTCATACTTTTGAAACTTCTAGTGTTATGATCTGATAAGAAAAGATTCTGAATGTTTAGTTTGGGTGAATATTTTCTTTGGGATATGTAATGATAGGAGCAGAAGCCTGCTGTGTCAATTTAGTGCTTGTTTCATAAACGTTAAGGGCTCTAAGAGTCTTTTTACCTTGTTCTACTAGTATTTAATATCCAGTGGATTTTAGCCTGGTCTTTCTCAGAAGATAATAGACCCAGGCCTCTCATTCTTCTTCTGAATCCTAAACTTTAATAGGTTCATTCATTGCTAAGGTTTATAGGCAATGTCATGTTAAAAAAGGATCCAAAGGTTTATGTTATGAATGAACAAGAATGTTATGAATGAACAAATTCTGATATGACATTTTTCTAATATGGACCCTTAGTGGAAAAATGCTTTTCCTAACTTAAGAATTCTGATCTAAGCACTAAAACCTGGGTAAAAAGTAAGAGATGTAAGAAGTTCAACGTTTCAAATTCTAATCCACAATTCCCTATGATTTTCATCTATGGAATTGAACTTTATGTCATATTAAAGTTCTTAACAGAGAGGTCCCAGGAGCGAATGCCATTTTGTTTTCCATGGATCGGTCCAAAACTTGTAGAATTATTGAAAACATCTCTTTTGGATTTTCCTCCCATGAATGTATAGTGACAGATAATTTTTTGGTGCTGATGAATCAGATTTCCAAGGCTATTATAGATTGATGTCTAGAAATCCATAGGTATAAAATATGGCTTTCAAAGTATATCAACGAAGTCACCATAGCATTTAGTATGAACTTTTATTCATGAGAGGTAAAGAAATGCTATCTTTCAATTTATTTCAATTTGATCATGGTTTCATGGTTTCTATTTGTGGGTGAACTCCACATATAGACAGTGAGGCATCAGGCAGACATTTGGTTTTCCTAGCTATAGAAAGATACGGTTGAGACGGTAGATTGGTAATATTTACTATGCCTAAGTGAGGAAATTATATTTAATAGTGTTCTGAATTTTTTGTCAATTGATGATTTTAACAACTTTATTGAGATGCATATATACCATATAATTCATCCATTTAAAGTTTCATTTACAATTCAAATGGTTTATTTTATTTACAGAGTTGTACAACCTGACAACAATCAATTTTAGAACATTTTCATCATCCCAAAAAGAAACCCTGTACCCATTAACAGTGACTCCCAAATTCCCTTCAAACCATCCTCCACCCCTAGCCCTAGGCAACCTCTACTCTACTTCTGTCTCTAGAGATTTGCCTTTTCTGGATGTTTCATATAAATGGAATCATATAATATGTGGTCTTTTGTGACTGGTTTGTTTCACTTAGCATGTTTTTATAATGTTAGACAATGAACTTTGATTATGAAGGCTGTTATTATGAAGGGTCATTTATGCCATAGCTTGTATCAGTACTACATTCCTTTTTATTGCAGAATAATATCCCATTATGTGAATATACCACATTTTACTCGTTTACTCATCAGTTGGATATTTAGGTTATTTCCTCCTTTTGACTATTGTGAATAGTGCCGCTGTGAACATTCATGTACAAGTTTTTATATGGATGTGTGTTTTCATTTTGTTGGGTATATACCTAATAATGGGTCAGATGGTAGTTTCATGTTTAATCTTTTGAATTGAACAAAAAAGTTTCAAAAAATTTAGTTTTTTGA
The DNA here is from genome assembly GCF_964194185.1 of Rhinolophus hipposideros. NCBI lineage: Eukaryota > Metazoa > Chordata > Mammalia > Chiroptera > Rhinolophidae > Rhinolophus > Rhinolophus hipposideros. The sequence goes on from NC_138053.1 coordinate 58,885,850, forward strand.
AGGACTGCCAGACTGTTTCACAAAGTGGCTACAGTATTTTACATTTCAACTGATGATTTATTAAATTTTTTTCTACAAAGCTATAGAGATTCTGTATAAACTCTCTTGGATAACTTCAACAAACATATTTTATCTGAGCTAAATTCTGCTCTTTTACGTATGTGTATTTTTCACTGTTTTAAATTTCAATATAAAATATTCATATTTCCTGCAGAATTTAGCTCTTAGAATCCATGTTTTTAAAATTAAATTTTAAAAAGGAAAATAGTCTTTCAAAATAATTTTAAAATAATGTTATTTTGAGGAGTGAAATAATAATTGGAACTTATTTCATCTTTAGATGTCTCACACATGATGATCCATGGTGTTAACTGATATAGTTGTTCTTTATACTGCTACTTCTTTGTTAAATTTTCTTTTCTTCCATGTGTTTTTTTCTGGATTCTCTACCTTGTGATTACAAAGAGGAATTCCTGACTTATCTAGAACACTACCAGCTAACTATTCCAATAAGGGTTGATCAAAATGGAGCTTTCCTCAGCTTTACTGTGAAAAATGATAAACACTCCAGAAGAAGACGGAGTATGGACCCTATCGATCCACAGCAGGCAGTATCTAAGTTATTTTTTAAACTTTCAGCCTATGGCAAGCACTTTCACCTAAACTTGACTCTCAACACAGATTTTGTGTCCAAACATTTTACCGTAGAATACTGGGGGAAAGATGGACCCCAGTGGAAACATGATTTTTTAGACAACTGTCATTACACAGGATACTTGCAAGATCAACATAGTACAACTAAAGTGGCTTTAAGCAACTGTATTGGGTTGGTAAGTAGATGTTTTAATTTTAAATTTCTGATGGGGAAATAAATTCACAATGTAAATGTCTTTCTTCACATTAAAAAAAGGTAAGGGGGTGGGGGGAAGGAGATGAGGGTAAGGGGGAACAAATATATGGTATGGAAGGAGAACTGACTCTGGGTGGTGAACACACAATGGGATTTATAGATGATGTAATACAGAATTGTACAGCTGAAATCTATGTAATTTCACTAACAATTGTCACCCCAATAAATTTAAAAAAGTATATATATATATATATATATATATATATATATATATATATATACACATATATATGTACATACATATACATATACATACATGCATACATAGGTGGTTTAAATAGGGAAAGTAAGTCTAAATATTTTGTTATTTTCACTGGCTTTGCTTTTGATGGTCTTTTTGATAATGTTTGCATTAACTTTTGAAAGTGAGAGCTACTTTTAAAACTATATTATTAGTAGAACAATGAATGAAACCTCAGGTTTAATTTTAGGTCTAAGTTTTCTGTTCAAGTAAGACATCTTTTATGCATAAACAAAATTCAGTCATTGATGAAGAGTTTAAGATTGTACGTGTATGTATGTGTGTGTATTATTTCAGGAAACCACAACACTGATTGCTTCTTTAGGTTTTTTTTCTATAATATCTTTCTCTGGTAGGCAACATACCTTAAAATTATGTATGGCCTACTTGTAGTTATAAATTCTTGAAGCAAAATGTTTGATACCAATATCTCTTTATGAAGTAACTTTTTCCTGAATTTATCTGAAGATTGATAATAAATCTTATTTACTTAGAAAATAGATTTCAAAAGTGTAGGGTCTATCCTGGGTTTTTGAGTCTATTCTAGTCTAAAGGTAAATACGCAGTTCAAAGTTGGGCACAGTAGTGGTTGCAGAACAGAGCATACTCTTACACTTTCTTTACCGCTTTTACCCTATTCAGTCTAACGTAGATATTTCATTAAAACTTTGTGTAAAACAGCACAAACATTTTGATGTTCAAGTCATTTTTAGAAACTATTTTTCTTCCTTATTCTATCACATTCATATTTTCATTCCTACTTCAATATAAAAAAACTACATAATTAGAGTTAGGTTTAAATAAGTTCTAAATTTGAAAGGAGTATCGAGAACCACAGTTTAGGAAAATTTTCACTATAGGTATATATATAAGAATTAGCTCGGATTGTCCATTTTCTATAATTGTCAATGGGTCAAAATGATTACTTGGATTTTAAGATTTGGGTTTAATTCCTATAAATAGATACATTGAGTACATTTATTGCTAGTTTCTTTTTCTATAAGCAGTGTCAGCTTTATATGCAAAACAGATTTATCTTTTTGAATAAAAATAAATTTTCAAAAATAAATCTGTATTTTAAAACTTTTCATTATGTTGAAATACCACTTGCTGAGAAATATGATAGAAAAATACTGTTCCTAGTCATTGATCAAGCACTTTAAGTTTGGCATCAACATTAATTATGACATTGATAGTTTTAACAGGGTGGTGAGATGAACAAATTTGAGATTTAGAAAAACACACAACTAATTCTATTGTGAGATTTGAGGGAAGGGGAATGATTGGAGCTATGAAAATGAGTTAGAACGTGAAGGACTATACAAAGACTATGGTACTAGGAACAGAGAAGATAGAATGAATTTGAACATCTTGGTGAGAAAAATTAGAAGATTTGTATCTTATTAATTTTTTCCCAACTGGCATTTAATAACACATATAGTACATAGTAGATATTTAATAATATTTTAAGAAGTTGAAATAGAATTGAACTGAGTGTGGAATGAAGGAGAGAAAGTAATTGAAGACAGCTGAGGTTTCTCTTTTTGAAGAGGGTGGTTTATGAAGTTTACTGTTTGAGAAAGGAAATGCCAGTGGAATGCTGGATTGGAGAGGAAGATGAGAGTGATTTTGATATAGTAAATGTGAGGCATCTGAAGAAATAAAGGTTAAAGATGTCTAATTGGGATTTGGGAAATACAGGTCTGAAATTTAAAACAGGATTTAATTCTGGGAACAAGTAATTTGAGAGTTATTAATATAAATGTTTATGAAGTTGTGAAAGATGTTTCTGAGGAGTCAAAAGTAAGAATAAGGTTGAAAATGGAAATTTTTCTACACTTAGTGGGATGGCAGAGGATCATCCCTCTATTCTTTTTTTTTTTTTTTTTTTTAATTTATTTATTTATTTATTTTTTTCATCCCTCTATTCTTTATCCTCAGTGAGATTTTCTGTCTCTTGTTTTCTTTCCCTTTATTTGTGAACACCTTTCTGTTTCCCTTTGCTTCCTATTAAAACTGCATGGTCCATGTTAGCTAACTTTGATTGCTTGATTAAGGTGAGGTCTGCCATGTTTGTCCAGTCAAGTTACTATTTTCCCCTTGGCAATTGATAAGAAATTTGTGAGCAGACACTTTGAGACTGAAAATATCCTGTTTGTCGTTACACTTTTACCCACCAGTTTTAGTAATCCTTGCCTTCATTCTTATTTTGTATCATGTTACATTTTTAATAAAATGGAATATGTAAACAAGTTTTTAAAAAAAATCCTACTTTTTAAAGGCCCCTATTAACCAATTCTGTTTTTAATTGTTCTATTAAAAATAGTTTTCAATGTAGAGATCATTGAAATCAGTGTTACAACCCTTGCATCATTCAAAGGAAAACAATTCCTAACATTACCGTCTATCTGCTGTTTAAAATAATATCACATTTTAGGACTTTGGATGTGTTATCCAGGTATTGTTTTTCCAGAGTTTTTAATTTTATTTTGTGTTATTGAGAACTTTTATTTTATTTTTTTTTAGCCACATGATCAATATCATTCAGTTCCTTAGTTCTTATATGCATTGCTTGGAATATATTTCATTCTTCTTTTTCTTAGAGGCTTTTTCTTAGAGTCTTCTAGTTAATTAATTTCTTGAGTTACTACACATCTCTCATCTTGGGATTTCTTTTTTCCGAGGTTAGTTCCATATCTTTCTCTTTGTGTATTTAGATTCTGGTTTTATTAGAGAACATCTTCAAGTAATTGAAGATTACCTCAGAAAAGGTACCTGGGAAGTAAAATTTCTGATTCCTTGCCTATTTAAAAGTGACTTTATGTTGACCTCATGTTTGGTTAATAATCTAGCTGGATGTGAAATTCTAAGTTCAAAAATCATTTTCCTTCAGAACCCTGGATGGTGGAATTGGGAAAGGGAAATATGGAGCATCAAATTTAGGTTGGTACAAAAGTAATTGTGGTTTAAAAGGTTAAAAATAATTGCAAAAACCATAACTACTTTTGCACCAACCTACTACGTGGTTTTGTAGCTTAGGAAAAGACTTACAGATCGAAAAAAAATTAGTATTGATTCATTTTTGGGTGTCAGAATTCTTCTTGTTCTTTTTTTTCTTAAATTTTTTTCTTCAATGAAAGTGATACTTATACTACTTCCTGTTTCAAGAATTTTATAATGTGGTAAGTTGTGGGTCTTCATTCCTTACCTCTACTTAGTTTTTGATGGGTGCTTTCAATTTAGAGACCCGCCTGTAGCTTAGAGCAATTTGAAAAATAATTTCCTAATAATTTTGTCTCCTTGTTTCTCTCTCAACCCTTCAGTAATTGGTTCTCTGCTTCTCTTACCTCTTTTCCCATCTTTTCCTTATGATCTAAGTTCTATGAGTTTCCCCAATTTTGCCTTTTTCCTTCAATTGATTTTAAAATTACAGCAGTCATATTTCTAATTTTCAAGAGATCTTTTTTGTGTGATTGTTTCTTTCTTTATATATTGTTCTTATTTCATGCTAAATGATTTTTTCAAATCTCTCTGAAGATGCTAAAGACTATATAGCTAGTTAAAAAAGACCAGTGACCCCATTAGACTTTCTATTTATTTAATTGTATTCATAGTTGCCTTTCTACTTTTTCCATTATTCATTCATCTATTCACCCAATACTTATAAATACCAGACAATAGGCACTGTTCTAGGTGCTAAGAGTACAACAGTGAACCAGACAAAAATCCCTATCATCATATAGCTTGCATTTTAGTGGAGGAGATATACAATAAGATAAATAAATAAAAACCATAGTATTTTGGATAACGTTAAGTTCTGAGGTGGAAAAATATTGAGTAAAAACTTTAAGGAAAATGAGGAAGGGAATGCTGATATGTGAGAGATAAGATTTCTAGGTGGAAATCTTCAGGTACAGAGGTCTGATCTTAGAGTGTTTGAGGAACATAGCCAGTACCATGGCTAGAGCTACGTGAAAAAGAGAAAGAATAACGGAAGATTAGGTTAGAAAGAGAACCTGGGACCAGATGGTAGGTTTTAGAGGACAGGATAAAATCAGTGATGACTCCAAGCTTGAGGCCTTGGCAACTAGAAGAATACAGCAGTCATCAGTAGATATGAGGAAGACTCAGGCATTAACTGAGATGGAGAAGCTATAGGAAGAGTAGGTTGGGTGGTGGTGTATATCATAAGTTCAGTTGGACATGTTAAACTTGAGATGTATAAAACATTGGATATACAAGTATGGAGTTCAGGAGAGAGATGTGAATTATGGACTTATAAATTCGGGACTCATCAATATATAGATGACAGCCAAAGCCAGGAGATTTTATGAAATTGCTTAATTGGGGAGAATAGATAGACTAAAGAAGAGGTCCAAGGGCTTAACCTTTGGGCACTCCAGCAAAGAACAGTGAAGTAAGAAGTTAAAGGAAAATCAGGCAAATATCCGAGAAGCCAAAAGAAAGAAGTATTTAAAAAGAAAAATGCTACTGAGTCAAAATAAGAGTAGGACTGAAAACTGACCATTGAATTTATTAATGAAGAGGTCATTGGTGATCTTGACAAAAGTAGTTTTGGTGAAATCACAGTGGGGTTTGGAAAAGAGGCAAAAACCTGATTGAAGTAGGATTAAGAAGAAATGGGAGAAGATAAAAGACTATGTAGACAATTATCTTAAGGAATTTTGGAAAAGCAAGAAATGATCAGTTGCTTCAGGCAGAAGTGGGGCTGACAGGAGGTTTTGTTTGATACGAATGATTATGTAGAGAGAATCGAAATTTGTGGAGTGGTGTTCTTGATAGGTAAGAAGGGATGGAATCATATGCATAAATAGAATAATTGTCCTTAGCTAGGAGAATAGACAACTCATTCATAATAACAGGAAATAAAATAGATTATACGGACATGAGATTCAGGAAGGTGGGATATTTGTGGCTGTAGGCGTAGGAGGTTGTGCAATGTTCTCGATTGGAACGGAAGATGGAAAGATGAGCTGTTAGGGGGTTAAGAACAGAGGAGAAAATATAAAATATTTATCCAAGAGAGTGGAATACTGAAGGAACCAGAGAAACATAGTATAATTTCCATGAAGCATTAAGGACACAGTTGAGATTATGATGGTGAATTTAAAGTGACTCGTCAGCATGTTGGTGTGTTTTCCTCTGGCTAAATGAAGCTGCAGGGGTGTAGACCCAGACTAGCAAAATTGGATTTAATCAGTGTTGTAGTTTAGCCAAATAAATCCCATGAAGGGAGAAAAGAACAAGGAAATTGAAGGTGGAATTGAAGCTAGGTTAGGAGGCAAATGAATACATGAAGTGGGTGGAGGACAATGCAAAGGATCAGTGGGTCCTGGTGGGCATAAGGACTGTCTCTTGGGGTTGAGATACTAGAGGGATAGTACTGGAAAGATAGAAGAAGGGGGTACTTGAAATTGAGACTATGGCAAAGTTGCAAATATTGATAATGCTAAAGTCTAGTGTGTGACTATGTACCCATATGCATCCACGAGTGTCTAAGGTGAGGTGAAGGACAAGATATTTGGAAGAGAGGAGGTCCAGGAAAGGAGAGGGCAGGGATTGAAGAGGCCATCTATGTCAGTAGTTCTTATCCTGGGTCCATGGATGGAATTCAGGGGGTCTGTGAACTGGAATGGGGAAAATGACATCTTTATTTTTGCTAATTCTTAACTGAAATCTAACATTTCCTTCTTTTATGAATATCACTAACAAACCAATAAAGAAATAGCGGTATTGGTGACTTTGTCTCCAATAGAAATTACTGATATTTCCATGTCATTTAACAGTTTTCACAGGTTCTTCAAAATATTATTTATGTTAATCACTGTTGTGAAATTACGTTAATTATTAGATGCACTGCATATCTTTAAGTATTACAAAAGATATATGTATTACTATTACTTTTAAAAAATCTTTTGATAACTGTTTTTCACTACAGTGGGTTTTATTTATAATTCTATATATTTTTTCGGCAATTAAAATATTATTCTGAGAAGTGGTCCCTAGGCTTCACCCCTAGACTTCCAGAGGGATCCATGGCACGTGCACACACACGTACACACAAATCTTAAGAACCGATGATATAAGAAGATACTGAAAACAATGATTTTAGGAATGGTACTGCAGAGAGTGACAGTGACCCATAAGCTAAAATCTTTAAGGGATGAGGAAAGCAACTCTGGGTCAGTAGATAACTGCAACTAGCAGACGGAGAAGGTGAAGGCTTGAGATTTGAAGCTGGTGGGTTTTGTTTGGTTGGTTTTATTTTGTTGTTGTTATTGTTGTTTTGGAAGAGGGTGAGAGAGGGAAAATTGTTTGGAAATGGCTGTGAGTCACAAGGTCACATTCCCTACTTCAAGGTCCAATAGGAGGCTGGAGGCTGGTAGGAGAGACAGCCCCCACATTTCAGAGGATTACAGGGAAGAAAGTGTCATTTCGGGAAATTCAGGTTTTTGTTTGAGCCAGATGAAGTGAACATTCACAGATGAGGCTGAGGATACAGGATATTTTGTTGGCAATTGATTTGAGTTTGAGAGGGCACAGTAGAAGTATTTTAAATGGTGAAAGGGGGAAGTAGCAGGTAAGATCAGAAAACATGACGTGTATAACCATATGGGGAATAGAACCCAAGGAAGGGGTCTTGGTCTTCTTGTAAGGACAGGTGTGGCAGGGAAAGGGAGTTCGATGGGATTACTCCTGATGGTCCTGAGGCAGACAGTGCAGGGGTGAGTGTGGATGCTGAGGAAAGTCAGAGGCTGGGCGCTTTGGAGGCGTGCACTGATTTCTGGGACTCCCGCTTAACTCAGCTCTTTCATCATCTGGCCTTCAGCACCTTTGTAATTTCATAATCATTTCCCCCTTCCTTCTCTCTAGCCACAGTTGCTCCTTGCTGTATATCAAATACTGCACTCATGCTCCTACCCCATTGCCACGCAAAGGCAATGCTGTCCCACTGGTCGCTTCTTCCCTAGGTATCTGTTTGGCTTACTCCTTTACTGTACTAAGGTTTCTGTTCAAATGTCATCTTATTAGAGTGGATGTCTCTGATCACCCTAAATAGCTTGTGCAATTCCCTCACTTCTGATTACTCTCTGTCCTCCTATACTGCTTTATTTTTCATCTGAACATTTATCACTACCTGATTGATCATTTATTATCCAAAGAATGAATTACTTTTTTCTAGCTCCTCCCAACAGAATGTAAGCTCAATGATAGACCAGGAACTTTGTTTTGTTCACTATTATATCCATACTGCCTACAACAGAACCTGCCATGTGCTAGACAGTCACAACATACTTGGTGAATTAATAAAGTCAGAAACAACCCTCAGACGGTAGGGGAATTATAACATAGTGACTCAGAGTACAGGCTCCAAAGTCAATTCAGTGAGATTGTTACTTAGCTTTGCCCAGTCTTGGTTTTCATGTGCAAAGAGGAGCTGACAGTAGTTTGTTCTTCAAAGAGCTGTTAAGATTAAATGAGATAATGTGTGTGAACATCTTACAGAGTACCTAACATAAAATCTCTGGGTTTTCTTCCAGAGTCATTCTTGATGTTAGAGATTGTGTGTACTTAGGAGGCTTCTGACTCTGTTTGCCCCCAACAACCTGAGTTTCTCGTCTGGGAACTTAAAACGTTCTTCTTTTCACAGTCCAGCATGACATGACTCGAGTGCTCTTCCTTTTCTGGGCAGTACTGTAGACTCCACTTCCTACACTTTCCTCTTACCCAAGCTTCTTACATATGCCCTCTTTTCTGCAGGAAAACGTGCGCAGTTTACTATCACATTATTAAATCTTCCCGGTAAAGTAATTCACATTCATGTATTAGAGTTTGTTTATGGCATATGATGTTATTTCTGTCAGGGCTTGCATTTAATTTAGGGACTAATATCCTGAAAGTAAAGCAAGGGGTGGTGAAAATAATATGAAGTGACTAAGGGCTGCTTTTGTGTTTTGTTTTGTTTTTGCATTCCTTAGTTCATTTCGTAGGGGTGGTTGCCAACTTCATCTATAAGTTAGAGCAGTTCTGATTATGTCTTATCTTTCTTTCCAAGCATGTGATACTTAACATGAATTGTCCTAAACAGAGTCATAGAGGCTAAGATTCAAAGGGACTTTTGAGATTCTCTGGACTAGAGGCTTTCAGCTTTTTTCTTTTTAAAGCAACAAACCCTTTTCTCAAATGAGATGTTATGTGGAAACTCAATATATAGATTAATAAAAGCACAGCTGATTCCTAAGCCCAGGAATCCAAGCCATGTAGGTCTGTCTTTGTTGTCTGGGGCGATCCCCTGAGGGCACTTCCATGGAACCCTTAGGGCTCCCCAGAGTGCTGTTTTAAAACCACTAATTTACACCAACCCTTTCATTTTTCCAGCTGAGGAAATACACCCAGAGAGTTTGTGTTTTATCCAGTGTTACAGGGTAAATTAGTCAGATTAAGAGCAGTCCTCACATGTGCCACACTTATGAAAACACTACCGTGTTTTCCTGAAAATAAGACCTAGCCAGACAATCAGCTCTAATGCATCTTTTGGAGCAATAATTAATATGACCAGCATTATATTATATTATATTATATTATATTATATTATATTATATTATATTATATTATAGACCGGGTCTTATAGCATTTTAAGACCCGGTCTTATATTAATTTTTGCTCTAAAAGATGCATTAGAGCTGATTGTCCGGCTAGGTCTTATTTTCGGGGAAACAAGGTATTAGACAAGGATGGAAATTCTTATTTCTGATGCAGATAACTTTTACTATCTCATTTCTTTTAATCAGCAAACTTTTATTTGGTATGCACAATATATCTGAGACACTGTCTGTGCCTGTAACTGATATAAAGAAATATGAGACATAACCCTTTGCCTTAGGAAAGCGACTAGTATAGTTTGGAAGATAAAACATGCAGTTGAAAAGTTATACCAACTTTAAATATAGCTTCAGGACTTGAGATGTAGCAAAGCTGTGTGGAATTAATTACAAATAAATGAATTAAAAATAAATAATAAGCTCTGTTGGAGCTCATAGGAGGGTGAAGTTATTCCAGTTAGGCAAGAGGAAGTTTTTTTTTTTTTTTAATTTATTGGGGTGATAATTGTTAGTGAAATTACATAGATTTCAGGTGTACAATTCTGTATTACATCATCTATAAATCCCATTGTGTGTTCACCACCCAGAGACAGTTCTCCTTCCATCACCATATTTGATCCCCCTTACCCTCGTCTCCCACCCCCTCTTACCCTCTGGTAACCACTTAAAGAGGAGCTATGACTGAGCTGAGTAGGAGTTGGCTAAATAAACAGGTGTAAGGCAATATAATGCTGTGAATGAGAGCAGAGCTTTGTGTGAATTCCAGCTCCCTCACTGACCTCTATACAATATTGGGCAAGTTCTTAACCTCTGAGCCTGTTACTTCATCTGCACAATGCGGATATGTGGGATGTATATTAAGGACATATTAATTGGTGTAACGTAACCTTAAAATATCAGTAGTTACCACAACGGACATTTATTTCTCCCTTATCTCTGATGGACAGCTTTCCACGAGGTCACTCAGGTACCCAGGTTCCTTCTCTTTTGGCTTCTACCTTCCCCAGGTCTTTTTTTTTTCAGAGAGAGTGGAGAATTCTATTGGGAGGTTTTCAGAGGCTGGGCCTAAAAGTGATATACAACTCTCTGCCCATTTTCTATTGGCCAAAGCTCGATTACAAAGCTATACCTAAACACAAAGGATGTAGTTAAGTGTGCACAATTTGAAAAGGAAATAAGCCTTAGTGAATGCATAGAGATCTCTGCTACCTCAGGAAGAGGTACCTTAGGAAGATCGGAGGAAATAATCTATGTGTCATGCTTAGTACAGGGCATAGCATGTAAAAGCATTTAAACATCCTTTTTAAAGAAAAGGAAAATTCATATAATATTTTGCTGAGTATAGACAATTCATTAATTTTCCATTAACATGTTTTTTGGAGAGATATAAATTTATTTTTGAGTTTTGGTAATGTTAATATTTCAAATGATTCTTCTTGGTAAATTCTTTGTTTCTTTTTCTTTTAGCATGGTGTTATTGCTACAGAAGATGAAGAATATTTTATTGAACCATTGAAGAATACCACAGAAGATTCCAAACATTTTAGTTATGAAAATGGCCATCCCCATGTGATTTACAAAAAGTCTACCCTTCAACAACGGCATCTGTATGATCACTCTCATTGTGGGGTTTCAGGTAAGTGAACATTTAGAAATTTATGGCATTTAGAAAGCATATTGTATTGTTTGCCACTCACTTTTTTTCTGACATGTATAGTAAAAGTAAATAAGAAATGAGTAATTAGAACGATAATGCCCAGAGTCATTTCAAAAGTATCACATATCAGTAGTTTTAAGTGAATTTTGGAAGCTCTTTCAGAAGTCTTTAAAATGTAAGTCTGTGTAAAATTTGATTTTTTGTTTCTTTGAAGGGGAAAGAAAGCCACCTTAATTTACTCAGGTAACAGTTATAGCTTTCATGCACAGGTGTTCCCATAGTACTGTGTGCTGTTTGGTCAGCCTGATATTTTTATGCTAGGGGCAGGAATCTAGACACTTGAATATGACTTGAAGAGTTTTAAGGTGGTATTCAAAGTTGGTGATAATTATGGTACTGTAGAACTACATAATAGGGACAATAAACCTAAACTTCAGTGGTCAAAGAAGGCTTCATGGAGGAAGTGACTTCTAAGCTGAGTCTTAAGGAATAAGACAAGATAGCTGGGCAGAAGTGGAGGGAACAATGGGTTTATATAAAGGAAACAGAATTTACAGTGGTTCTGAACCTAAAGAAAGAATGTCACGTTCCAGGAACTGACAATTTATATAACTGGATATTAGAATGTGGGTTGGAGAAATAGGGGTAAGATTCATAGTGGGTGGGGAAGTGGTGGTGAGAGATGACTGGAGAGATAAGAAGGGGCCAGATCACAAAGGACTTATAAACCATGTTGAGGGGTTTGTCTACCCTAAGTGCGCTGGAAATCCATTGAAAGGTTTTATGTAGTAGTGTGGGGACAGAGTCCCAGAGAGCAGTTTCCAGGCTCTCGACCTCACGTGGAAAAGTGCTGGCTCGGGTAGTAGATGGCCATCAGCTGTGACTAGTTGGCCATTAGCTGTAACCGATTAGCCATTGGCCACTGACATAACTGCCGTGCCTGAGGTAGTAAGGGTGGATTGCAGTTAGCAAGTGGGTTGGTTGGTTGGAGGATTGCAGATCGTATGGCTCCTGCTTCCTGTATCTTCAACCCAGCCGCCAGGGAGAATATAGTGGTATGACTCCCCTATCTATGGCTCTATGGGTGTTCCTTTTTGGCCTCACTATGTCCTGCGTTCTTGTGCGGGGGAGCGGAAGCAGACACTGTGCATGACAAGTAGGAATCACATGATCAGGTTTAGGTTTCTGAAGATTACTCTGGCAGCCACGTGGAGACTGAATTAGAGAAAAGCAAGACTAGAGGTAGGGAAATAGGAGGCTGTTTAGTTTAAGTGTTAGGAAACTTAGAGAAACAGAGGACACAGTCTGGCATAGTAGAAAGAACATGGGCTTTGGTGTAAGCTTTGGACAAAATACCGAACTTCTCTGAATACTCTTCTTAGCACACACTAGTTACTCAGTCGAATTGTAGCTATCATCATTGTTGAGACGTCTGTTTCTAGCATTTAAAGGGCTATTATATTATTTTTTAGGAGATTAGATTTGTTCTATGTAGCTCTACTAACTGGAACTAGGGGCAGTGTCGTGCAGGGTGTCAGGCGGGGTCTCTGGTCCCGTTCCCCACATAAGAACGCAGGACATGGTAAGGCCAAACAGGAACACCCACAGAGCAATAGGTAGGGGAGTCAAACCAATATGTTCTCGCTGGCGGCTGGGCTGGAGACACAGGAAGCAGGATCTACATAATCTGCAACCCGCCATCCTAACAGCACTCTGCGCTTGCCAGCCACCATCTTCTTGCTAGCCCTCATTCTTTTTCTGCTAGCGTAGCCACGGCAGTTATATTAGTGGCCAATGGCTCACTGGTTACAGCTGACGGCCAACTAGCCACAGTTTGGCCATCCAATCACAGTTGATGGCCATTTACTACCTGAGCCAGCACCTTTCTATGTGAGGCTGAGAGCCTGGAAACTGCTTTCTGGGGCTCTGTCCCCACAGGCAGATTTCAGCTTAATATAAAGAAGAGTTCACCAGCAAGTAAATTTAGTGAAAAATGGGGTGGGTTCAATATGTAGATTTGTAAAAAAATGGAATGCATTGCCTTACAATTAGTGAATGCATTGCCCTTTTGTTTCTTAGTATTCTTCATGGGCTCCTTATTTTCTGCTTCAGGTAGAAGTGTTCTTTAAAGTTCTTTCCTCAACTGCCTGTTCTCATAACACATTCTCTCTTGAGTAATCTCTGAGGTTTTTAATTACAAGAGGTCCAGTTGGTCAAGAATAATTGGTACTAGGTAAAGTCCACTTAAAGTGAATCCGCTTAAGACATGAAATAACATTTTATAATAAATACTAATAAAAAAGATTTGATTGGTCTTTGTATTGTAATGAAGTAATGAGTAATGAAACTAAATATTATGGAAACAATTTGCTTTATTTTTGTATTCAACAAAAGTTAGGCTATGAATACAACTATATATAAATTCCTTAAAAACTAGGGCTTAAATATTCAGTTGTTTGTTGTAATATAATTGTTTTATATTCAGATTATCCTCTTTTGACATGCCTATCTTGTTAACTGGTGTTACTCAGGCAAATCGTTATTTTTCAATGGTTTAGGCTTGAGTCAAATAGTTCTGCAACTACAGTCTTACTGCAATCATAAAATTCTGTCCTTTTGCGGGAAGATTTTCTTCTTCTGCAATCTTTCCCCCTAGGTTACTGAGGCTATTTCCTAAATGGTCCTCGCTTTTAATCTTTTCCTTTCTACTACCCCTAACACCAGTTGAATTAGTTCAGACCCTCATTATCTCTTGCCTAGACCACTGTAACAACTTTCTAACTGGTCTTCCTGTCTCCAGGTTTGTCTTCCTGTCTATAGTCAAGTCTGTCTCCTACATCCGGCTATATTAACACTTTCAAACACTTCACTGGCTTCCCAATAGTGGGAATATAGTAGTAGTTCCTTAATTTCCATCAGAATGTCCCTAGATGTTATTGAAAAAGAAGCATTTTGTAAATTCAGTAAGTTTGGGAAATGTCAGGTTAAGAACTACTGATCTTAATTATGATACTATTTCAATAGATTAGTTCAAGTGAGATGTACCTTTGTAGGCATACATTGCCAGTTAACCTGAGTTATTGGGACCTCAAGTTTATATCAAAATATGAGCTTTAAAAAAACCCTTTTGACTGTGGGCATATTTATCTCATATTCAGATATGAATTTTCATATTTTAATTAGATTTAAGATATGAGTTAAGTTTTTTTTGAAAGTAATATCTATTCTTTGAAGAAAATTTAGAAAATACAGGATAAAAAGAAAAAGAAAAAAAAAATGAAGTTGCTTTTATACAAACCACCCAGAGATAATTGAATGTTCTTATACTCCATTGATATAGATATTATGTTTCTATACCTGCATTATCTACTTCTGAGTTTATTAAATATTAACTTAGCATATATGTACAAGGCTATTCTAGGTATTGGGGATGAAATAAATAAAGCAGGAAAAGTCCCTGCTCGCATGAAGCATATATTCTACTGAGGAGACAGTTAACTAAGTAAGCAATCAAATAAATAAATACACGTCCAACTGTCAAGATGTAATAAGTGCTATAAATGAAAAATAAAGCAGGTTAATGAGATAATCTTGAATGGCTCTCTATATTAAAAATATTTCGAAATTGATCACTTGAAATCTTATTTTCGACTGCAAAGAGATCAATGTATTTGGTTTTGAGGAAAATTTCTTTATTGTATGTGCTTATGAAGGAATGTTTTCTGTAACATTCTACACTCTAAAGTTAAACTGAGCAAAGCATATGTGATGAGTATCATTTGAAGAACTACTAATCTTCATTTTGAAAAAAACCCGAGTCAGTTGTGTATTCTATTTTAGACTAAAAATATATTAGTTACAGATCATTAAGCTTAACATGAAGCGGTCAATTGACAATTATAAAATGTAGATATTGTTTTGCAATGATCTAATCATGCTGGATTAATTTTTTTAAAATTAAATTTATTGGGGTGACAATTGTTAGTAAATTTACATAGATTTCAGGTGTACAATTCTGTATTACATCGTCTATAAATCCCATTGTGTTTTCACCGCCCAGAGTCAGTTCTCCTTCCATCACCATATATTTGATCCCCTTTACCCTCATCACCCACCCCCCAACCCCTTACCCTCTGGTATCCACTAAATTATTGTCTGTGTCTATGAGTTTTTGTTTCTCATTTGTTTGTCTTGTTCTTTTTGGTTTATATACCACATATCAGTGAAATCATAGGGTTCTCTGCTTTTTCTGTCTGACTTATTTCACTTAGCATTATACTCTCAAGATGCTGGATTAATTTTTAAAATGAAACTGCGGATGTTATCTATTTTGATTTTATACATTCAGTGTTCTTACATTGTATGTATATCAGGCTACAAGTTTTCTGAGTATAGGAACTCTTCATTTGTGAATATCCAGCAAAGACATTATATATACATATGTCTAGTGGAATGGTAGCCATGCAAACAATTAAAAAGCTAAAAGGTTGAAAATGATGAAAATGATGATTATAATAACAGCACCTACTTTGTATTGAATGCTATCAAAGGAGAAACACCATTGCTAAGTGTTTATTTTGCCCAATGGTGTGTAAATGTGTTCACAACACATTAAATAAAAATAAGAAATTGGTTGGATCAGAGAAGTGAAAATGATGAAAATAATGGAAATTAAATTTTATATTTAGACATGCAAGCTGTCTAGTCAGAGGAAGGGAAGACTAGGCATGATTTGAATACATGAGTGGTTTTATGATCACAGGAAAGTGAGCAGGAGAAACTGGAGTTATGTAATACAAAAAAGATTTTAGCTGTTTCATAATAATATTACTCCAAACCCAAAGGCTTAAGTAATACACTTTTATTATGTCCCAGTTTCTGTGGACCAGGTGTATGTGCATGGATGGGTTATCTACTTAGCCTCAGCCAGGACTGGGTTCTCATCTGGAGTCTTGACTGGGGCAGAATCCACTTCCCCACTTGGAATGCTGCCAAGAACCATGGGAGTGAGAAGTGGATTCTTCCCCAGTCAAGACTGAAAGCTTTAGTTTTTTGGTTGGTTGTCTGCCAAAAGCCCCTAGCAGTTTCTTGCTATGTATGGTTCACTAACTTGGTTGCTTGTTTCCTCTAAGCCAGCAAGGGGAAGACTCTATTAAGATAGATGATACAATATGATGTAACATAATTATTATGTACAGTACTCCTCTACATTTCATCATCTTTGCTATATTCTGTTGGTTAGAAACAAGTCCCAGGTCCCATCCATGTTAAAGTGGAGGAAATCACAGAAAGGTGTGGTGAACATCAGGAGGTCCTGGGGGCCACCTTAAGAGACTGTCTGCCACAACTGGACATAGGGGAATACTTTCTGGCTGTCTCGGGAATATACTATTGAAATAAGAAATAGTATGTGTCTGCTTCTCTTGACCTTTAGGAATAAACACACTACCTTATATGAGTTTCAAAAATATTTGACCGATACTTCTCTTGGTCCCTTTCTTCTTATGTCTTAAAATTTATAACTTCTACCAAAGTAATTTTTAAAAGGGAAAGGCTAAAGAAGTTAGAGAAATTGAGAAAGTGCCACTTTCTGTCAAGTATGCCATATAAATTAATCTAATTTTTCTTCACTCAATTTTTTAATAAGTGGAGGTTCGAAAGATTTCTGTTCAATATAAGAATGTGAAAGTGAGGTGTGCAGAGGATCTGTATGCTCAAGTTTATTAAGTGAAGAGGAATGTAAATGAGGCAAGCATTTCCAAGTGCTATAGCACTGCAAGGTTTCCTGTGTACTGAAGAACCAAAGGTCTAGAAAACCAAGGATAAGCTACAGTCCACACTAAAATGTAGTTTAAAGTGAGTCGTGCTGGAATCATGATCTTTCAACTCTCATTCTATTGCCCTTTACCTCTAGGTTTTGGAAAAGGAATACTTTGAGTACTCTCAAAGTGTAAATAGTTGGAGACCACAAAACTAAATGCAAAAAATAATTCACAGCTTTTTAAAATAGAGATTTCTAGAGCAATACAATTGCTCTAATTAAGATAGTTTAATAAAAGCATCTTACTTTAAATGCTCAGAAGCGTCTTAAGAATAGATTTTTGCAACATTAATGTTCTTCCTCAGGACTATCTTAGTTTGTTTAGAAAGTTAATACTCTAGTAGCTTTCTAAACAACTTTAAACGATTTTTTAAAGTACCCATTCTAAATTTAAAAGTATGATGATGTACTTACTGGAATATTATGAAATGCTTACTTGAAAATTCTTTTTTATTAAGTAATTCATTAGATTTATTTTGTTTTGCTTTCATGAACAGTTGAGTATGATTAATGTTTAATTTTCAGAAAATGTAATTTGAAAAATTGAAAGAGTTTAATTTTCTCACTACTGTATTTCTTCATCTCCTCCCGTCACTTTGAAAAATCTAAATATGTTAGAGAATTTATGAGAAGCATGTCTATTTGAAATACCTATAAATAAATTTAATTAATGGACCTGTCTGAATTAGTTAATTTTTTTTTATTGTAGACCTCATAAAAAATGGCAAACCTTGGTGGCTGAATGACACCTCTGCCTTTCCTTCTGCACGACCAATGAATGGCACACATATCCGCCACAGACAGAAGAGATCAGTAAGCACGGAGCGGTTTGTGGAGACATTAGTAGTGGCTGACAAAATGATGGTGGGCTACCATGGCCGCAAAGACATTGAACATTACATTTTGAGTGTGATGAATATTGTAAGTTTGATCCCTCTACATAATATTTTAACTTAATAGTTTGTTGTGGTTTTTGACTAAGGTTATAGATTTTTATTGTGAAATAATGACTTTAAGAATTTATTTGTCTAACGTGAGAAAGGATTGATCTACTAATATTTCAGTTCCATAGAAAATAAATTTAAAGATGATTTTATGGTTCGTTTTCAGATAATAGGAGTTTCTGAATAGTTTGTGTTAAATTTTGTTTAAGAGGTTTTCTTTAACTTAAAACATTTGCTCATCCTCTCAATTAGTATGTTGTAGTTCATCTTTAGGAGAAAATATTTCTTGAGGTAGACTTGTATAACAAACCTTTTAAATGGCATTTTGAGGGTATTGTTTTAATTGATATGGGATAAGAGAAAACCGTTTTATATACACAGTGGTTAAAGTCATGAAAAATTGTTTTACCACGTAAAAAAATAATAAATCATCCTATGATTTTTGTCTGACTTTGTGTCTTTTCTTATTTTCTGGAGGTCAGGTTGCCAAACTTTACCGTGATTCCAGCCTAGGAAACGTTGTGAATATTATAGTGGCCCGCTTAATTGTTCTCACAGAAGATCAGGTAAGAATGAGTTAGTTTACAAATCCCAACTCCTAATAGACAGGCTATAGAATTATGTACTATAAAATAATTTAATTTATTATTGCTCCTCTTAGGAAGTTCTAGTTGAATATGATTTTCAGCACTAAGCATTTCATATTTTAAGCAAATTTTAAATCGCTTATAAGAATATACCTCTTATGTCATGATAAAGATACATATTTGTATATTAGCTATACATTTCAGTCTAAAGGTGAGCATTTGCATGACAGACCTTCGAATAGTGGTTTTGGTTGTTTTTGTATGCTGATAATCACATATATTCACATTATCATTAAAGCTGGAACTGGAAAGAATGTTTGTTCAATAATACACTAAATTAACTCTAGGTCAGATATTACAGAGATAAAAATTGGCAAGAGATTATTCCTAGAAACCACTGCTTCTAATTAGAGTCCCACTTTTAGTCTTCAAAAGTTTTAACAAGTGACCTTAGTAATTTGTTTGGAACATTTCTGGTATGCATGTTGTATTGCAGCCAAACTTGGAGATAAACCACCATGCAGACAAGTCCCTCGATAGCTTCTGTAAATGGCAGAAATCCATTCTCTCCCACCAAAGTGATGGAAACACCATTCCAGAAAATGGGATTGCCCACCACGATAATGCGGTTCTTATCACTAGGTATGGTTTGTTGCAAGTATTTTACCTTTGATTGTTGTGTTTGATATTGTAACTATATTTGGTTCTATCTAAAGCCTCCTTTAGGTAATGAGTGTAGAGAAAGCAAAATAGTAATTTATTATTCACCGCTGAAAAGAGTATATTACACTATTATTGTGTTTGCATCAAATGAACCAAATAAGAAAAAAAGAAAGATTTAGAGTTGATGTAGAAATTTAATAAATAGCTTTCCTTCTACTAAGTCTAGTCATAAGGTTTAATTGGAAGTACACATATGCTTTGTTAACGGAACAAAATATGCTATAAGCAAGATTTTTGAAAGTATGAGAAAATTATACTTTAAAAATGTCATCACTCTTGGTTGTAAAATATTATTCTTTCATCCAAATTGTTAAAATGGAGGACATTGGTAGTTACACAATTTACTTAGATGAATGTTTGTTTAATTAAAAATATTTTAATTAAGAGATATAAATATAAAGAAGCAGATCTATTATACGTTAAACAACTTTTCTCTCAGGCAAATTATTTTTTATGATAACCCAATGAATGCATATATTTCTTTCCAGTTTTACAAAATTGTATTCAGATCCATTTTATTCCTTACTGTCCAAGAACAACTTTGTAAAGTAGATATTGCTATTATATTTCCCATGTAAGAATGAGGAAACTGGTTCAAAATACGTAAGTTGCTTAAAATCATTCAGCTAATAAGTGAAAGAACAGGTCTCAAACCCTGGTGATTCTTCTTTGATTATGTTATGCTATTTGTCTTCATTTTTTTAATATTCTAATTATGATTGGTTAGAAACATGATTAAATCATAAGTTAAAGGTAAGTTTGTCTTTAGACCTCTTACCAGCATTTAAAAACGAAAGCAGTAACAAACAACAATAAACAGAATGGAATCATCATTCTATCTTGGCTAAATGGACTAGCCTTTGTTTTCTTGACTGTTTCTTTTAATTTGCAAGACAATATTTGACATATATTTCATCTGCAGTGTGCTCATGACTTTACATTAAACTCCATGCAGGGGGTATAAAGTATACGAAATCAGATTCTTTGGACCCAGAATCTTAAGATAATGTGAATTTAGCTTAAAAAAAATTTCGTTAGCTGAGTTGTAGAGTTAAAGTTTTTGAGTTTATTTTTTTTACAGTTAGACTTTAATTGCCTTCATCTACCTAACATCGTAAACCAGAAAATTTTGTTTATGACATGCTTGCTGAATAAAAACAACATTGTATAGTTCTATATTCATATGTGTTGACACGTCAGTCTGATAAATTCTGCAATTCCTCAGAGTCTTGTGGTCTGGAATGATTCCCAAATATATTTGAGGAGTTAAAAATATACTAGGAATTGTGCAAATATAGAAAACTTTGTGTAAAAATATATATGGATATCATTAGCGTCAATGAAATTACTAAAGGAATATGTCTTTCATATAATGATTACAGATATTTACATTGGCTTCTGTATTTATATTTATAAAGCCCTACCTTTGGCCAAAAAAGCAATACCCAGTGGGCTCCGAAAGCTTCACATTTTTATTATTGTATCTGCATTGGATTTTTAACTTTTGCATCAAATGACCAAAGTTATACCAAGAGTGCACATTTATAACTATTCGAGTATTGAAATACATCTGGACAGTTAGCCACCCTTTTTTTGCACAGGCTACAACATTTGGCTGTTTGACTTGTTACTCTGAATTGGCCCAGGTATTTTTCAGATCCTCTGCAGAGCTCTTTTTTTTTTTTTTT
Source organism: Rhinolophus hipposideros (assembly GCF_964194185.1). NCBI lineage: Eukaryota > Metazoa > Chordata > Mammalia > Chiroptera > Rhinolophidae > Rhinolophus > Rhinolophus hipposideros. The sequence continues at coordinate 58,907,045 of NC_138053.1, forward strand.
TTTTTTTTTTATTTATTATTGGGGAAGGGGAACAGGACTTTATTGGGGAACAGTGTGTACTTCCAGGCCTCTTTTTCCAAGTCTAATAGTTGTCCTTTCAATCTTAGTTGTGGAGGGTGCCGTTCAGCTTCAAGTTGTTGTCCTTTCAGTATTAGTTGTGGAGGGCGCAGCTCAGCTCCAAGTCCAGTTGCCGTTTCTAGTTGCAGGGGGCACAGTCCACCATCCCTTGGGGGGCAGCTCAGCTCAAGGTGCCGTGTTCAATCTTAGTTGCAGGGGCGGAGCCCACCATCCCTTTCGGGACTCGAGGAGTTGAACCGGCAACCTTATGGTTGAGAGCCCACTGGCCCATGTGGGAATCAAACCGGCAGCCTTCGGAGTTAGGAGCACAGAGCTCTAACCACCTGAGCCACCGGGCCGGCCCCTGCAGAGCTCTTTTTTGCTTTAATAAGCTATACTTTTAGTGGTTTTCTTTTTTCTTTTTTTTTGATGTCTGAGATCTGAACATAAAATTTTAAACTTTTCTTTTTAAATTTGTCTCCTAATGGTCAGATTAGCACTAGAAATGATCTCAGGATTTAATAGGACATTACTTCAAAGAGTTCACATCTCATATTATTTTATATTGGTTAAGTAATGGAGGTTAGAAAAATGCCTGTTTGGGGCAGCATAGAATGCCCTTTTGAATTGTTATTAAAGTCTCAAAGTAACTTTTAGCTTATTTCAAAGTCTACAAATATCTTTGAACTATTAGGGTCACAAAGTGACTTATCCAAAGAAGATGACTATCATCTGTAATATTCAGGGTCTTTTTTTGTTGTTGGAGCATTTACCAGTGCTTGCCTCTCCCATATAAATTTTTGAATTGTGAAATTGAACATATGTTTAAATTATACTGCTTCTTTTAGTAAAAATAATTATGAGAATTTCATAGATGATTTTATACTAATGTTGAAAATTGCTTCATGTAATTCACTTATTAATATGTTCAGGGTTATGACTCCACCATTTAGAGGTAAGATCATGATTTATGTTTGCTTGAAATGTCAGCTCACTAGGGAGAATGGATAATGTGTTTATCGAGAGTTCCAGAGAAAAATTGATGGATATGTTTATCTCTAGTAGGCCTAATTTTGTCCTAGGGATTTAAATGTTTTAAACAGAAAACCATTTAGAACTGTAGTTACTTAGGTAGTAATAGTTACTTTTAGAAAAAAGTATAAAAACTCAAAATGTTATCTCCTCTTAGCAAATGACATTTCATTGTTTTATTTTACCAATATAAATGTAAAACAAACTGTGCTCTACAAAGCTATCAGGTCACTGTGACTAGACAGAAAGAAAAGAAAGCAAAAAAAATTTAAAATTTTGTTGTTTTCACCAGGTATGAAAAATGTTGAATTAGCACCAAGAATATCTTAAAAAATATTTATATATACATAATGTTTTAATTTTTATGTACATTTATGTTTATTTTTGTATATAAGTGTATATAAAATATAGTGAATATCTATTATACATCAGCTAACTTTAATCTTTTTTTAAAAAATTGAGATATAATTGACAAATAAAATTCTGTATTATTAAAGTGTACAACATTATGATTTGATATACCTTGTGAGGTGATTACTGTAATCAAGTTAATTAATACATCTGCACCTCATAGTTACCTTTCTTTTGTTGCTTTTTTGGAGTGAGAATGTTTAATATTAATAGTTACTCTTAGTGAAGTTCAAATACCCATACAGAATTATTAACTATAGTCACCATGCTGTATATTAAATCCTTAGAATTTATTCATCCTACAACTAAAAGTTTGTCCCCTTTTATTAACATTTCCCTATTTCCTTCATCTCCCATTCCTGGGCAGCTCCCATTCTACTCCCTGTTTCTGAGTTCAACTGTTTAAAAGATTCCACATATAACTGAGGTCCAACAACATTTGACTTTATCTCTCTGGCCTATTTCACTTAGCATAATGCCCTCCTTGTTTATCCATGTTGTTGCAAATGGCAAGATTTCCTTCTTTTTTTATGACTGACTAATATTCCTGTGTGTGTGTGTGTGTCTCATTTTATTCGCTGACCCATTGATGGATGCTTAGGCTGTTTTCATATCTTGGCTGTTTTGAATAATGCAGTGAACATCAGAGTGCAACTATCTCTTCAAGATGCTAATTTGCTGTCTTACTTTCTTCAGAAATATACCCAGAAGTGGGATTGCTAGATCATATGGTAGTTTTATTTTTCAAATTTTGAGGAAACTCAAAACTACCAGCAGTGTAGTCTCCATGCGGCCTTATCAGCTGAGATTAATGTTGGAAGACTGCAGGGGTCTTCAGTGGCCAAGGCTGCAGTTGCCTTCAGCAGCAGTGAAAGCCTCTGGGGACTGCCTGATCTCTGTTTCTCCCAGGGAGGATGTCGTGGTGGTGGGGATCCCTCTTGGTGCTAGGTCCAGCTTGCGGGCGTCCATACCAGTGCTCGGTGTCTGATGTGGGGGCGCCTGTGGAGCAGTGATGGAGATGGACTGGAGTGCCAGTATTCGCAGTGCAACAGCGGCTTTGGGGTCTGGTGCCCTGGTTCCCCTGCAGCAGCACTGTGTGAAATGCAGGTGTGTGCGAGGTGGCATGAAGGCAGAGTTTGAAGCATGGGCATGTGCACAGCAACAGTGGTACTTGGGTCTAGGGTGCTGGCTAGCCTGTAGTGGCATTAACTCTGATTCTTGAGATGTGGGCATGTGTGGAGCAGCCACAGGGCTGGAGTCTGGAGCCCGGGTGCACACAGAGCGGACTTGGAGCCAGGGTGTGGAGTGTGGGAGCAGATGGAGCAGCTGTGGCTCTGGAGTTGGGTGTGCTCAGGGTGAAAAGGTGCTGGCAGCCCTGGTCCCAGGGAAGCACAACAGCAATTCCTTTTTGGAGTGGGCACAGCAGCATCTTTCCCTGGTCTGAGGCCATGCTGGCTATTGGTTGACTTGGTGATGAAAACTGCCCGCGTCCTCTGTGGAGCAGGCTGCTGGGCCTGTGCTTCCCTGTGGAAGCTGTTGGGGGTCTGGCTGTGGTGAGGGCTGTTGAGGTCCTCAGCAGCAAAAGCTGCTGGGTTCTCTGCGTAACACGTCCCTGAGGACCACGATGGTGTGTGCCTCATGGCTTGACACTTTGTTCCAAGTTTCCTCCAGACATCTCCACTAAGCTGATCTCTCCAGAAATTCTTTCTGTGCAGTTATTTTCCATTTTTTGTTCCACTATGTTGCTGTAGGTTCCTAATTGCACTCTTGAGCCCTCGCAGGACTATTTTCGTTTATGGATAGTTATCTCATTGTTGTTTTATGTTGGGGGATGAAGGTTGGCATCTCCTACGTCACCATCTTGCTGATGTCACCCTCATAGCTTTATCAGATCTTAACATTTTGCCATACCAAAGAGCAGTCAGTTGCACGTTACTTTTTAAACGGATGTATGGATACTTCTCTATGGTGTATCAACTATGTGGCATCTTACCTCTGAACATAAGAGTGAGTGCTATAATGCATGAATTTGTGGAAATATAGCCATATGAAATAAATAAACATTAATGGTGGAATAAAGAAATTGGTCTTTTATTTTTGTGATCCATTTTTAGTTAAAATAGTAGTAGTAATGTATATTGGCTACTTATATAGACTAGATTTATTAGTATTATTTGATGATTATTAGTGTTTACTTAAATCAGCTTGACGTTTAGTAACTCTTTTCAAAATAATGGAATATGACACCATATAACTAGGTCAAGAAATGATTACTATTTTGTACTTGAAATTCTGGAAACAGAATTTAAGAAATAGGACTGTATGTATACACTTAGAAAGGTACACTTGCCACAAAACTTTCAGATTATCTATATTTACTTTGTATTGAGAAACTAAATTAATAGTTACTTAGAAATAAAAATCTACTATTTGACAGATTATTTAAAAAATTATTTGTATTTCCACGTGAAGTCAGGACATATCCACTACAAAATTAAATTCCAGCCAATTTCTAAATTTATTTTGTGGCAAAAGTATTAAATCCATTTATGGTCTGAAAATCGGTAGGAATTTAGTGACATAAAGTGTACTTGCATCAACATTGAGCGATTAACACGAGCAGATTAATGTATACGTTTCCTGACTTTGTCTACTATTTAGCATTGGAATCATGTTTTTCATCTTTATGATATTAATATATAATGGTATATATTTCAGATAGGAATTATAACCTAAACTCTTTTTCTGGGTAACAGACAGCTTTATTGAGATTATTATAATTCATAGACTATACAATTTACCCATTTAAAGTGTACAATTCAATGGTTTTTAGTATATTCACAGGTTTGTGCAACCATAATTAATTTAATTAGAGTTCTATCATTCCCAAAGGACGTCTTCTCTATTCCCTTTATCTTCCTCATCCCAGCCCCAGCCTTAGGCAACCACCAATCTTTTTGTCTGTATAGCTTTGCCTAATCTGGACGTTTCGTATGCATGGGACTATACAACATGTGGGCTTTTGTGACGGGCTTCTTTTATTTTGTACATTGTTTTCAAGTTTCATCCATCTTGTAGCATGTACCATTCATTCCTTTTATTATCCTAAATTATTGAAAATTCAAGGTACAGATCTTTAAGAATTCCTCTGTTAATAGGATATTCTGCTATAATTATACTTCCTTTTCAATTTTCCATTAATGAAATATATAAGACATATAACTACATTTCAAAATACAGATGGAAAATTTCATACTAAGTCACATAATGCAGTCATTTAATTAAAATGAGCATATTTATCCTCTTACGGGAGCACGACAATTTGCTTTGATGGTGCCGGATTTTAAAGGGATTAGAATTTCCAAAGTCAACTAATATGTTCAGATGGGAGATTAAAAATAGCTATAAAAATGAATTTTTGGTAAAACTTGGCCTGTAATACGTAGATTTAAACAAGTTTCCTGATATTTTTAAAGAATGTTATCTATCAGAATTATATATTGGCTTCACAATTATACATTAAAACAGAGGAAAGGGAAATTCAATGTGGTACATTAACATTTATTTGGTATTTATTTATGGTTGTTTCTTTTTCATCCTTAAGGAAAAGCCAGTTAAATTTTTTATGAACTATTACTAAGCTTTTAAGAATATGCTAATGTTATAAGCCACAGAGGAATCCTGAATTCAGATTGTGGATGAATTGATTTTGGCATTTGGACATTTTGAAGCATTCATTATTCTCTTATCACTCTGGCTCGATCATTCTTACCCATCCCCATCATCCTTATTCCTTTTTAAGTTTCTTTTTGCTTGGTTCCTGGTTCATTGATTCCTTACTCAGATGTGTTTGAGTAGATTATTTCCATTTCGATCTAGGGTTATGACAAATTTGGGCAACCTTGATTTCTTGTGCATTTTAGGATACTTTCAAGAGAGAGCGTACTATTGATAGCTATTTCTAGATAATAGGCACAAACTAAGACCAGGTAAAAGAGGATTATGGTCATCCCAGGCATTACCTATGTTTGCTTGTAAAACTTTAATTATAATGGGAATAAGAAAATACTTTTCCCTCGGTGTCTCAGTACATGCAATTTAGTAAACTGTCTTTGTATACACCTTGAGTAAAATTGTGCTTTATTTGTAATAGGCACCATTAAATAATTAAATCCAAGAAGGATGTGTCATAATAAACACTTAACTGTGAGGAATAGTAAGTTTAGTATTTATAATGGTTTTATGGATATATTTATGCAGTTTCTTATGTGCCAAATAAGTGTTTACAGACATTTAATTATTTAAACCTCACAATAACTTCATGAGATAGGTTCTGTTATCTCCATTTTATAGATGAGAAAACTGAGGTACAGGGAAGCTAAATGATTGGCAAGATCACACATGAATGAGAAGACCCAGGATTTAAACCGGGCAATCTGTCTCCAGAATCCTTTTAGAGGAATTATAGGAGTCTTCAGCAAAAATAATGTGACACATTAACAATAGTGGCTACTGTGGTAGGTAGACTTCTAAGTTGGCCCCCAATAATCTCTGCCCTCTGGTATTCGAGACTTTGTGTATTCCCCTTCTGTTGAGTTTGGGCTGGGCCTAGTGAATTGATCTTTTAACACTGAAGATTCTTCCTACCTACAAACAAAGTATATCTCTTTGTCTATTTAGGTCTTCTTAATTTCTCTCAGCAGTATTTCGTGGTCTTTTGTTTTCAGTCTTTTTGTTATTTTTTGATGTTATTGTGAGTAGTATTGTTTTACAAATTTCATTTTATAATTGTTTACTACTAGTATATAAAAATACAATTGATTTTGCATCCTTTTAAAATTTATTCTTAATTTTAGTAGCTTTTTATAAGATTCTAACAGATTTTCTACAAGAAAGATGATTATGTTTTCTGATATTAAAGGTAGTTTTACTTCTTCCTTTTAATCATAAATGACTTTTATTTCTTTTTCTTGCCTTATTTCACTGGCTAGGGTCTCTAGTACAATGTGGAATAAAGATGTGATAGCAAGAGATCCTTGCCTTGTTACTGCTCTTAGCGGGAAAGCATTCCGTGTTTCAACATTAATTGTGATGCTTCCTGTAGGGTTTTTGCAGATGGCCTTTATCAGGCTGACAAAGTTCTCTTCTCCTTCTAGTTTGCTGAATTTTCATGAGGAATGGCTGGTGAATTTTGTCAAATACTTTTTCTGCATTTATTGGGAGGATCATGTGTGTTTTCTTTTGTTTATTAATACAGTGAATTGCATTGATTGATTTAGAATGTTTATATAACCTTGCATTCCTTTGATAAACCCAATTTGGTCATGATGTATTATCCTTTTAATATATTGTTAGATGTGATTTGCCAACATTTTGTTCATATATATGTGTATATATATGTGTGTGTGTGTGTGTGTGTGTGTGTGTGTGTGTGTGTATGTATATATATATATATATATGTATCTATATTTACGAGGGATTTTGTTCTGTAGTTTTCTTATGTCTTTATCTGGTTTTGGTGTTAGGGTAATGTTAACCTCACAGGATGAGTTAGAGAATATTTCCTTCTTTCCAATTTTCTGCAAAGATTCATATAGAATTAGCATTATTCCTTCCACAAATGTTTTATAAAATTCAGAAATGAAGACATCTGGATCTGGAGTTTATTTTGTGGGTGATTTTTAACTACCAATTCAAATTATTTAAGAGATATAGAGCTATTTAGGTTATTTTATTCAATGTGCTTTGGTAGTTGAGTCAAGAAATGTATTTCTTCTAAGTTGTAGAATGTATTGATATAGTTGTTCATAATATCTTACCTTTTTGATATCTGTAGAATCCATAGTGATTTCCTCTCTTTCTGATATTGGTATTTTTTGTTCTCTTTTTTCCTAGTTTCTCTGGCTGGTTTTAATGATCTACTCAAATTTAGTTTCTGTGGTTTTCTCTATTGTTTTTCTGTTTCTTTGATTTCTGTGATGATTTTTATTGTTTCCATTCCTATACTTACTTTGGGTTTAATTTGTTATTCTTTTTGTAATTTTGTAAGGGGGAAGCTGTGGTCATTGTTTTGCTACCTTTATGCTTTTTTTGGTATAAGTGTTTTGTGTTATAAAATTTCCCCCTAACTGCAGCTCTATCACATCTCACAAATTTGTATGTGTTGTGTTTTTATTTCCATTCAGCTCCAAATACTTTATAATTTTCCTTTAATTCTTTTCTTGACCCATGCAACATTCAGAGTTGTGTTACTTAGTTCCAAATATTTGTTTTTCTCCCCTCTGAGATCATTCTGTTATTTATTTCTAATTTAATTCCACTGTAGTCAGAAAATATACTTTGTATGACTCATGCTTTTTAATTTATTGAGACTTGTTTTATGGTCTTTCTTGCTATATGTTCCAGGTGTACTTGAAAATAATGTGTATTCTGCTATTGTTGGATGGAATGTTTTGAAAATTCAACTCTTCTATATCCTTACTGATTTGAACAATTTTAACTCTACTAAGTACTGGCTAAATGCTCTACAATGTGGTTTTCCCAATTTTCATACTTGAAAGCACTGTAGGAGAGTTCCAGTTTACTCCAATTTGCCTAACACACTGCTTAGCTTTATAATGCTTGATACATTTTAAGTAGTCAATTAATGTGTTAGTAGTTATTATTAGACCTAAATTAATGTCATTTTAACTATTTTTAAAATTTTGCTAATAAATAACAAGGGAAGATTTAGAGTAGTAATTTGTGCATTTATCTGTTATGAACTTGTCATTTCTTTGAGTTTTAGTTAGTAGCTCATTGTAATGTACTTTTTTCTCCTGTGTCACACATGAATAAAATCATGGGTAGGTCCAGTTCTATCGGTTTCTTTTATTTTTTCTTAACAGCTCTATTGACATGTAATTCACATACCATACCGTTCACCCATTTAACACGAACAATTCAATGGTTTTTAGTATATTTACAGAGTTGTGCAACTATCACCGCTACCTATTTTAGAAAATTTCTATCACCCCAGAATGAAGCCCTGTACCCATTAGCCATCACCCTCCATTTCCCGTAGTCCTAGGAAACCACTAAACTACTTTCTGTATAGATTTGCCTATTCTAAACATTTCATAATGGTATCATAAAATATGTGGTCTTTTACAACTGGCTTCTTTCACTTAGAATGTTTTCAAGGTTCATTAATGTTGTAGCATGCATCAATACTTCATTTGTTTTTATGACTGAATAATATTCTATTGTGTGGATACACCACGTTTTATCTATCCATTCATCAATTGATGGACATTTGGGTTGTTTCCCTTTTTGGCTGTTATGGATAATGCTGCTGTGAACATTCGTTTATAAGTTTTTATGTGGATGTATGTTTTAATTTCTCTTGAGTAGATACCTAGGAGTGGAATTGTTGAGTTATAAGGTAACTATATTAACTTTTTGAAGAATTGCCAAACTGTTTTCCAAAATGGCTGCACCAGCAATGTATAAGTGTTCAAATTTCTCCACACCTTGGCCAACACCTTTTATTGTCTGTCTTTTTGGTCATAGCATTTCTAGTGAACGTGAAGTCGTATCTTATTGTGGTTTTGACTTGCGTTTTCTGGAAGGCTATGTTGAGCATTTTTTTCATGTGCTTATTAGCTATTTTTATATCTCCTTTGGAGAAATACACAGCATTCTTTTATTTGACTAGATTGCATTTCTTTTCGCATTTATATAAAAAGTTAAAAATGAACATTTAACTTTATACAAAATCAAATATTCATTTTGAAGAATATATTTATTATTCAAGTATTTATTCAATAGATGTTGAATAGTGGGAAATGGTCTTTGTAGTCACACAGCCTTTGAATCCTACCCCTGACATCTGTTAGTTGGTGACCTGGAACTAAGTACCCAAGCTCTCTGAGTTTGTAGGATGGTGTAATTTTATGATATAATGTGTGTGAGTACTTGGTACACCTTCTAGGGAGACATAGTAATAATTTGGAGCTATTATTAACTATATATTAGGCACAAACCAGGTTTTGAGAAGACCAAGTGTAGTGGAATCATAGAAGAAGCATCTAATCTTACATGGAGGAGAATCTAAGCATAACTTCATTCAGAGTATAATACTTGACCAGGGACTTGGAAGTTCAATAGGAATTTGAATAAATGATGGGTGCCTGTTCAAGAAAGAGGCACTGCATATTCAGTGACATAGAAAATGTGAGAGAGAAAATGGCGTCCTTTGGGGATCATAAAACTCAGTATTTTTAGGGAGGAAAGTGTGGGTGAGAAATTATAGGAGATGAGGTTGGACAGGTAGAAATTCATTTACTGATTAATACATTCAATCTTTATTTGTTGAATTGATAATATGTCATGGTGCTGTTGGCTGCTAGGTATTCAGTGGTGAATAAGTCAAAGAATAAATTTGGTGGGTTTGAGGAAAAGAAGTGAAATGTAGTGAGCAAATGGGGAGAATAATATGCAATAAGAGAAGTTGCAGGGGCCACGGCATGAAAGGTTTTGTGTGCATATTTACAAATTCAGTAGCATGGTATAGAAATAAGAATGTTCCCTATTCATGAGTATTCAAATTGATTTATTTTGTTTGGTTTTCCGTTATTAAAAACAATGGAATTCTCTTTGTACTCATGTACAAATATGTCCATATTATGAAATGCTAATCAGGAATATATGGACATGGAAAATTCTTCAAGAAATAAAGTAAAGCAAGCAAACAAAGTTACATGGAAAAGAATCTAAGTGTACCTTCATAAAATATTATTTCTTTTATGTTTAAAAAATCAACAAAACTAGTAAAAAAAACTTAGCTTTTATTTTATGATATTTTTTACATAAGGGATAACATTGGGGAAATCTAAGCAGAAAAGTGACATGATCAGATTAAAAAAATGTCCCTGGCAGGAGTGTGGAGGATAAGTTGTGTGTATGTGATTAAGTGCTAATATATGCAAAGCAGTGAAAAATGGGTGGAAAAAAATTCAATGCCTCTTTTCTCTCCAGTTCAGAAAGGCTTTTTAGAACCATTTGAATTAGCATTTCACTTTTCTTTTTTACTTATCCTAGAGAACCGGATGCCGGGCAAAAATCTTTTAGTTTCTGATGTTGGAAGATGAGGCGTTCTTGATGAGTGAAGTAAAAGGGTAAAGGAAAAGGAAAGGAGATTTGGGGAATACAAAGAGGAAACTCCATTTAGAGACATTAGAAGTTACACTTCTTTTTTGATTAAAGTTTTACACTGTGTAATTTTGGGACACTATTTATATTGGCTATATCCTTCCTACCCCACCCTTCCAGAATTTATCAAAAACTAATATCCCTAAAAGTGATATCTTTCTCATTTTATACATTCTCAGCACCTTAATAATAGCCCAATATTAAAGAAATGTTAACAGAAATAATTCTGAAGAGTCTTTTCTAGAATAAGAAAAAGGAATGTTTATTTTACCCACTTTTCTCACAATCTCTTCTCAATTTACATTTACTTTCCGTAATCTCATTCATTCTCATGACTTAAGTACCATTCAGTTAAGTACACCTATACAGCTTTAAGCACCATTTATGTCCAAATATACATCTCTATCCCCGACCCTTCCTCTAAACTCTCTATTTGTAAATTGAATTGTAATTGACATCTCCATGCATCTCAAACTTAACATGTTCAAAACCATATTGCTAGTCTTTCCTTTAAACTTGCTCTTTCTGCAGCTTTTCTGATTTCAGCTTCTCCCTACATGGCAATTACAGTACTTTTGATTGTTATACAAACAGCAAAGAGGCTTCAATTAGGGAATTAATATTAAGGAATTAATAACATGACACTGGAAAATTAATATATTCTAGGTTTAGCTCTACAAAAAGTTTAAGTATTTCCTGTTTCCTTGCTTTACACTGATATTTTTTGTTTGCTAATCTCTGATATCTTTCTTCCTATCACTTAATGGTTAGTTTACATATATCATGAGCTAAACATACATACTTAAAAACTCTATTAAGAAGAAGATGAAAAAAAAAAGAAGAAGAAGATGAATTATAGTTCGTGAAAAAGTATGTGAAGTATTTAGGGGATCCTGCTCCTGCCTACTAGTCATTTCTCTAGAGTTCTGGGCTTAACTTTCCAAATGGGTTTTTGGGCCTGAAAGATAAACTTATAATGATACAGTACCTTTTTAGAAGTTCCTTAAAAAAATTGTTTCTCCATTTTACTGATAATAAAGGATATTGAGAAAGCAAAGACTAAGAGATTTATATAAGGCTTTATATGGCTGCAGTGGAAAGACTAGAAAAAGGAATAGGAAAACTATTAAAAATAATTTTGAGACACATAGAAATTATCTTCTCCAGCTGCATTTATTCATTCATTGAGACATTCAACAACCATTTATTTTGTACTTACAGTATGTAAGTTGTTGGGAATCACATAACAGATCAGATAAACATCTAAGTTCTTAGCTTTCACTCTAGAGAGAGACAGATTATGAATAAGTGAAAAAATGAAGAAATACATAATTTTAATGTGGGATATGTATATATAGGATAGAGTGACAAACGGCGTAAGGAGGTAGCAAAGTCTCTCTGATAAGATAACTTTATTTAAAAGGTGTGAAGGATGAGGAGTCAGCCATGTTGGAAGAGGAGAATGACAATGGCATGTGTTTTAGGCAAAGAAAACACACATGCAAATAATGAATAAACTCTAGTAAGTAAATGAGGTGGGAAAGAGTTTGGCTTGTATGAGAATATTTGCTACAAGTGCATACACATGCACTCTTTTTTTTCCGCTATTTATTTTTGCTTTCTCTTTTTTTTTTTTTTTTGAGCTGCTTTGGCTGGCTGTTCATATTGAAAAAAATACTATTTGGGAGCCTTATTTACATTGGTTAAAGCTTGTTGATGAAAGATTTCCCTCAGGGTGATTGGATGTTTGTTCACTTTTTTCCAGGGGAGGCAAAAATGACAGTGTCCTTGGGTCTTTTCTGTGAGACCATTCAGTTTCTCTAGAAAATAACCCAACAATTTCCTGCCTAATTGCAAGTGTTCTGCAAGCCAGATGGGGAGGGTGTGGGAAGGTTCCAACTAAGCATGCTGTTACTGGTTTCAAGCCTTGGACTTTACCTTTGCCTTCCACTAACTAAGGTGTCCTTGAAACTGAGCCTCTCTAGTTTAATTTCAGAGAACGTAACTGGAGGTCAAGGTTGTGGAAGACGAAAGTTTTCTAGTCTTGCAAGAGCATACCTAATATTCTGTATACAGATTTTGAACCAATCTCTGTTTTCAACCTCATGCCTCAGCCTTCTCAAAGGTGGTTAATTCTTTTTTTTAAAATTAGTTTCAGGTGTACAAAACAATGTAATAGACATTTACACCCCTCACAAAGTGATAACCCCCTGCCCCCAATCTACTACCCTTCTGACAGATTTTGTGGGGTGTCAGATGGGCACATGTCTTATTAGGGAGACCACTTCATAGATGGTGTAGATGCCTGACCACTGCACTGTACACCTGAGGCTGAAGCTGAATAACAATGAACGTCAACTGTAATTTATTATAGTTTCTAATTTTGTTTATAAATTCTGGATTATTCAAATAGTATTGTGTATTTTTCTATATCCAATGTATTACTAGCTTTCCATTTTATTGACTTTCTTTAAAAACATCTCCAACTTCATAATTTAATTTTAATGTTGTCTTGTTATTTGGGATTGGTTAATTCTGACTGATCATTCAGTATTGTGTGATAAACATTATGCATACAGTAAATTTATTTTTTTCATGTTCATTTTGTCTTTCTCTTTTTCCATTGACTTTATTCCTTCCAATGGCAGTTTCTCACTTCCTCAGATTTTTTTGATTGTGATCCTTAGGCTAGGTAGGAAGAAAGCTTTGATTTCCTACTTCTAGTACAAGTGTCAATTCAATATAGACTGAGTATGCCCTGTGGACTTCTCCCACATAAACTCTCTAGGAAGTCATCAGGATTGCCAGATAGCAAGGTACTTTGTTGTGTAGCTGGGTTCTCAGGAAAATTCAAATATGTAAAATAAGTTGTTTAATAGTTTCCAGAAAAATGTACGCACATTATTTACCCAACTTGGGTGCAGCATGTAAATTAAGGAGTCATATTGGTGCTTAGCCGGCAAGTACTCCTTGAAGCCCTTTAAATTTGCTCTAGCTTTCCTCCTTGGGCATGTAAATACTTTTAATTTTCCATAGAGCTGTAGAAGAATAATGATTATATTCATGAATCTGAATGTTTATTAAATGAATGGTGACTAAAAATAGTAACACTTTCTCAGTGTGCTTAGTGAACCTTTCTAGTTGAAACAGAGGCAACAATTGAACTATTTTGAAATCACGGTTTTTGAGCTTTTGAAATGAACTTGTTGTATTCTCTTTTTTCATAAACAATGTCTCATAGCAAGAGAAGTTTATAATAAAAATTTCTGTATTTAATTAATTATGATTAGAATTTGATCGATTAAGTGTTTTTTCATTTTCAAAACTTAACCTTTTTTTCTAGAACTATAGCTATAGTTAAAGAAAAAAATTTTTTTCAAATATTGTTCTGAATCATTGTGGCATTTTGACTTATACCTGCTTTAACTAAATTTGGTTATCTACCTACTCTTATTCTAAACTTTGAATTTGTTTGTATTCAAGTAAATATTTGTACTTTCAGTGAGTTCTTCTTTCTACCACTTTTGTTTTTATGCTTTTTGTAAGCCAGTTCTGTTTGCCACTAATTGTAATCAGTCACAGTTTTGGGGATCAAGGCATTATAGAGGAAACTAAAACACACTTGTAGTTTTCTTATTTCTTTTGGATTGAGGTTTTATTTTTATTTTTGTAACAATTTTATTTAGATACAATCCACAGACCCTAAGATTGACCCATTTAAAGTATACAATTCAGTCGTTTTTGTTTATTCACAAAGTTGTGCAACTATCATCACAATGTATTGATTTAATTGTTTGCTTATTTGTTTTTATTATTTCTTTTTTCCCTCTCCTTTATTTGTATGGGAATTATTTGTTTCATTTTTTGATTTTTTAATGGTTACTCTTGTAATTTTATCAAGAATATTTAATGAGTAAAACTAATCAGTATTACTCTTTCCTGAACAAATCAAAAACACTAAAACATGTATGTCCACTCCACTTGACTTCTGTGGTATCATGTTCTGTATTTTATTTTTAATTTCTTTTTAACTCCACAAACTAGATACTACCACTATCATCATCATTGCAATTTTTATATAGACAGCAGTTATTTTTATTTATTTACATATATGTCAATTTCTTCACTTTTTTGCATATTAAGGATCATTTTCCTTTTTCCTGAAGTACATTTTTTAGAAGTTTCTTTATCGAATGCCTGTAGTAAACATTTTCCCCTCTTCCTCTCCCTCATCCTCCTCCTTCTCTTTTTCTTTCTCCTTTTCGTCCTCGTCCTCCTCCTTCTTTTCCTCCTTTTTTACAATAGTTCTTAAAAGTTATTTTTGCTAGATTTACATTGGTAGGTTGATAGTTGCTTTCTCCCAACATTTTGAAAATATTATTTTATTCTTTTTTGGCTCCCAGGTTGATAGATGCTTTCTCCCAACATTTTGAAAATATCATTTTATTCCCTTTTGGCTCCCATTGTTGCTGTTAAGATGTGTGAGGTTAGTGTGATTGTCATTGTATGTACGCTCTGTCTTTCCAGCTGCTTTCAGGTTCTTCTCTGTATCTTTGCCATTCTGAATTGAATGTATCTCTTGGAATTTATTCTGCTTAGTGTTGAATGTTTCTTTTGTATCTGTGGATTTATATCTGTCATCAGTGCTAGAAGTTTCTCAGGCATTAGATTTACAAACATAGGGTATCTTGAATTCTTTCTAATGTCTCCTGGGTCTCTTTGTATGTTTGACCTTCTCATTTAGCCTGTGTTCTTATAATCTTTGTTGTTGTTTTTTTCATTATCTTCATCTACCTGTCACTCTGTACTGCAGTCTGGGTAATTTTTTCATATCTACAAATTCCTAATTATTTCTTCAGTTGTGAATAATCTGCCATTTAACTCATTCACTGAGTTTTTGTTTTAAAATTATACATTTTAAAAAATGTTCTGTTTTTGAAGTGTCCTTTTCCCTGTTTTTATAAATATTTTATTCCTTTCTTTCCTTTTTTACATTTTCATTCACTTTCATTTTCTACATGGGTCCAGTTCCTCTATGAAAATAAAAAAGTAGGTTAATCTTGAAGCACTAACTGAACTCATGTAGTAAATTTACCTTTCTTCTTTTAGGTGTGTTTATTTATTTTTTTACTTGGTAATTAGATGGTGTTTTTGGAAGATGTAAAATGATAATGAATTAATTGGACTAGGGACAGATACCAGTTAGGAGACAGTTTGATTTGTTTTCCATAGTTTAGTGTTTAGTATACAACTGTTGATTGAATTGTATAGTGTTGGCAAAAGGAAATTACAGTTATTTAGAGAAGGAATAAGATTAATCTAAAACACCAGTAAAAGAACAATCTTCAATGACCACTGAATCTGTAGAATGTGTATTTTTATTGATTCTTTATTAGTTTTATGTTTCTAATGGGTAAGAAAAAGATATTTTTATTGTAAAATGACTTTTTACCATATGACATCAAGTCACAAATGCACTTTTTTGTGTAATTAGAAATGGAAGACATTAGATGAAAAGATTGTTTAGGGATAGAGAGGAATGCTGCATTATATAATTTAACTGGTCAATTAGGAGTGATTAATAATATTGTTTATTTTAAATATTAATCTTCTTTCACAAATGGAGATTTATAGATAATAGTGAAAAAGTTTACTTAAAAAGAAAAAAATCCCTGCAGTGCTTGTTATTGGAAATGTTTCTGGAAAACCTGAGTAATGCATTGCCTTACTGAAGAAAATTGCCTGGGAAAATTGTGACTGACAGCTTATGTTAAGGTTTGCAATCTTGCATAGGTATCATGCCAAGTTTTCATTTATTCACTTTCTTGAAAGTGCAAAGAGACTTAGAAAATATAGGCTTACCACAGAGTTCCTTTAGAGAAACCATTGTCATATGAGAGGATGTCCCACTGAGCCCGCCTATAGTTGTAGTCAGTGATTCTTTAAGAAGATATGGAGGCCTGTTGCTAGGTTTTATAAGGTCATTTTGAAAGGCTACAGATTGATCAAAAAGACAAGTTCTTCCTTTTGGTGCCACAGAGAAGTAAATACAGTTTCATGAATTTTGATTTTTGATGTGTAGGTTAAGGCTATTCATTAGCACACTAAGCAAGTTATAAGGGTTTAGTAACACTTGATATTCATAAAATTAAGCACTACAGTGGAGACTACTGAGATACACATGAATAAGGAATTATAAACTAATACTAAACATTTTCAGGTGCAAATAGTTGGATTTTCCGAAAAACACTTTATCAGTGTGATTTGAGTTAGTCATGGTCTTCAGTGACTTCAGTTGTTGCTTTTCTATTATTAATTTAGTTTCATTTAATTTGCTATTTTTTATCAAGTACATTTTTTGCATAAACAAACTGGTTTGTTTTTGACCTATAATATTTCAATAACACAAATATCATATATCTCCTGTATGAATCATCTATAATATTATTGCTAAAGCAGATGTATACAAAATACCCTCTTCTCCAAATTTATTTGTGTAGGGATATATTATTGGTGATTTGTTCCTGTGAATGGATAGCATGTAAATAGCTTAAAACATACTGTCAAAGTAAGAACAATAAAATTATTGCTTCAAAAATATTTATAGGACATTGTTTTATGATATAAAATTATGTGTACATGGTCAAGTAATATGTGTGTATGTATGTGTGCTTGCACAAAATAGTGCTTATACATGATTTACAATCCCAGTTCAGTTGTCAAGGAGTAATTTTATTATTGTGTTGCCCTGAAAATAAGACCTAGCCGGACAATCAGCTCTAATGCATTTTTGGGAGCAAAAATTAATATAAGACCCAGTCTTTTATATTATATTATACTATGTTATATTATATTAGACCTGGTATGTTATATTATATTGTATTATATTATGACCCAGTATTATATAAGACCCAGTATTATATTATATTATGTTATATTACATTATACCGGGTATTATATTGTATTATGTTATATTTTATAAGACCTTTATGTTATATTTTATAAGACCTGTTCTTATAGTAAAATAAGACCGGGTCTTATATTAATTTTTGCTCCAAAAGATGCATTAGAGCTGATTGTCCAGCTAGGTTTTATTTTCGGAGAAACACGGTAATATGTGGGACTCTGCATTAGTGTTTGTCATTCTACTATTACAATTTAATTTCTTGGTTCTTAAAATCTTTTAGCATTTGATATTCTTGTTTTCACTTTTTAAAATATATATTCTTCCAGAATGTAATCACATCTTAGTCATTTATAATATTATATACATATTCCTTTTTTTTTTTTTTTTATAAATCACTTTACTAACTGTGTGTCTTTGGGCAAGTTACTTTACTTGATTGTGTTTAATTTTCCTTGTCTATAAAATGGGAATTATAATAATGACCTACCTCATCAGAGTGATTATGAAGGTTAAATAATTGTAAATATCTTAGACCAGTGCCAGGTGCGAATCAGCATTCAAGAAATGATAACTATTATTAATATTTGGCACCGTAGTGGGATTAATTTACTTGATAGAAGACTTTTGAATGAGATATGTAGTAGGGTGTTTTTAATTCCCTCCTTTCCCACTCATAATAAAGTGATCTACAGAGAAATCTAGAAGTTTAGCTTGTGACAGACTTCCACAAATGCATAATTTCTTTTGAGACTTCTGTGTAAAGTTTACTCAAAAATATATCCATGTTTCTTTTAATATAAATGTTTTTAGTTATCATTTAAATAGTTTTCTTTTCCCTTCCCCAATACATCCCTATAAAATTGATTTAGTTATAGCTCAGGTTGCAGTGACAAAATTCCTATTAAATAATAGGAATTTATTTCTCACAGGAGGCTGGGAAGTTCAAGATCAAGGTACTGGCCCTTCTATTCCATTTTTGCTGTGCCTTCACGTGACAGAAAGAGATAGCAAGAGCAAGAGTCAAATGTATTTTCTCAATTCATTAATGAATTAATGATATCAATACAAAAATGTGAAAGATTATTAGAATTTTTTCAGGATTTGATATATCACATATGCATATAATTGACAAGTTGGGTAAAGATTCTTAAGCAGTGCTTTTAGATTGGGAGAATATGTAATATTCATAATTTTTTTTTATTGAGCGCTTATGTGCAGTGCATTCTAAATGCTGAAGTATAGCTGTGAACAAATAGAATTCCTACTATCTTTTGAAGAACTTACATTTTAGTAAGGGACACACATGACAAGCAAGATAAATGAATACAGAATAAGTTAACTAGTGATAAATACATGAAGATATTAGAGTCTAGAGAGTCGTAGTATGTGTTTATGTATGTGTGTGGGAATTACTATTTTACATAGTGTGGTCCTAAGATGATATTTAATTTTAGAGACTCATTTGAAGTGATGGAGTAAGTCTGGTGGATATTGGGAGAAGGGCATTCTGCTCAAAGGGAAAAGGAGAATAAAGACCTTGAGGCAGGAGCAAGCTAAACATATTCAAGGAAAATCCAATGGGCCAGTGTGGCCAGAGCTGAGTAAATGATGGGAAGAGGTAGAAGATAAGATCAGAGAGGTTCGGGGTCCAGCTCATATATGATCTTGACAGTATTTTACTCTGAGTGAGAGAGAGGCATTACAAGATCATTTTGACTTCTAGATTAACAACATGCTATAGAAGAGCAAGGGTGAAAGTGGAATTACCAGTTAAAAGGTATTCAACCTTTTCAGTCACATAATGGGAGGTTGGACCCTTGTGTTGGCAGTGGAGTCACATTCTAATATATACTTAAAAGGCACAGTCAACAGATTTTTTACCAATGTATTGAATGGGGATGTGTGAGAGAAAGAGAGGAGTAAATGAATGCTCCAAAGTTTTGGACTTACTGGTTTGAATGGAATTGCTTTTTACAAGAGATGGGGAGACATAATGTAGGAACAGGTTTGCAGGGGAAGATCAAGAATTTGTGGTCTTGCTAGTTTTAAGATGTTTATTAGATAGCCAAGAGGAAATGCCAAGTAGTCAATTAGATACATGAATTTGGATTTCAGTAGGGAGTTAAAAATCTTGGAAAAATCAGTAAATAGATGGTATTTAAAGCCACTAAACTAGATTAGATCACCCAGGAAGTAAGTGCATATAGAGAAAAAAGGTAGTCCAAAGTCTGAGTCTGGATTACTTCAATGTTTAGAGGTCAGGGAAAAGAGGAAAAGGAGACTGAGAAAAAACAGTCAGTGAGATAGAAGGAGAACGAAGAGAATGTGGTGTTCTGGAAGACAAGTAAAGAAAAGTGTTTTAAGGAGGAGAAGATAGTCAACTATGTCAAATGCTTCGGATTTAATAAAATGAGGCCCTAGAAATAACCATTAGATTAGGAAAGATGGAGACAATTGGTGATCTTGAAAAGAGTGGTTTCAATGGAAGGGTGAGATGAAAGTCTGATTGGACTGGGTTCATGAAAAAATAAATGAAAGGAAAAGAAGTGGAGACAGTAAATATACAAACTCATTTTTTTCAATGAGTTTTGCTACTGTGTTTCCCCAAAATTAAGACCTAGCCAGAGCATCAGCTCTAATGCATCTTTTGGAGCAAAAATAAATGTAATACCTGGTCTTATTTCAATATAATGTAAGACTGGGTATAATATAATATAATATAATATAATATAATATAATAAATATAATATAACATAACATAATATAATATAATGCTGGGTCTTATATTAATTATTGCTCCAAAAGATGCATTAGAGTTGATTGTCCGGCTAGGTCTTATTTTCAGGAAATACGATATATAGTCAGACAAGAGAAGTAAGGCAGTAGCTGGAGGGATCGAGGAGTCCTTGGAGGTTATTGTGTTTTGTTTTTTAGAATGGGAAAATATTACATGTGTTATATGATAATGAGAATAATCAAAGACAGGTAAAATTGATAATATAAGAGAAAGGGGAAATCTACAGTAACAATGCTTGAGAGGCTGAAAGAGATGGGATCCCATACTATATACGAGGCAGTGTCATTAGTTAGGGGTCTGGGGAATGTATTTATTATAAGACGTAGGAGAGAAGGCAGAGTATGTGCGTCAGAATATAGTTGGTTAGATTTGGTGTGGAGCATCGGGAAGTCTTCTTCAGGTTGCTTCTATTTTCTCAGTGAAATAAGAAACAACCAACTGAGAGTAAATGAAATATTGAAGATGAAGGAGAGAAGTGTGAAATAGTCATTGATGAAAGTAAAAGAATGACTAATGAAATGTAGTAGCATTGTTGGAAATTGCTAAGGGCTTACATGAAGTTACTTCTTTAATTTAAAGTGAAATCAGTCAACATTGTTGTTTTTTTCTTCAGTGACACCCACCTGGTTAGGTGCAGGTGTAGAATAGGTGGAGATTTGGATTTCTCTAGGTTTGGGGTTTTTGCAAGTGGGTACATTGGAGGGAGAGAAGGAAAGGGGACATACAGAATACATGCAGGAGGGTGATAATAATGCTTGACCATGGTATTGAAGCCTGGTAAGGAGGGAAACACCTTCATTACACGAAGGTGTTGAGGATCAGGGAAAAGTGGTAAGAAGCTGGGAAGACAAGAGATGGAGGTCAGAGAATGGAATGCTTCAAATGAGTAATGGCTAGGTTTTGGATATGATCATGGGAGTAGGAGGCTGAGGCAGAGAGAAGATAAGACAATTGGAAATAAAGATGTCAAATAAATGAGAGGCCAGGGTATTAGGATGATGTAAGTTGGTATTGAAATCATTGAGAGTAAAGTTACATAGGTTTCAGGTGTATAATTCTGTAATATATCATCTTTATATCATATTGTGTGTTCACTACTCAGAGTCAGTTCTCTTTCCATCACCATGTATTGAGTCCCCTTTACCCTCATCTACTACCCCCCTTCCCTTCCCGTCTGGTAACCACTGAACTACTGTCTGTGTATTTGAGTTTTTGTGTCTTCATTTGTTTGTCTTGTTCTTTCGTGCTTTTCAGTTTTATAATACCACATATCAGTGAAATCATATGGTTCTTAACTTTTTCTTTCTGACTTATTTCGCCTAGTATAATAATCTCAAGATCTATCCATGTTGTTGCAAATGGTACTATTTCATCTTTTTTTACTGCTGAATAGTATTCCATTGTGTATAAATACCACATCTTCTTTATCTAATCATCTATTGAAGGACACTTTGGTTGTTTCCATGTCTTGGTCACATAAATAAAGCTGCAATGAAATTGGAGCACACGTGTCTTTATGGATAAATGTTTTCAGATTGTTTTCAGATTTTTTTGGGTAGATACCCAGGAGAGGGATTGCTGGGTCATACGGTAATTCTATTTGTAATTTTTTGAGGAACCTCCACACTGCCTTCCATAGTGGCTGCACCAGTCTGCATTCCCACCAACAGTGTATAAGGATTCCTTTTTCTCCACAGCCTCTCCAACACTTGTTACTATTTGTCTTCTTGATGATAGCCATTCTAACTGGTGTGAGGTGATATCTCATTGTGGTTTTTATTTTGCCTTTCTCTGATGATTAGTGATGTTGAAGATTTTTTCGTATGTCTATTGGCCATTTCTATGTCACCCCAATAGGCTTTAATTTAAAAAAAAAAAAGGAAAAAGAAATCATTCAGAGTTATGACAAGTGATAGTTGAGACAGAGAAAAGGAGGAAGGCAGGAAGGGTTGGAAAAGTAAGAAAGAGATGGGGAGGAAAAAAGCAAGCGGGAGTGACCTGGAAAGGTGGTACCTTTTCAGTGAAAATCACTTTGTTAGGTATTGTAGTGATTACAGAAAAGTGTAAAACGTAAGGATCTAGGCAATTAATTCTTATATTAAAAAAATACCTGTTCTAAAAGAGGAGGAAAAATGAAGAACTGAGATTGTCTTAGAGAAGAATAGAATAAGGGTTAATTTATTTATTTTTAAGTACTCAAATGATATTTGAGTGTAAGATGCTAAGTAATTATTTTCTGTTTTCACAGAGGATGGCTTATGTGTTTATGCCTGATTATTTCAACTTTGTTCTAATGCACTGACATAGCACCATTAAGAAATCAGCAAAATAACGTGTGCTATTTTGCTTTTTATGACTAGAGGAGATTTTAAGCAATTACTGTTAAATAGTCCTTGAGTGGACCTAATAGAGGAAAAATAAGTAGAGGAAAGCTGTCAGGGTTATACAATGCAACAAAAATAAACCAAAACTGAAGTTAAATATCAAGAGCAATTATGGAACTTTTTTTTTTTTAAAGCACCTTTTAGGATTTAGGCTGATATCCCATCTATTTCATACAGAATTGACCATTGCACAGTGGGAGTGATGGGCGCTGACCCCTCTATAGTCAAAAATCCTTGTGTAACTTTATTTATTTATTTATTTATTTTTAATTTTTTAATGCAATTTTTTAAATTAGTTTCTCCTTGTGTAACTTTTGACTCCCCCAAAACTTAGTTGTCCCTTGGTATCTGAAAGGATTAGTTCAAGTACCTTCCTTGGATACCAAAATCCTCAGATGCTCAAGTCCCCTATATAAAATGGCGTAGATCAATGCATACTGTTGGCCCTCTCCATCCACAGACTCCCAACCTCGGATTGAAAACAGTACAGGTATTTATTGAAAAAATAAGTAAGTAAATCTATGCACTTCAAACTTTGTTCAAGGGTCAACTATCTATACAATATTCACAGGAATAGAGGCAGTGGAAATGTAATGGCTGTGTGCGATGTCAGAGGGTTAGTGGATGAGGGGAGGGAGGTTGTCACTGTGTGAGGGATATAAATGATAAATGTCTAACTAGTACATTGTTTTGTGCACCTGAAACTAATAAAAGAAATGTTCAAAAAACCAAAATTCACACTTTCTGCTGTGAAAGCTAATTGTTGAAGAGGAGGTTGGAAAGTTAGAAAGAGAAGGAGGGGAGAGATTGATAGTGTAGATGAGGTAGGTTAGGTGAGGAGTGATCAGGGGAAACTGGGTGGCCATAGATAGGAATTGTCTGTTCCAATCAGATGGTGGTGTTTTTGTTTTTTATCCTCTTATCTCATGATCAAGACAGTTTAGCACTGTACGTTTTATTGTAATGTTTCTTTTTCTGAATTTAAATGTTTTACTTAGATAAAGAGTGTTATCTCAGTTCAGTTCTTGGCAAGAATTATGAAAATGTCATGTACATGCATAAAAACGGGGAGGGGGTTGGAGAAACTAGAAATGACGTCATCTGGACTATTCACTTTCCAAAGAAAAGGGGAGGGACAAAATGTTTCTAGAGTTCTAGTTTGCATTCTTGAGATAACTAGTTTACCTATTATTGTCTCTGTAAGTTTTCTAAAGGGAAATAAATAATCAGGTTAAACTCTCTTGGCATTTAATTGTATTTATTTTTTTATTTTTTAAGCACTGAAGTGCCATTCTAGTGATTAAGCAAGTGCGTTATGACCTATGGTGGGTTAATGTGACAAGTATGTGGCTTGAAGCCAGTGAAATGTCTGCATGTTTTCAACCATACTTAGTAGTTTTCAGATATATAGCTGTCATAATTACTGTGCCTGTTATACTATACTGTTATGATTGCGTCTATTGTAATAGTACAACTAATTGTTTAGGTGTCAAACTGGAAGCTGTGTGGTTTCTTTGTACCATCAGTGAGGAATAATTTTTTTGGTATATCTTTTTAATGTTACAAAAGGGACCAGGGATTTACAGTAGAACTACAGAAGCTTTAAAATATTAACAGCCCATTAAGTACAGGATATGGTTCATGAGGTTTAATGGGAAGTTGTTAAAAGGAGATGGAACTATTCCAATGGTTGGGGAGGGGTTGTTAGTGGCAAAGAACAGGGCAAAGAATAAAAAAAGCTTGTTTTTCTCATAAATAGACAATGTTTGGGTACACTGAACAACAACAGCAACAGAGCTCTTCTGTCCTGATGAGCAGTACTTGGAGCTCCATGAGAATTCCATTTTGTCCATATGGTAACTTCCCTTTTCAGAGGATATCCAGCAATGCTGTGTTAAAAAAAAAATTTCCTGTGGATTTGAGATGCTTGGCATTCATTAAATCAAACCTTTGGACTTTGAAATAGCACCTACTTTGTTTAACATTTAAAAAATTACAAGGCTCCTGAGATTAGTCCTTGGAGTAGCCTTTAGTGATTATCCAGAGAATAATAAAATACAAGTTTTTCAGAGGAGGGTATTTTAAAAGCAAAAGGGTATAACACTTAAGAGTATAATATTTAATCTATACTCGAGTCTTTGTTCCTTGGAGAGTGGCACACTTATAGCATGTACCACACGGCCACTGACAGAGTCTAATATGTCATGTGTGTTCCCTGCACATACTTAGGTCTTAGCTCCCCAGTCAGGGTAGCAGGCTTTGTCTCCTTGCTTGGTTTAAATACATCCCCCCACCCCGCCACCACCTGCAGCTCTTCAATCCTGAGCAATTTATGTAGCTTTTCTGAGTCTCAGTTTTCTCTTTCACAGTATTATTTATAACTAAATGAAATTATATACATAGAAGAAGTGTGTAAATTATTAAGTGATATACTTGGTATATAGAAATTATTAGATTCAAGTAGGTAAATCAGAAGCTAACACTGGAATTTTGTAGCTAGGCTCAGTGATTGGAATCAGAGCTCTACTCAATGCTGCTGCTCTTTTCAGCAGATCAAAGTTAGTTTCACCACATATGCTTCAGGACTTTTTTGCTTTGGATTTTATATTAGATCGATATTATTGAATGAACTTTGAAAAACACTGAGAACCCTTTAGAAACCTAAATGAGAATTACAACAAACATTCAATATGACTTTCATACTTTTAATTCCTTACATGGCATTCTCTTTCAACTCAGTCCATGGTATTGTTCAATATTCACTGTCTGGAATGCTGACATGTTAAAGTTATCTGTTGCTTTGTAATTTGTAATAAATCACTCCGAAACAGTGGCTTAAAACAACAACAGTCCAGTAGTTTGGTATTATCTCTCACAGATTCTCTGGGGCAGCGATCTGGGAAGGGCTCAGCAAGACAGTGCTGGCTCCTTCTCTAAGGTAGCAGTTAGACTGTGGCCAGAGCAGTGAAAGGGGGCAGAAGCACCTGGAGGCTGCCTGGGCATCTTTCTCTGTTTATGTGGTTCCTCCATGTGGTCTAGTTTGGGCTTTTTCACAGCATGCTGGCCTTAGGGCAGCCGATCTGCTCTCATGGAGGTTCAAAAGGCCAGTGTTTTGAGAGAAACAAGCGGAAGGTGTAAAGCCTTTTATGACCTCCCCTCGGAGGTCACAAGTCTGCAGGATTCAAGAGGAAGAAAGATGGATTCCACCTCTTGATGAGAGGAGTGTCAAAGTCATAGATCTGTGGGAGATTATCATTATGACCATCTTGGGAAAAAACTGTGTGCCGCACAAGTGATGATTAATCCTGACTTTTCATATATAGCTCTTGCTTCCTGTGAACCTGACCTCTCTAGGGCCACAATGTGGATTTACTCTTCTTTTTCTTTTGTAACTAAACAATTTTTACTCTTCTTTTTCTTTTGTAACTAAACAATTTTCCTGTTATATGAACAAGGAAGAAATAAAAGCTAACTAAAAGTAATAACACTATTCTTTTTGTACCCTCTTAAATCTAAAATCAGCTTCACTTGAAAAGATTATTTGATACATATAATGAAAAAAATAAAATCCTCAATTTCCTTTGTACAGTTACCAGAAGATGTGCTACTAAATATTGGTTTGGAAAGCACATATTCAAAGAATGTATTGCCACTAATTTGCATGAAACCTCTAGAAACTCTTGTTTGGAGAACAATTTATCCTCTGACAGATAGTGAGAACGTTTATTCTTATTTCATATGGCACTTTTTAAAAAAATATTTTTAATTTTCAATTACAGTTGATGTACATTATTAGTTTCAGGTGTACCACATTGTGATTAGACATTTATATAACTTATGAAGTGATCACCTCGATAAATCTACTACCCACCTGGCACTATACATAGTTATTACAGTATTATTGACTATATTCCTTATGCTCCCAACCTTCCTCTCGTCTGGCAACCATCAAAATGTTCTTTGTATTTATGACTTTGTTTCTGTTTTGTTTGTTCGTTTATTTGTTCTTTAGATTCCTCATATAAGTGAAATCATATGGCATTTGTCTTTCTCTGTTTGACTTACTCCACTCAGCAAATACCCTTTAGGTTCATCTATGTTGTTGCAGATGGCAAGATTTCATTTTTTTTTATGGCTGAGTAGTATTCCATTGTACACATGTATCACCTCTTTTTTATCCTTTCATCCATTGATGAACACCCAGGCTGCCTCCATGTCTTGGCTATTGTAAATAATACTGTGAACATATGGATGCACAGTTCCCTTCAAAGTAGTGTTTTGGGTTTCTTTGGATAAATATCCAGAAATGGGATTACTGGGCTCTTCTGTGTCTCTTGTCATAGCGTTTGTTTTAAAGTCTATTTTGTCTGGTATATATATTGCTACCCCAGCTTTTTTTTTTTTTTTCATTTCCATTTGGATGAAATATCTTTTCCCATCCTTTTACTTTCAGCCTGTGTGTGTCTTTCAATCGGAAGTGAGTCTCTTGGAGGCAGCGTATGTAAAGGTCTTGTTTTCTTATCCGTTCAGGGACGCTAGGTCTTTTGATTGTAGCACTTAATCCATTTACATTTAAAGTAATTGTTGATAAATATTGTTGCCATTTTATTGTTCATATTATGATTTTTTCCCCCTTTTCTTAAAGACATCCCTTTAACATTTTTTTGTAATATTGGTTTGGTGGTGATTAACTTTTTTAGTTTTTCTTGTCTGGGATGATTTTTGCTGTTGAGTTGTATGAGTTCCTTATACATTTTGGATATTACCCCTTATCAGACATATGGCTTACAGTTTTTACGTCCATTCTGTATGTTGCCATTTCATTTTATTGATGTTCTTTTGCAATATGGAAGCTTTTCAGTTGATGTAATTCCACTGTTTGTTTGGCTTTTGTTGCCTATGTTTTTGGTGGCGTATTCAAAAAAATCATTGCCAAGGACAATGTCAAGGAACTTTTTCCCTATGTTTTTTCCTAGGAATTTTAGGTCTTACATTTACATCTTTATTCCATTTTGAGTAAATTTTTGTGCGTGTTGTAAGATAGGGCTTCAATTTCACTTTGCATGGGAATATCAAGTTTTCCCAACACTGCTTATTCAAATGACTATCCTTTCTACATTGAATTTCTTGGCTCCCTTGTCAAATATTAGTTGACTGTACATGTGTGGGTTATTTTAACAAATTTAACTCTTCTGATCAATGAACACAAAATATTTGTCCATTTATTTGTGTCTTCAGTTTCTTTCATTAATGTTTTATATTTTTAAGTGTACAGATCTTTCACTTCCTTGGCTAAATTTATTCCTAAGTATTTTATTGTTTTTGATGTTATTAAAATGAGATTGTTTTCTTTATGTCTTTTTTAGACAGTTCACAAGTGTATAGAAACACAACTGATTCTTGTATGTTGATTATATATCCTTTACTGAATTTGTTTATTTGTTCTAACCGTTTTTTTTTTTTGGTGGAGTATTCAGGATATTCTATATACAAGATCATGTCATCTACAAACAGAAGCATTTTATTTCTTTCTTTGTGATTTGAATGCCTTTTTTTTCCTTGCCTGATTGGTCTGACTAGGACCTCCAGTACTCTATGTTGAATAGGAGTGGTGAGAGTGAAGAGGGCTACTAAGGTCATGTTTTGTTCCTGATCTTAGAGAAAAAGCTTCCAACCTTTCACCATTGAGTATCCTATGGCTGTGGGCTTGTTATATTTGTTATATGGGTGTTTTTTATGGTGAGGTATGTTCCTTGTATACCCAATTCAATGAGTTTTTATAATGAAAGGTTGTTGAACCTTGTCAAATGCTTTTTCTGAATCTACTGAGATGGTCATATGATTTTTATCTTTCATTCTCTTCTTGTGATATGTATATATATATGGATATATATGTAATATATATCCATATATATCCATATATCCATATCTATCCATATATACATATATATGTAATATATATGTAATACATATAATCTGCATATATATAATTTATTGATATGTGTACTTTGAACCATCCTTGCATCTCAGGGGTGAATCCTATTTTATCTGGTATATGATCCTTTTAATCTGCTTGTTCTTTGTTTGCTGGAATTTTCTTGAGAATTTTTGCATCTTTATTCATCAGGATATTCAAAAGGAGTTTACAATGACTTTTTTTTCTACAAACTTATTTAATCAATCTTGCAAATTATTAGCTATCCTTATGTTCAATAAATGTAACTTTTTAAGCCAAAAGAGTAACAAAAGCATTCTTTTTATCATACTATATATTTTCCCTCTGAAGAAAGGATAGTTGTTTAAATACTTTTTGGCTTTAACATTTGAACTAATTTTCAAGATTGGCTTTAAATAAATGACTGTAGAATAATAGATAATATGAGAACATTTTTAAAATCATTTTTTAATAGAAAAAAGAAAAGCATTGCCAATTTGAAATGTTGAGAAAATTTGGCAGAGTTGGCAGGGAATATTTAGAGAACACTACTTACATCCTGAGATTCTAGGTAAGCTATAAAGGAATATAAAGTGTAATATTTTAAAATTTTATGATTATCATGTCTTAGATGACTCTAAAGTTACTTTAGAATTAAGACATTTAAACTTTTAAGCAATTGGAGAGTTTCACATTTGAAATCATTAGGCAGTTTGGCTTCTTCAATTTTTACAATCTGCTAAAAGTGATCTTTAAATTCTAAGAATTAGAAATATTCTAACTTTGCAAAGAAAAGGAGAAGCTAGAGACACCTCAGGAAATTGGCTGATTTCAGGAGTAGATTAGGGTTAGTGCTCCAAAAAATGGTAATTTAATATAGCAAGAACCTAAAGCCTGATTGAAGGGGTTTACATTGGCCAACCTGGGACCAATTAAGCACCAAAATAATTAAGTACCATAATAAATTATAAGCCATTGAAAAAACAATAATTGATGTGTCTATAAATCATAGAAAAAGAGAGGCTCTTGTTTATAGAAGAACACTGAAACCTGACTGGTAAATATAGAGGAGATCTGGAGTTAGAAAATCATTATGATAAACATTATATCAGGCTAGGATCATGTGTGGATGCTGAACTATAGGGAAATTTTGATGAGCAGCAGGATATTTGATTGACTTCAAGTCTCAGGCTGCTAATTAAGTTGCAAGAGAGGAAATAATCCCAGTAATTACGCAGTGGAGAAATAAGGCAACAGCTTGACCCAGTGATAAGAGGTTACAGAATGAATGAAGGACAGATAGACCTGGTAAGTGTCTAGATATTATATTCAGGTCAAGAATGCCTGAGTTCATCCTCATCACATCAGACAAATGCAAAATGAGGAATGTTTCATTTGAAAAAAAGGAGGGAGGACTGTGTCCTTTAAAAAGGTCAATGTCTTAAATGACAAAGAAAGGTTGTGGAGGTGTTCTCATCAAAAGAGGCTGAAGACACATGACAACAAAATGTATGTAATACCTGATCCTACACTCTTTCCCGTACTGGAGGAGAAAAAAATAAATGCTATAGAGGACATTATTGGGTCTACTGACAAAATTAAAATATGGACAGTTTAGATAAGAGTATTATATCCGTGTAAAATTATGCAGTTGATGTTCTCTGTGTTTATACAAGAGACTACTGCCAGGTGGGTTCCTTAGGAAATACACACTGACATTTATAGAAGTAAAGGGCCATGGTGTGTGTAACTTACCATCAGATGATTCAGAAAATTTTTTTTTATGTGTGCGGGTGTAGAAAGCATAAGTACAAATAATAAAAAAAATAGAGTAAAATGTTAACAATAGGTGAGTCTGGGTAAAAGGTATATAAGTGTTCTTTGTGGTATTTTTTTTTTTTGCAACTTTGTGTGAATTTGAAATTTCAAATAAGAAGGTTTTTTTTTTTAAAAAAAAAATTTAAGGGAGCTGAAAACACCAGTTGATGTTAGAATTAAAGAAAAGCAAATAAAAGCAAAGTCAAAAACTTCCCAAGATGTAATTTCATTATTTAATAAGCTGGTAATCGATCCATTACTTTCAGACATTTGCAACTATTTCTAATAAAGACATGAAGGCGATTACTTGATGAAGGCATCAAAGTGAACGACATGATATAATTATTTCTGATGACTATGATTCTTTCTCTCTGTGATTTTGGCAACTGGTATAACCAAAGATGTGAGGAAAAGTTGTTGTAGTAAAGATAAAACGCAATAACAGTGAGCTTACTGATAATGTCCTAAGTTATTGTTTCTATTCTTTGGGGGTATTAAGATGTGTAATTAAGAAAAAAGGGCCCAAACTATTATCACTTCTTTTAGGATATGTAGAATTAGAGAAGAAACCGCATACATTATTTTCAATGACTTGAATGACTCTGAATTTATACTGCTACTTGTGAAAACAGTTGCCTGACCTGTGCTAGTATATTAACCATTTCTTTGTCTATATCTTGCTTTGAATCCTCTCTTTGCTTCTGTCCTGAAGTTTTGAATTAGATTCGTTAATCTTCTAATCTACCCTAGATTTCATCAGTTCAATGAAATCTCTCTCTTATTAATGGTACCCTGTTCTAACAATGTCTTCCCTACTTACTTTCTCCTCTTGTCTTTCACCCACTGATAGAGTTTCTCTTATGAACTATTTAGCCAGGAGGAATTCAGACCAATCTTTAAAAATGTTTAAAAGTGCTTTAAAAAAGTTTAAAAATGCTTGACTAAGCAAGTCACACCAGGTGATATCTCTCTCTGCAATAGACCCGGTGTATGATAAAACGTCATATTTCTGAAATTTTGTTAATATTAACATACTTATACAAAACTATTTATGGAAAGGGAAAGAGACAGATTCCAAATACATGAATAAAACCTGGTTTTCAGTGACTTCCTACTTCTACTTTCAGAACTGTTTCCGAGGGCTAGAATTGCTATGTAATCTCTTAGGTCCCTAATTACTTCTGCTTCGAAGAAACTTTATGATTCCAAGCTTGGAGAGTTCTCTTGAACGCCTTATATCTTGTTCCTCTCATTAAACCAAAGAAATACATTTGTAGTGATAAAATCCAGGAATGGCCATTAAAGGTGACTTTTTTTTCATTTGAATGATGCCAAAAGTGATTATTAAATCTGCCGGTCTATATCCATTGATTAATTTCTTCTGTACAAAGCCCCAAAACTGAAATCAAATCATGCTCATGAGTCCACCGCTTCTCCTCCAACCCCATTATTACCATGGACAGGAAAAAACAAACTTAGCCAAATGCCAGAAACCTATGTAATGATAAATACGTACAAGGAAAGGGATGGGTATGAAATTTTACTCAGAGCTACATATCTTGGGCCAAGCACTATTTATATATTATTTCAGTTTCAAAGAGAGAAATACGCAGATTCTTTTTAAAGAAAAAAATATTGTCTCAGACCCTCCAATATTAAATTAAATTCTTTCTTATTATCATTGTTATTTAAATATGTACAAATATAAAACAAAGTATAAGCTATTTATGCTTATAGCTCTTATAGACTCATAAAATCAAAATAAATTATAATTTTAATAACAAAAGTATGAAACCAATGAAAGTCACATCACTATTACTATGAAGGCAAAAACTGTTATTGAAACTAAATTTCTTCTTAAAGTGAATATGACACAGGTTTCTCTGAGTTCAGTAGACCTGTACTGCTGTCTGATGACTTCTCCCATTATTTTTCTCTATCCAAACTGTTAGAAGCCTTAGTTTATAGAGCATTATGCCCTCATTTGGCCTTCACTTGGCACAAAAACATTTTTTATGTAAGTATTCCTCTGTTGTTTTATCATTAGGCTACGACAATTCTAGTACTATTTGGGGATAACGTGATCCAGAATACAAATGTCAAAGCAGGCATTGACACTATACTTTGTTTTAAGATGTTTATTCATTTTATATGTTTAATCTTACCATACCTACATTCATTACTTAAAAGAAGACGATCTTCAAAATGAAAACCTGATACCATATATATCTATATCTATCTACATCTGTATTTATCTATATATCTGTATCTATATCTATATCTATATATCAGTAAACCCCTGACCAGGAGGAGTTTGTGGACTTCCAGGATGAGAGACACTGCATTATCAGATTTAATCCTTAGAACAACCTTAATAGATTGATATTAGTTTTACCATTTTGCAGATGAAAAGATTGAGATTCAGAGAAATTCAATAACTTAACCTCAGATCACATAGAAAGTAGGTTTAGGGGAACCCTTAGATGCATTGGGCAAGGGAAGGGTGGTAATTGGAAGAGTGATAAGGATTAGGTTGCATGTTATGTTTAGTGTGGCAGTCTTAGAACAGTTACTGGACAAAATCTCTCATTTATTTATTTTCTCCTTTGGTCTCAAAACTTATACAGGTATCCTAAGGTCGGAGAGTGCTATGCTATGTTACATTCACTGTGGCTCCCATGCACTGAATAGTCTTTGTATGTGGTAGCACATGGTAATCTACACTTTTTTCTTTTTCTCTTTCTGGCCAGAAGATTAACCAACAAACCTCACTGTGGAAATTTCCAGGGTAATCCATGAGTTTAATCCACATGAGGTGCACATCAAATGAGTTATTGATGCTCTCCTTCTTCTCCACCCTCTGAGATCGTAAATGTCACTACTATAAAACTGCTGCTGATTACCTGCTTGGAGAGTAAGAAACTTATTCATGCAGCCCAGTGCCCTGTTCCATCACTCAGACATCAGGTTGGCTTGAGGTTTACAATGACCTTACTGTCAACCTGTCAGGCATTTCTAACCTTCGATTTAAAAGGCAGACTGTAACCATATATAAAGTATGTGATTCTAGTCCTGTGCTGGACATAGAATTATAAAATTTTTTAAATGTAATACTCAGTACCTAGTTAAAATGGTTTCATGACTGAGGATTGAAGGAATTAGCTAATCTATGAGGTACATTTTATCTCTTATTTTGAATATGCTTTAAATTTTGTGAATATGAATCTATTTTTCTGTTTAAGGGTAAACACACACACACACAATGTGTAAAGCTAGTTTTCTAGCTTTAACACTGAAACTCAGATTAACAGTTTAGGTTTTGTTTCTTAGCACTAAATATTTTTATTAAAATAAATAAATCACCTATACTGAGATCAGTAAATGTCAATTATGAAACACACTGCCCCATATTTTGAACCAAAGAATGACTTTACTAATGGAATTTCAGGTACCATGGAAGGCCAACATGAGATCAGTTTGAAATTGTACAATTTCCAAATAACTAAAATATAAACTGGCTTGCATTATTGTTCTTCCATACATAACAAATCCAGTGAAATCCTCTTTGTTTCCCAATAATCATCTTGTACTCATCAGGAGCAAAAAATTAATAGTCAATGTTTATAGGAATGTTGATTAAAGAAGCTAATGGTCAATGCTTATTAAGATATTGTGTCCAAGGCCTTCAGTCCTATGTGTGGTAGTATAAATTAGTATAACATTACTGAAAAGCATTTTATAAATATGAATCAACAGCTTTAAACATTTATGTACCTTTTGATCCATCAAGTGCATTTCTAGGAATCCTTTTTAAGGACATAAACAGATACATGATCAAAGATTTGTGTGCAAGGATATTTGCTACCATATTCTTTATAATATGGAAATATTGGGTGCAACTTAGATGTTCAGTAAAGGAGGATATTTAAATTTAAATTTTCAAACATAGAATAGATGTAATCATTACTCAACTTTAACAGCAATATTTTTTTTGATGGGCGTTGAGCATCTTTTCATATATCTATTAGCCATCTGTATGTCCTCTTTGGAGAAATGTCTCTTCATGTTCTCTGCCCATTTTTTTAAAATTAAAGTTTATTGGGGTGACAACTGTCAGTAAAGTTCCATAGATTTCAGGTGTACAGTTCTGTATTACATTCGTCTATAAATCCCATTGTGTGTTCACCACCCAGAGTTAGTTCTCCTTCCATCAACAAGCAATATTTTTGAAAAAGAAAAAAGTGGGATATTTTCAATGTCAGCCATGATGTGATAATAATGCCTGGGTTCAAATTCAATCAGAAGAAAAACATCTAAAGATGTTGCTAAGATACCACTGGTCTAATTCTTCATAGAGCACTCACCACCCTGGTACTATTATAGCTTACTCAGTAAGTTAAAGAGCTTATATTGTTAAAATGTTCAAATATTAGGCTGGAGAGGTTCTGATAAAATAAACTAAAATCTGGTTGGCACAAGTAGCTTCTCTTTTCTCTGTCCATAGAGGTCATTACTGCTCCATAACTCTTAGTCCATCCTCCACGCTTGCCCAAAACAAGAAGTGGTGCATTGTCATTGACCGTGTTGAACCTTCCATTTGGGCAGAGCGTAGACTTGGCGATGGTTCACATAATCCGTTATTCCTTCTGTTAACTTTAAACTTCCTACAACCTCTTCTGAGGTATTATAAAATTGGCTGCATTAGCCCCTTACTTTGTTAGCTACTTAATAATTGGACATGGTACATCCCATAACAAATTGGAAGAAGGAGTATCCCTCTGTCCTGATGCATTTAAAATTTATTGGGAATCAGAACTGATTTTCAGAAATTGTTGCTCTTTATAGAGAAAGAATGACTCATAAAATATAAATAATAACATGCAAAATAATAAAAATGTGAATGACAATAACTATAATAATTAAATGATAACAATAGTTTTTTCCTGAGTAATACTATGAAACAACCCTTTTCAAAGCACGTTGTACATGTTAGTTCATTTGAACTTCATAGCAGTTTCATATGTATTCTGCTCTCATCCTCACTTCATAGTTAACAAAACGGATGCACACAGGAGACTTACCCAAGGTTACCCAGGTAGAAAATGGCAGAGCTGAGATTTAAGCTTAGGTCTCTCTGACTGTAGCTTTTAGTAATTGCCATCCCCAATATTTATTGGTATTTATTTATGGCAGGCACTGGGTCTACATTCACGAATAAAACATCCATGCAATCTGTACTTCTGGAGCTAGCTTATATTCGAAGAAGAAAAGACAGGCACTAAACATGTAAACAAATAGAAATTTACTAATTGTCATGAATTCTACACAGGAAAAACATTATGCAATGAAAGAAAACAGTAAGGGATGTACTTATATAAGGGTGGTCAGGAAAGGCATCTCTGAGGAGTGACATTTGAAAGATGAGGAGAGGTCATTTGTGGAGGGCAAAGGGAAGATTTATTCAGTCCTAACAACAGCATATTCCCTGAGGCAGGACGGAGACTGGTAGGTCTAAAGTGAGATGACACCAATATAGGGAGGGGAAAGATGTATGAAATGAGGTTGGAGATCAAATAAGTGTCAGGGCTTCACTCATAGAAGGGCCTGATGCTTTATTTAATGCTCTGCTATCACCGTCTTGAAAGTCTTACTTTTTGAACAAGGGACTCAGCATTTTCATTTTGCTCTGGACCTTGCAAATTGTATAACTGGTCCTATTTGTGAGTTATGGGAAGGAAACTGGATGGTATTATAATGGGATGTCTTCAGTGTTTTATGCAGGGATTCGACCTGATGACTCAACATTAATAGATAGAAATTAAAATTGAATGTGACAGTCATGACCCAAAGTATAAATGTCCAATTCCAAATGAGTACATTCAGAATTCAACTTGTTCAGGAGATTATGTGGCTCAAATCAGATATCCCAGAGGAGCAATATTGGGACTTTTTATATGTCCAAGGCAGATGACAACTAACACTTTTGCTAAACATTTTTTATAAGTTTTAATTAGTGGATTCAAAGCTTTTTCTTAAGAAAAATCTTAGCTTTGCCTGAGATACTCCTGGCTTACCATCTAGGTAAAATTACTGCTATGGCTTTTATAGTATTAGAAAATCCAAGAGTTATGGATTTTCCCTCAGAGACATGGAATATATGTGCTTCTGGCTCTTTCTAACGGCGCCAACCTTAAACTGTCTGTGTACCAAAAAATAGCTGAAATAAGTGATTTTTTTTCAGGACAATAGTCCAAAGGAGCTGTTAGTTATCCACTCCTCTAGACTGAGGAGTATTATATGTTACCATGTCTGGGTCATGTTAGTCTGCTTCAGTGTGGACACTCAATAAATGTTCGCTAATTTCAAAATCACCTTAAGTCTTCACAGAATTGTCTTTATTAAGTGATACTTTACCTCTGCAGCTCTAAAACTATTATCAAGATAAGATTTCATCTGTTTCCTGAATGTAGTTTCCTATGTGATAACTGAAAAAACAAACACAAAGAAAACCTTTTCATTATGAAGAATTTCTATTAGGAAAAATTTGTATCTTTCAAAGGATTTATATGCTTTCTTTTATCAGCAACAAAAATGATATAATCCTTAATTTGCCATTTTGCTTTGACTGCCTGGTAGCTTATAGCCAAAATTTAATCTTTAATACAATAATAGTTGCCTTTCTAATCCCAGAATAAGGGTATCGTATTTGCTTCTTTCTTTATTTGACCATTTAAACATTTATGAAAAATGTTCTATTACACTCATAGTAACGGGAACGCAAAAATATATATATAAAAAATTTTTGCCCATCAAATTAGTGAAATTTCAGAAGTGATAAGTTATGTTTCAAATATATATTGAGTGGTACTATAAAGTAATTATTATTAGATCTGTATGTACTGATATGGAATAATTTGCAAAATATATAACTAAATTAAACACACACACACACACACACACTACAGAACCTGAACACTTTGGTCAGAGATGTTCTGCTGAAACAGCTCTCTGGAGAAAAAAAAGCACTCTGATTCAAAACAGGTTTAGATTTCTATGGTGTATGAGTAAATACTCCTACAATGGCTGATTTCAAGCTACTGACATGAAGTCACTGAACGTTGAGTTGGGAAGAAATGTACTATATTGGTTCTCATCAACCAGTAAGAGCTGACTCTAGCACACTGCTGAATAGTAGTGCATATGTTAGGAATTCAAACAAGTAAATGTAAAAAATGCTTATGATTTAACCTTAAGTGAAAAGGCAAATGTATGTATTATACTTTTATTGCATACTTGTAATAATTACATATGATTATGTATATAAACACACACAGGTACCTATGTATGATCCCATTTTTATTTCAAACATACATACTGTAAGTGTGTGTGTATGGGGTGAGAGTTGAAGGAGAGAGATAGAGAGGAAGAGAGAGAGACACACAATTGTTCGTCAGGTGTTGGGAAAGTGAAAGTCCTACCAACAAAATGAGTCCTCTCCACAATGTAGAAAAGAAAGAAAACTGATTTGTTAGTAAAGATAGTAGAGTTTATGCATATAGTAGCCTTATAGAGGCTATAAAGATAGGATGAAATCTCACATGATTTATACAGCAAAGAAGAGGAAAGAATAAGAATTTCTCTTATCACTTTATGACAGTCTCTGTACATCTCACAAGAGCCCTCAGTTAATTCCGGTGATGCACATTTATATGTCATAGATTATTTGGCCTGCAACATTGTATGTATCTCTCCACTATAGAAATGAGGGAAGAGGCAGAGTTCACTCCCTAGAGAGATTTGTTTATTTTCCAAAGATTTGAGTAGGACTTGGATTCACTGTTTTCAAGGAAATAATGTACAAAGGGGGGTGGGGGGTGGCAGTGGTCTCTTTGCTCTTTATAAATGGAGAAAATAATTTTAATTTACCCCTACACATGAAATGAAGATTAGAATGGAATGCCCCAAATATTTACACTAATTATTTGGTGAATTGTTTGTATTTTTTAATGATTGCCTGTATTTTCCAGGTATTCCTAATGAACACATATATCTTATAATCAGGAAAAAATGTTCTTTGATCTTAAAATGAGTTTATGTCATTATATTTTATCATTTGAGATTTTGTTTTTAAAATCTCAAGTTGTTTATTGTTAATCGTTCTATGCACAATTTCATCACTATGTACTTTTATTCAGTTCTGGGGAATACATAAATAAGCACAGAAAATGTCCTTGTCTTCAGAGAGTTTTTAATATATTCAGAGAGTTAAGTTAACTTACATGGAATAGCTAAGCAGTGAATGATACAAGCAAAGGACTACATTGTATATAGTATGGTGCTATTGTATTACCGCATTTCTCCGAAAATAAGACCTAGCCGGACCATCAGCTCTGATGCGTCTTTTGGAGCAAAAATTAATATAAGACCAGTCTTGTTTTAGTATAATATAAGACTGAATCTATAACATAATATAACATAAATACTGGGTCTTATATTAATTTTTGCTCCAAAAGACGCATCAGAGCTGATGGTCCGGCTAGGTCTTATTTTCGGGGAAACAGGGTAAGATGAGAAAGAAATCAGAGCATTCTTAAGTTCAAAAAAGGTTATTTGGAAGAAGTAGGTTTGGGAAAGTTTTGAAGGTTACCTTTTTTTTTAAACGTTTCTTATTTTATTTTAGTTTTTTACTTTTTTAAATTGGGGAACAGTGTGTACTTCCAGGATTTTTTCCAAGTCAAGTTGTTGTCCTTTCAATCATAGTTGTGGAGGGTGCAGATCAGCTCCAGGTCCAGTTGCCTTTGTTGCATGGGGCACAGCCTACCATCCCTTGCGAGATTCCGACCGGCAACCTTGTGGTTGAGAGGACACGTGCTCCAACCAACTGAGCCATCTGGGAGCTCAGCGGCAGCTCAGCTTACAGTGCTGTGTTCAATCTTAGTTGCAGGGGGCAGAGCCTTCTATACCTTGTGGGAGTTGAGGAGTAGAACCGGCAACCTTGTGGTTGAGAGCCCACTGGCCCATGTGGGAATTGAACTGGCAGCCTTTGGCATTAGGAGCACAGAGCTCCAACCGCCTGAGGCACCGGGCTGACCCTGAAGGTTACTATTTTTAACTAGATGAAAATCTCGTTGGATGAGTTTAATGTCATAAACCAGATCAAAAGTCAGGAATGAACTTAGAGATTTCTATTAAAAAATATAGCTAATGTATCAGTTTCAGGTGTACACCATAATTTTTCAACATTGATGTTGAAGTGATCACCATGATAAGTACAGCAACCATCTGATACTATACCATGCTATCACAATATTATCGACTATATTCCCTATGCTGTACATTACATACCCATGACTTACTAGTTTTATACTTGGAAATTTGAAACTCTTATTTCCCTTCACCTTTTTCCCCGTGATAAAATTTCAGGTACAGTTGACATTCAGTATTATTTTATATTAATTTCAGGTGTACAGCATAGTGGTTAGACATTTATGTAATTTAAGAAGTGATCCAGTGACTAGCTGTGTACTATTCTGGCACTATGCATAGTTATTACTATAATATTGGCTCTATTCTCTATGCTTTACATCCCCATGACTATTTTGTAACTACCAATTTGTACTTCTAAATCCCTTCCCCTTTTTCACCCATCCCCAAAACCCCCTCCCATCTGGCAACCATCAAAATGTTCTCTGTATCTATGAGTTTGTTTCTGTTTTGTTTATAGTGTTCTTTAGATTCCACGTATATGCAAAACTAACATTGCATCTGTCTTTCTCTGTCTGATACACTCCATTCAGCACAGTACCCTCCAAGTCCATGCTGCCACAGATGGCAAGAACCCATTACCTTCTATTGCTGGCCAATATTCCATTTTATATATGTACCACCTACTATTTATCTACTCATCCATTGGTGGACACCCAGGCTGCTCCCACATCTCGGCCATTATAAGCAATGCTGCAAAGAACGTATGGATGCATTCATCCCCTCGAAGTAGCATGTTGGGTTTCTTCGAATAAATACCCAGAAGTGGGATCACTGAGTCCTTCTTTGTCTCTTAGTATAGTCTTTGTTTTAAAGTCTGTTTTGTCTGGTATTAAGTATTGCTACCCCAGCTTCTTTTTCATTTTTATTTTCATGAAATATTTTTCCATCCCTTTACTTTGAGTTATGTGTGTCTTTTTATCTGAAATGAGTCTCTTGTAGGCAGCATATGTAAAGCTTTTGTTTTCTTATTCATTCAGCCACCTTATTTTTTTTTTGTTGTTTTTTTTTTTTTTTTATTAGTTTCAGGTGTACAAAACAATGCAATAGTTAGATATTTCATCCCTCACAAAGTGATAACCCTCTCCCAATCTATTGTCCCTCTGACATTGTATATAACCATTACAATTCTGTTGACTCTATTCCCTATGCTATACTCCATATCCTGTGACTATATAAAATTATGGTTGACATACAATATTATTCAACTTCAGCTTCAGGTGTACAGTGCAGTGGTCAAACATCTACACCATCCATGAAGTAATCTCTCTAATAAGGCATGTTTTGTAGGAGTCAGCCACCTTATGTTTTTGATTGGAGCATTTAGTCCATTTACATTTAAAGTAATTGTTAATAGATATGCAGTTATTGCCATTTTATTATTCATATTTTTTATCTTTTTTTTTTTTTTCTTTTTGTCTTAAAGAAGTTCCTATAAGATTCCTTGTAATACTGGTTTGGTGGTGATGAAGTCCTTTAGGTTTTTCTTGTCTGGGAAGCTTTTTATCTGTCCTTTGATTCTAAATGATAGCTTTGCTGGGTAATCTTGGTTGTAGATCCTTGCTTTTCATCATATTGAATATTTTGTGCCAACCCCTTCTGACCTGCAAAGTTTCTGTTGATAGATCAGGTGATAGCTTTATGGGAGCTCCCTTGTGGTAACTAACTCTTTTTCTCTTGTTTCTTTTAAGATT
Source organism: Rhinolophus hipposideros (assembly GCF_964194185.1). NCBI lineage: Eukaryota > Metazoa > Chordata > Mammalia > Chiroptera > Rhinolophidae > Rhinolophus > Rhinolophus hipposideros. Next base: position 58,948,536 of record NC_138053.1, read on the forward strand.
CTCTCTTTGTATTTAACCTTTGGCATTTTAATTGTGTCTTGGTGTGGGTCTCTTTGGGTTCATCTTGTTTGGGACTCTGTGCTTCCTGGGCTTGTATATCAATTTCCTTGACCGGATTAGGAAAGTTTTCCATCATTATTTCATCAAATAGGTTTTCAATTCCTTGCTCTCTCCCTTCTCCTTCTAGTACCCCTATAATGTGTATGTTGGTACACTTGATGTTGTCTCCTTATTTTTTTGGATTCTGTTTTCTTTTTTGCTGTTCTGATTGGGTGTTTTCTGCTACCATATCTTCTAAATCACTGATTCTACCCTCTGCTTCATCTAATCTACTGTTGATTCCCTCTAATGCATTCTTCATTTCTGTTATTGCAGTCTTTATTTCTGACTGGTTCTTTTTTATGTTTTCTATCTCCATTTTTATGTTTCCTATCTCTTTGTTGAAGTTCTCCCTGAGATGTTTGAGCATCCTAACAACCAGTGTTTAGAACTTTGTGTCTGTCTGGTAGATTGCTTGTCTCTATTTTGATTAGTTTTTTTCCTGGACCCTTTTCTGTTCATTTATTTGGTATATGGTTCTTTGTCTCCCCATTTTGGTTTCCTCCCTGTGTTTGTTTCTATGTATTAGGTAAGACTGCTATGTCTCCTGGTGTTAGTAGTGTGGCCTTATGTAGTAGGTGTGCTGTAAGGCTCAGTGGCACAGTCTTCTGAGTCACCTGAGTCATGCACTCCAAGTGTGTACCTTCAGTGAGTTATGTGTGCCCTCCTGTTGTAGTTGAGCCTTGGTTTCTGTGGCATGTCAGTGAGAGGGATTGACCCTCCCGCCCACTGGTTGTGAGGACTGGCCGTGACTACAGTGGAGGAATTGTGGTGCAGGAGCTGATTCTACTGAGCGGATCTCCCTTAGCAGGGTTCTGGTGCCTGCCCAATCTGCCCCTTGAGTGTGTTGTCCTTGGAGATGGCTGGGTGATGCTCTGGCTTATTTCAAAGCTGGCCACTGGGCATGCCAGTCCCTGTGCCACCTGGGAGGGGACCTGCTGCAGGTCAAGTTCAGCCACAGCCTGTCCCCCATCTGGGACCACCCAGCAAGAACCACAAAGCTCTCCGCAGATGGCTGCCACCCACACCATGCTTGGAAGTACCTTTAGAGGCCAAACCATGAACAAAGGTCAGCTGTCGCTAGTGCTGGGCTTAGGGCTGTCCAGCCAGAGATGTAGGACATGCTCAAGCCAGGTGCTGCTTGTCTGGTTTTTGTGAACCTTTGAGAGACCCTAGGAAAATCTGTAGCATGAGCCAAGGCAGGTGGTTTGTACAGAAAAGCCACTGAAAGCGTCTTGGGTGTGCACGAAAGTTGTGTGGGGCAGGATTTAAGAATCACTGGGGCGTGATGTCCACCAGCTTGATGGAGACTCAGATATGGGTGTCTGCAGGTCAGGAAGGGGGAGGGTTCAACAAAGAAACAGTGGCTTTCACCAGCTCCTTCGTCCAGGAGAAAGCTGTCCCTCCAACCCCAGTCCTGAAGCCAGACAGCTCAGTTCCCTTCCTCTCTCTCTCCTCCCCCGCCGCCCCCCCCAATATATCCTGTTGCCTCTCCAGCTGCTGTCCCAGCACTGGAGCTCAGAGCCAGTGATTCCACTGGTAAGTCTGTTCACAGTCCCTTTAAGAGGAGCACCTGGGACACCAGCTGCCCTCCATCTCTCTCAGCCACAATTTTCGCTGGTTTTCACAACAAAAATTATGGAGACTTCTCTTCTTGGTACTGGAATTCTGGACTGGGGAGCCCAGTGTGGTTCTGGGACCCCTTGTTCCTTTAGTTCCTTTAGGGGGGACCTCTACAGCAGAGATATCCCTCCTGATTTTTAAAGATTACATATGGGTGTGGAACCAGCCTGTTGCATATCTCTGCCCCTTCTGTAATACCAGTCTCCAGGTGGCTTCTGTATGTCCTTAGTTGTAGGGCTTTGGTTCAACAAGATTTCAGCAATTCTCAATGATGGTTGTTTCGTAGTTTAGTTGTAATTTTGGTGAGCTTGTGAGAAAACTAAGCATAGTCTTTACCTACTTTGCTATCTTGACTGGAACCCCCACTTGAGAGTTTTCTAGTCTGTATAGTAGAGGAAGGCAAATGAAAAGAGTCAGTGAAATGGGTACTGAGTGACAATGTGAAGCAACAAATAATAAATCATTTCAAGACTAATAAATTTCAGATCAATTGAGTTGGACTTGTCTAAAGGCAGATATGCTTTGCATAACATTAGGATCCAAAAGAAATCCTGTTGCTGGTGAAATGATAGCTTAAATAAGCAAAAGGAGTTTCTCCTCTTGAACAAATTGATTTCTGATAACAATATTTACTACAGGGAAATGGGAAATTAGCATTAGGAGGCAAAACAGACATACTAGGACCAAATCTAGAAAGTTAAGTGACCTTAAGTTTTATCTTTATTAAATATTTCCTTTCAAAATAGAGCTTTCTAAACCCTCTCAATGTCATGACCTTAATGAAGGTAGACTTTCATCATTTGATTGTTTTTTTTCCCAAATAAAAATAAACCCTGAATTAAGAAAAATAATTTTGTGCAGTAAGATATTATGTAGATTGGCCTTAATGGAATTTTATGTGGTTGGTTATATATGTAGTCTTGTTTGATTTATATATGACATCCTTTTAATTTATATACAACAATTACAGGTTGGTACCTGGGAAGCAGGATGAATATGTAGGATGTTTGTTTGGGAGAACTTTTGGTATTTGTTCCCGTGGGGGAATGGAAGCAAGCAGGATTGGGCTGAAGGAGGAGTAGGGCTGTGATGCAGTGAGACCAAAGGCCCCAGTCAATCCCATGGGGAGGCTATTTGGAGCTGTTCCAGGTTGAAGGAAGGGGCTAGGTCTTCGTACCTTTACATTGACCAGTCATCTGGTCAGGAGGGGACGTGATCTTGAGCAAGGTGATCTATATATCTGAGAATAACTCCCAGAGAGGACTGAAAGCTGAGGACTGGTAGCAGTTGGGGAATAAAGTCTTCAAACCTAATTTAACATTGTAACTATGGGAAAATCAAACTTAACGTGTACATTTTAGTTTTCCATTATACTTTTTAGGAATATTACGTGAGAACAAGATCTATTGATATGTTCTCATTTAAGGTTCTGGATTTGGAGTATTAAAGGTGACTTATTCCAATTCAAAGAGGTGTCTTTTTTTTTTTTTAAGATTAATATGGAAGCTTCGCTTGAGTATCCCCCACCTCCAGAAATATTAAGTTGATTCTGTTAAATCACTTATCTGTAACATCATTCTGCATATACTGAATATTGAATAAGAACAGTGAGTTGTCATTCAGTTTTTTAGTTTTTAATTCCATTTGTTCATGGGAATTTTAATTTCAGTACAGCTCCATGATGACCTTTGTAATATTTTGGAGGATTCTGATGTCAGGCATAATTCTCCATTCCCTTGTTCTGGCTCATACATTAACTGGCCTATATTAAAAGAGCCCCCCCCCCCCCCACACACACACACTCACCCCATTCTTTTTCTTGGAATGGAAGCTTAAAAAAAGAGAATCTGTCTTGGTTGTTATGCATGTCTTTTTTGCCTTTTGGATAGACTACTATGATTTATTTTCTTTTGGCCTTTCCCTGAAAGTCATCCAGAAGCAACAGTATTTATAGAACAGAGCAGCTCTACTACTGAACATAGCAGGGGGCAGGGGGCTGGGTTATCTACTGGAGTTTGTATTGTCTGCAAGAACAGCAGTCAGATGGATTGAATTTAGATTTTACCGATTTAACACTTAGAATAATCTAGGCTTTAAATCTATTACTTGTTTGTGAGAATATGGGATCAGTAAGATGATAGCTTTAGGAACATGGATTTTGATGAAGCTACATTGGAACAGGCACACTAGTTACATATACGAGAGTCTCACATATTCTATATAGCAGAGTTACAATTTTTGAAATGTAAACCCACAAGACTGAAAAAATTCAGGAGTGGTTGAAACATCATTTTACTCAGTTTCTAGGGACATTGCAACTAACTTTTATGTTCATATAGTCCTGGTCTTGGATGAATTCAAGCATCATTGGTAGATTTTCATAGAATTTCTATATTAAGTATTTTCATCTTCCCTCTGTCACTCTTCCTTCCTCCTCTTTGGCTATTTTAAGACATAATCAGAATTGAAATTATAGGGATAGTACTTTTATAAAGCCTGCCAAACTTTTACCATTACCATTAACAATTTATATTAATTCATGTAGGTTCTCTGAATAATAATTCTGACTTCTCCCTTTATGTAGCACTGAAGGTTTTGTATTCCTTTGTTTCTTAGGAGATTGTATTTATGAGGTTAGTTGTGTTTATCTGAGATCTGATAAAATGATCTGATTTAAACCTGGAACATAAAAGATTTTTGTTTTTGAAGTTTGTTGATGACTTTGTGCCTATGACATCCAAAGAGATGTTTTTGGTTTCATTTGATGACAATAAAGGTCAAAAACAGAACCAGAAACTTATTAGCTAACATTTGATTATATAGGAATGCACATTCCCTGAAACTATACATATATTGTATTACATCTCTTAAGTGCTAAAAAGTCTGTTCCAAAGAGAAATAATTGACAAGACACTCTAATAATCTTTGTTTTACCTTGTAGAAAGAAATTACGTTGCATGCTTCTCTAATTCAGATTTGAACTAATTTTTCATAAAAAATGTGACCCATCTAAAAAATGACACCATACATATGGTCCTTAGAACAAATAGACCCTTAGAAATTTTGTTCCAAATAACTTATTTAACACTGCTGTGTTCAATTAATATTAAGACTTTTTCATTAAAAATTTACCTATTTACAACTGATATTTGCATACTGTATTTCAATGTATAGAGCATTTTGGCATATTTTCTGGTCCTTATCATAATAATTCTACGGCATGGTTAAGATAGTTACATTATTGTCCCTAATCTATAGATGAGTGATCTGAGACATATAATTAAAAAGGGTATATCTCCTAATTCCAGTGGTCTTTCTACCACATTGTGCTATATCCCATGGATGATCATTTGTTTTGATTTTCATAGATGTGAAGCAGAATTTCTCTCTGTTTCTGCCATGAGTAGGCAAAACCTCTTTTTAAAAGGCAGGAATAGGTGTTGTAGGTTGTAATGCTGAACTTGATCAGGCTGGCAAGAACTATAAATTGGTATGGTGGTCTGATCTGGTCAGCATATCTACAATAAGTAGACTGTATCAAAATAAGTCAGGATTCCATGGTCAGGAACTTAGCACGGAAGCAGGAGCGCTTTAATGATGATGGGGATAGTAGGGCTGTCAATTAGTTTAAAAACTCCAGGGGGCACACCATTATTGTATTCTCTGTGAATATTATCTTCCGTAGTTGTGCACCATGGCAGTACTCCATGATATATTAAGAATACTAAAAGAGCAGTTATGCAGTGAAGAAGCTCTGAAGACTGAGGCCTTTTATTATGGCTAGCTCTGATAATCAGTAAGTCATTTTCCCAGACAGAATCCTTTGGTCTTAAAAAGCTGAGGTCAACTCTCACAGCTGTAGTTTCTCCAGGGATAAATAGTCCTTGTGCTTAGCCAAAAGCCTTTCACATCAATATTTGAAGAAAGAGAACCATATCCTGAAGTCAAATTGAGGATTATTTATGCCCCTTTCCAAACACAGAGAGGTTGGCTTCTTAGATGGTGAACTGTGTTTGGCAAGGGGACAGGAGTTCAGAACACCAGAGTCCTTATTGTATCTTCATGTACTTTCTGCACTTCAGTTTTGCGAAGTTCATAATAGATTATGAAGGCTGCTCTTAGTTATCTCTAAGAACTTTCAGTTATGGCTTAGATCAAATTGAAATATTCTGGGATGGTTTTTAAATGATTTATAGTTAGGTACAAGCTTTTCATGATGTTAATATTCCTTTTGACACAGAAAATCATTCTTTCTGAATAGTTGATGATTTATTTTGATTTGAAATTATAAATCCCAAAGATAATTTTCTTTCCATGAACATTGTGTTGTTTGGCAGGTAGTTTTCCCTAAAGATTATTTAAAAGTCTCTTACCCTTAATTGAATATGTTACACAGCATAGAAGTTCACTAAGCAATGCTTCCAAAAAGTATTTTCATTTAGTGGATTATGTACAACCCTTTTTTAGATTTGATGAAAGGAATCAATAATAGTAAAGTAAGCTCAAATGCATTTTCAACATGTTGAAACACTCAGTGCCAAAGAGAAAAATAAGCATTGTTCTGAAATGAATGAACAATAATCTTTGTATTTTATACCAGAAAGTATCATGGAAGGGGGGAGATAAGGATTTTAAAAATTCATATGAATGCTAAAATTTTTCTTTTACTTTGCTAATGCTCACTTTAAAAATTTTCTAAGTTGCATTATTTGCAGTCTAGGCATAAGGGATATATAATTTTCCTAGTATAAAAAAGATTGAAGCCCTTGTTACAATCTGTTGGCCATGAAATCTTGTAGTGTCTTACCATACTGACTTAAGTGTAGAAATAGAAAAAACAGCATTTGAAGCAATTTATGTTGAAATTATATCAGTAACATGCTATAGCAGTCTCTATTTTTTCCTTTAAAAAGATGGAGAATTAGATATTGTATTTACATAAGGATTATAATATTTTTTCCATGGATTAGTATGTATTCACAGAACTAGAGTACAATAAATACTTAGTAATATAAAAATACTTTGAATATAACTTAATATATGATGAATCAGAAACTGACAGGACCTTGCATTATCTTGGGTACATCTTTATAAATTATACAATTATACAATACCATGGAAAAATGCTAGTTGTTTCAATTTTACCTTTTGGATTTTAGATGAAAGGGTTTGTTACATATATTCCTTCTACATTCTTTGATGCCAAATTTTCAGAAACAAATTGTTTTTATTCAGTGATATTTATGAGTTTCCTTTCTTAAAAAGTTCTCTACTGAAATAGGAGAGCTCAATTTGGTTTTTAAAATTACATTTATGAATGATTATGAATGACTCCTCTACTGGCGTGAAAATTGTAGACTAGGTTATGTTTGTCTCTCCCCCCAGTGAAGGCAGAAGTCTTTTTCTGAAGTCAGTAACAGTTTAGAAAGAGAGCAGAAAAATATGTGATTGAAAGAATTGAGCCCAGTAATTCCTGCTATTATGGTGACTTTCATCTGAAACACGTGGAGTGCTCTTCAAGCTCTATTTCCCATTGTTGAATTAATATAACAAATATAGAATATGATTTTGAGCAGAATGTTTACTTTCCTAGATTTAAATTTGTTGTTTTAGGAAACAGTCTGAGCAAAGTACATACGTAGCCTTGAATAATTATTTTTAGAGGACAAATAATATTCACTGACAGAATACTCTCTGGGTAAAAAAAACCAGAAAACAAAAATGGAGTTATTTTATTAACTTTGGTTTAGTTATTAAGTACTTTTCTGTTCATGTAGAATATTTCATCTGGCTCTCCTGGCAATGCGGTGAAGCTGAAAGAGGCAGTTGGGGAAAAGAATGGCACAGTGAGATGACTTGCCAAAGGGAATGTGCTGGTAGCTTCAGGACTAGAACTCAGGTCTGACAGGCGAACTGTGTGTTTTCTTCAGCCGACCACAGGACCACAGTCTCATTTTATAAACCTGTTGATCACAATGCAGCCCGAATTTTCACTTTATAAAAATGAGCACTTTCAAAAATCTACCAGAATGATTCCTTCAGGTACGCTACCATTACTTCATACAAAACAGGTTTTTTGTTTTTGTTTTTTTTGAGTGATAAATACAAAATTACCATGGTACAAATCATTTTTACTCGAAAAGCTAGAGAATGGAAATAAGGTGATGCAGTGGGTTAAGGCACCAATTTCTAGCCCAACCGACTTAGATCTTTATCCTGGCATGAATTTGGTGGTACGTCCTAGTCCCTCATGGATTTTTCCACATCAGACAAAACCACTGAATGGTTTTGTGCAGTCTGGCAGGATTGTTAGTTGCAGTGGTGTAGAAACGGAAACAATTTGGGAGTTGTAGGTTGAAACTTAGGTGCCTGGTTCTATGAAGTGGTATTGGTCCTGAACTTTGAGTACCAAATTTATGTATATATTTAAAACAATTTTTTTTAAGGTGGATGGTAGTGGTGGCTATTTGAGTGTCTTTGGAACACTGAGACATTCAGCATAATTGTACATCTTATAAAGAGGAATTTTGGAGCAGGATGGGTTGTAAATTCACTGCAAATTTAGAATCCAAACAAAACTCATTTCATGTTTGTATAAACTATTTTAAGCCATTTTGTTCTTACTAAAATTTTTTTCTCTAGTCTGTAGTTTTTGTTTTTAATGCCAGCTTCCTCTTTTTCTCGATGGGATTCATATGCATGGATCTGAAGAATCATTTCTAGATGGTCCCAAAAGAGATTAATGCCACTCTACTTGCTTACATACATTATAATCTTTTTTGCAAATCATTATTGAAGATCCACAGAATTAACTAAGTTCTTCGGAGAGCTTATGTGGTTGAGAGATGATATGATTGACATCTTCCAAAAGTTCACTTTAAAGAGGCGTTAGACCAGCATAGCAAATCATTAAAAAATGTGAAACATTTTATAAAAGAGATACAGCATTAGGAGTGTATTGTAGCAACTTCTCTACATGAAATAGATAAATTTGGAATTGTTTCGAGGACATACTCTCTTTCTTCCCTGAACTCATTTAACATTCAGTCTTAGTCTCTGGATTAAAGGACTAAATCACAGTACTTTTTAACAGCAAACTCTCAATGTGTGAATGAGATAAGGAAACTGGTTTTGAATTACAAAATTAATATTGCCTCAAAATCTACAGTTTCATTATTTTTTTTTTACAAATTGACATTGTGGAGTTGCTTCCCTGGTAATTATAACACAAGGAGTCATTTTATACATAGTTTTGAGTGCAGTAAGTTCTATTAATCATGCTTTTATTATTTGATCCTCCTCTCCTCCTTTACCTTCCCTTTAGTGCACACCACAGCAAACTCTATCCCAAACCCAGCTGATGTATGCCAGTCTACACTAGAGGCTACTTCATTAATAATCTTATCACTCTTGAAAAAAATATGTGATATCTTCATTTAAAATAAAAAGCTAAATAAAAGTGAGTTTAGATATGGAAGGAAAGGAGATCTTTAATGTTTATTCTCCAAAACATAACAATTTTAACATATCCTAAAACTTCAGGGAACAGCTGCTGCATCAATATTTGGTTGGAACTGAAAATCCCTAATAAATTCCAACTTCCCAGCAAGCTAGAGTTTGAGCAAAGCTATAAATGTAGTGTGGTGTCATTGGCTTGAATTAATTTGAAGAAACATACGCAGAGGGTATCCTTCACAGTGATGAAAATGTATATAAACAGAAATTAAATGCTTAACAAGAAAAGGTGCAAAATATATTTTCCTAAAACAAGAATGGAAAAGCGTGGCTTTCTGGGGCTAGCCAGTTGCTATCTGGATCCTGGAGGTGAGGTCCTGTTGTTTGGCTGTTCCTTTCATATTACATGCCTTCCATTCTTATGGAATATGCTTTTGAGATAAACCAGGTGGAAAGTATAGTAGTCTTTATTTGACCTCATTGTAGAGAGTCATAATTGTCACACTACGACCACGAACAGGATGCAGTTCTCCTATTTGCTGAGATCAGGGCTCTTTCTTTTGAGGACAGCTAGTTAGTAAGAGATGTACAAAAATGTTTTATTTTCAAGATAAAATATTTGCAAACAGACTATTTCAGTGGATTATTATTAGATATGTATGTGTCTTGCTCTAATTTTTTGTGATTCTTTGTATTTTTTTGACTATCAAGCTTACAAAATAAGTTGATAAATTGGATGTATGAAATACATTGACAAAACCTGAAATTTTTAACTATTTAAATGTAAGCTAAACATAGGTCTATGAATGTTTTCTTAGCATTAACTTATTGTGTAAATGTATGTGTTTGTGTTTCAGCTAGGAGTGAGTAATGAAACAATGAAATTAGGGGATAGAAGGAAACAATGTAAAAAATAAAGAAACAATTAAAGTAAAACCCAATGTTATGACGGCAATTATAAATTCTAGACATATTTTCTGAAATAATCTCATACCTGAAGAGTACATTATTAGTTTTACTAAACATGTGCCTAGTCCTATTATAATTACTAACACAGACTCTAAAATTTTAATTAAAATGAAGCTGATAATGTTAATGGAATTGAAATAGAATCTTGGCCATGGTTTGGAGAGGGTGTTTGATTTCCCATGTTTAACCTTTGTTTTACTATTTCTCATGAATAGAGTAAACCCAGTTCTATTTATCCAATGGTGGCTTTGTGTTTTATCTCTCAAGTAGTCACTATTTTGAAACCTAAGTGGCTAACTGCCATGACAGGCTAAAGGTTGATTTAGAGAAGGAATTTGATTTGAGTGAGAAAAATGACTATCTTTAGTTTGGTCAACCTTTCTTTTCTTGGTTCAGTAATGCCAGATGTGGGCGTCACAGTTCAATTTTCATTTTGCCATAATGATTCCTTGGTATGGGTCCTATATAGTACAGGGACTGAGTAAGTTGATAATGGAAGTTGAAACTTTGGGTGAAGATAAATTTTCCAATTATCTTGGTATTTGGAGAGTTATTCTGAATTCTAGAATCTTGCTCTTTGTATCTAAAAAAAGTCCCCACCTTGGATTATTGCCTTGTCTTTGAGCAGTTTTAACATAACATTGTCATCACATTTTAAAACTATTCATTCACACAATGATTCATTTCACATAATATGTTGATATTCACATCAATTACGATCATTTTGTGACAGAACATCACCACTTCACTTTGCTACACACCCTTGGATTATGATGAATCCACAAGAGTGGCCATCAGGACTTTTGGTGAGAAAAATTTTTAGTTTTGGAAGCAATGTGAGTGGTAAAGAATGAGAGGAAAATATTAGAAGATATACTAGATTTGGCCAACAAACAGCAAGAGCACTTTGGGGATTTCGAATTTGATTTATAACTATTCTTTTAAAAAGTTGACTACTTTTACAGTGCTCCCAAAACTAAAAGAATAGTGTTTTTGGAAGAAAGGTTGAGGAGTCTTTAAATTGGCAGATGGAGAAAATTTACCAGCCAAATAGGCCTTCATACTTGCCGCAAAACCTTTACTGACACTTCATTTATCTTAACTACATTAGGACTAATAAGTTTTTAAGTTAGCAACCTCCAAGGAAAGCCTTGTTGAAGATTCAGAATAAACTGTGAGGCAGTTCTCAACTTTCAATTAGTTACATTATAATACTATAAATATTATCTTTCAGTGGGAATCTACAGAAAGTAGGATAATTTTAATTGCTTCATAATCTTTAGTAAAAGAGTTGTTGTATTTCTATATTATGAAGTTTACTGGTGTGACATTTAGAATTTGTGCTTAAATTTTAATACACAGATGAAAGAAAAAAACAAGTTACTAGTATTATCAAACATAATCGCAAAAGACCAAGTCCCATTAACTACTGAGTGGGATTAACCTAACCAATTAGTTCACAAATATTGTTGACTAAAGCAACAATAATTAAAATATCGATAACATTTATTAAGCATTTATTGTGCTAAAATGCACAGTATATATTCAGTACCTAAGTTTATCCATAATGCAATTCTAGGAGCTATAGTTACTGTTATTTCCCCAATTTCATAGATGAGAAAACAAGTTATACAAGTAGATGGGGAGTGGGATGGTTCTAGAACTAGAATCTATATTAGAACCCTCTTAGGAAAATCCAGTAGTAGAAACTATTGCTTTTGCGCTCAATATGCTTACAAACTGGTTGGAGAGATAACTTGAAAAAGAACAACAAAAATAGGAGGCAATATATAATTAATCAATAATTTAAGTGCAGCTGGACCTCTAAAGAGAGATCAACAAGAGTCAACAGAAAATGCTTTCTAAATAAGATGAATCTTAGATTTATCATATTTGTATAGAAAGAAGGTAGAAGAGATAAGGGGAAAGAAAATTAGAACATGTATGGCAGAAGCAATTAACTTTGCATTTGAAACCAGTCCAAAAAGAACAGTGAACTTGTATACATTAGTCATAAGTAGCATAAAATTTCTTAATTATCTCACATATAGGGATAAAACACTTTCATTAAAATTTAGAATATCTTTATTATTTTTTAAATAATTGTTTTATTTTTCAATTACAGATGACATACCTTAATATGTTAGTTTCAGGTATACCACATAGTGATTAGACATTTATATAACTTATGAAGTGGTCACCCCAATAAATCTAGTACCCACCTGACACCATACATGGCTCTTACAATATTATTGACTATATTCCTTATGCTATACTAAATCCCCATGACTGTTTTGTATCTACCCCATTCATACTTAATCCTGGCCTTCTTTTCACCCATCCCCCCAAACCTCCCTACTATCTGGCAACCATTAAAATGTTCTCTGTATTGATGAGTTTGTTTCTGTTTTGTTTGTTTATTTTGTCCTTTAGGCTCCACATATACATGAAATCATATGACTTTGTCTTTCTCTGTCTGACTTACTCCACTCTGCACAATACCCTCAAGGTCCTTCCACGTTGTTGTAGATGGCAAGATTTCATTTCTTTTTTATGGTTAATTAATGTTCCGTTGTATATATATACCCATTCATCCATAATGGATACTTAGGTTGCCTCCATATCTTGGCTATTGTAAATACTACTGCAATGAACATATAGATGTACAAGTCCCTTCAAAGTAGTGTTTGGGTTTTTCAGTTAAATACCCAGAAGTAGGATTACTGTGTCCTTGTCTTTTGTTATAGCCTTTGTTTTAAAGTCTGTTTTGTCTAGTGTAAGTATTGCTACCCTAGCTTTTTTTTTTCCCATTTACATTTGGATGAAATATCTTTTTCCATCCATTTACTTTTGGTCTGTGTGTGTCTTTCGTTCATAAATGAATCCCTTGTAGGCAGCATATGTAAAGGTCTTGTCTTATTACTCATTCAGACACCCTCTGTCTTTTGATTGTAGCATTTAATCCATTTACATTTAAGGTAATTGTTGATAAATATATAGTTACTGCCATTTTATTACACTTGATCTTAGCCAAAAGGCCGAGAAGCGATTATTGCCATTTTATTATTCATATTTTTGATCTTCTCCTTCTTTCTTAAAGAAGTCCCTGGAACATTTCTTGTAATACTGATTTGGTGTTGATGAACTAACTACTTTAGCTTTTTCTTATCTGGTAAGCTCTTTTTCTTCCCTTCAATTCTAAATGATAGCTTTGCCGGGTAGAGTAGTCTTGGTAGTACGTCCATACTTTTCAACACTTTGAATATTTTGTGCCAGTCTTTCTGGCCTGTAAACTTTCTGTTGAGGAATCAGCTGTCAGTCTTATGGGGGCCCCTTGTAGGTAACTAACTGCTTTTTCTCTTGCTGCTTTTAAGATTTTCTCTTGTCTTTAACCTTTGGAATTATAATTATGATATGTCTTGGTGTGGGCCTCTTTGGGTTCATCTTGTTTGGGACTCTGAACTTCTTGGGCTTGTATGTCTATTTCCTTCGCCAGGTTAGAGAAGTTTTCTTTCATTATTTCTTCAAATAGGCTTTCAATTTCTTGCTGTCTCTCTTCTTCTTCTGGTAACCCACTGATGCAAATGTTGGTACACTTGATGTTGTGCCAGAGGCCCTTTGGGTATTTTTTGCTACCTGATCTTCTAAATCACTGATTCAATCCTCTGCTTCCTCTAATCTACTGTTGATTCCCTATCATATATTCTTCATTTCCATTATTGTAGTCTTTATTTCTGACTGGTCCTTTTTTATGTCTTCTATCTTCATTTTTATGTTTTTTTATCTCTTTGTTGAAGTTCTCCCTGAGATCTTTGAGCATCCTTATAACCAGTGTTTGGAACTCTGCATCTCATAGATTGTCTCCATTTTGCTTAGGTCTTTTTCTGGAGCTTTGTTCTGTTCCCTCATTTTAGACATGTTTCTTTGTCTCCCCTTTTTGGCTGACTCCCTGTGTTTGCTTCTGTGTATTAGGTAATGCTGCTATGTCTCCTAGTCTTAATAGAGGGGCCTCATGTAGCAGGTGTCCTGTAGGGCCTAGTGGCACAGTCTCCCTGGTCACCTGAGCCCGGTGTTCCAGATGTGTGCCTTGTGTGGGTTGTGTGTGCCCTCCTCTTGTAATTGAGCCTTGGTTTCTGTTTGTGCCTCAGTGTGAGGGATTGACCATTGGGCTGATTGGTTATGAGGACTTGCTGTGACTACAGTGGAGGAGCTGCTACGTTGGGACTGACCCAATGTAGCAGGACTCACATTAGCAGGGTTCTGGTGCCTCCTATTCTGCTCTTTGTGTGTTTCAGCTGTGAAGGTAGCTGTGTGGTGCTCCAGCTCAGTCTGAAGCTGGCCATCAGGTATGCTGGCCCTGCAGCCTCTTGAGAGGATTCCCCTCCCAGCCAAGTTCAGCTGCAGCTTGTGTCCTGCCTAGAGCCGCCTGACATGAGCCATAAAGCAATTCGCAGATGGCAGCCACCTGTGCTGGGTGTGGAGGTGCCTGGGAGAGGCCAAGCCGTGAACTAAGGCCAGATGCTGCTTGTTTGGGTTTTGTAAAACTTTGAGAGATTTTAGGAAAGTCTGGAGCATGAGCCAAGGCAGTCAGTTTGTAAAAAAAAAGCCACTGGAAGAGGCTTTGGTGGGCCCACAAGTTGGGTGGGGGTTGGTCTTAGAATTACCATAGCTGGGTGAATGAATGGCATCAGTCAGGTTGATGGACCCTCAGACATTGCAGCCTGTGTCTGCTTACTGGGAGGGAGTAGGGCTCAACACAGAAATAATTGCTCTGCCAGCACTTCTGTCCGCAAGAAGGCTGCCTCTCCAGTGCTCATCTTGAAGCCAGACAATTCAGGTCTTCCACCTATGTTCCTAGTTGCTTTCCAGCTGCTGCCCAAGTGCTGAGCTCTAAGAAAGTGAGTGTGTCCGTGAATAAGTCCTTGTGCAGTCCCTTTAAGTGGAGTGTGTGGGACTCCAGCGTCCTTTTGTCTTTCTCTGCCATAATCTCCCTGGTTTTCACAGCCAGAAGTTGTGGGAACTTTTCTTCCTGGCACTGGAACCCTGGACTGGGGAGCCTGGTGTGGGGCTGTGACCCCTTGCTCCTCTGGGGGACCTTTGCAGCCAATATATTCCTCTTGATTTGTAGCCACCACTCGCGAGTGTGGGACCAGACCTTAGGTGACTCTGTTCTTTTTACCATTCTCAAAGTGGTTTCTTCTCTGTGTCCTTAGTTGTAGGACTTCTGTTCAGTTAGACTTCAGGTGATTCTCAATGATAGTTGATCTGTAAGTTAGTTACAATTTTGATGTGGTTGTGAGAGGAGGCAAGCCCAGCATTTACCTATTCTACCATTTTGACCTGAAATCAGAATATCTTTAAATATTTCCTAGTATATTGTAGGTGTTCAAAAGAATTTTGGTAAAATGTCTGACATGCATTAGTTGATTAAAATTAAATATTTAGTGTCTTATTATTCCCTATTAGGTTTTTTTTTCAGTGAGAAGTAAATCAACATTATTTAATTACTTATTTTCTTTCAAGAATCTATTGAAAGAAAAGATTTAAATACTCTTCTATATATATTTTGAGGGTTTTTTTGTACCTATTATTGCTATAGTATCAATATTTACTAAAATTTAAATTACCCAAATTTGTTGTAGGGAGACTAACTCCCTTTAGAAGTAAAGAGGCAAAGAAATATAAACTATATATATATATATATATATATATATATATATATATATATATATATATATATATATATATATCTTTTTCCCTGCTGTATTCACAGAACTTAGAACAATTCCTAGCACATGGTAGGTTCTCATTAATTATTTGTTGAATAAATGAATGAACACACACACACACACACACACACACACACACAGAATTTGTGAGTAATATCACAGTTTTTAATCTGTGAATATTTAAGCATTTTCCAAATATTATCCATTGGCAATATCACAGTCATTTTGTTTAACTAGAAACTAAAGAATAGTGAGAGTTCATGTTTACTGAATGCTCCATAATGATTCAAATATTGGGGATAAGAATCTTCAAATTTCCTCCCTCCCAAACGTAAAAGTTTCCACTGTGTCACCTTCAAGAAATGATAAGGGCAATAAATTATTTTTCAAAATTGGTGGGTTAGAATCCCATAGTTATTTAACTTCTGTAAATCTCAGTTTGCTTAATCATAGAATGAAAATAATACCATTTTGCTTCCTACACCATTTTGCTTAGACGTAGTTATGAGGTCTAAATGAGAAAATTTCAATGGGAACTATTAACACTGTACAAATGGCATACATTTTAAATTGTTTTTTAAATACTAACAATGTTTCAAGCCAACACATGCATTGTACAGAACAGTATAATGTTAAGCCTGTTATTACTATGGCACTGATTATGGAATGCAGGTATTTATTAATAAGGTAAGTTTCATTCATTCATGTGAAGATCTAGGGATGAGTCCTCAGGTTGAAATAAGCCTTGCACATTTGGGGTAGAATGTAGGTCAGTGTGGTCAGTTCAAGTGAGTGAGAAGGAATATAGTGCTGGAGAAGTAGGTAAGGCCAGATCATTTAAGCCTTACAGAGTATGATGACTAGTCTGAGTTTTTTGTGAGTGTAATATTATCCTTATGCTTATTTGAAAACAGTATTCTTCAACTGAGAATGGCATCGTTACCCTTCCTTATAATTGCAAGTGGACTCAAGATAAGAGATCTTAAGTTTTATATATACTCAAGTGGATTATAAGAGAAGAACAATTATGTGTATGCCCGGAGGCATCCTGCATATTATTTTAGACTAAGAAAAACCATTAATGGTCCCCTATGATTATTGAATACTCTGTCTTACATTATTATTTAGTGGTATTGTTGTCACCTAATCTATTCTAAATTTCTTTTGGCCATGGATTGTGTTTTAAACAACCTTGTGTAGAACAGGTTGGTTTTTTCTGTTGTTATTGTTGTTTTTTTAATACTAACATAATATATTATTAGGTTAATAAACAAAAGTCTCTTTCCCCATCCCTTCCCTACTGTTATTTCTGGAAGTTAGTGCTCTATCTCTAAATTAATATGATTTTACGATAGTTTTTGATTTATCCATTTTATATATTTTCTTTTATTTGCTTCTCTTGTGGATAATAATTTAGCTGATTTAAACCACTGACTGTATCCTTGTCTTTCTAATATATTTAATCATTTTAAATATAAATGAAATATAATCATTTCCTCTTTTGGTTACCATTTAAAATTTAAACAATACACCTTTGTTTCTTATTTTATCACATATAAGCATCTTTTGTTTTTACACCTTGCAGAGAACAATGTAAGTGCTGACCAGATATTTTTAAAAGCTGGCTGGAACAGCTTTGTTCATATGGAGCATAGAACAAACAGCATCGTTACTTTTCTTCTCTGTAGCAATTAAATACTGATCCTTGTCTTACATCTCTTAAGTGCATTTGCTCTTGAACTATATACGCTATATCATTCATGTCTGTGGGATAGCAATAGATGACTTGATGGATTCTGTCTGGCTATACATACTTTCATGTTAGTCAGTTGTTTAAGTATCTAGTTCCTACACAGTAGAAACCAGGTCAGTTTAATTTTCTTGGTATTTTATCTGGCATAACTCCACATGTAATGAGGGCATTATGAAAATGCTTTTTTTATATTTATCAGTATACTTATTCAAACAAGTCTTGTTTGGTTATTAACAGCACAGAAGGCCTAGTAGGGCAAGGTAACCCAGATAGTTATGTGTGATCCTCCAAGCTTTTCATTGTTTTCTGCAAAGGAAACTGGTCAATATATTGGGAACTTTTAATCTAACTCTTTGAGACTATGAAGTTATGAAAGCATTTTGGGTTTTTATTCCTTACACCCTATACCCCACGAGACTGCCAGTGTTTGGCTGGGACCTAAAGGTGATGGACCTTTAGCAAGACCTCCACAATCATGCTTTTTTTTCAGTGGGTGATGAATTCTGGCACCCAGTTTTTTAGAGCACTTAAACCTTTCTTAGTAGACATGTAATGATTAAGTTTTCTAATATTCTTAATAAATTATTTGCAATTTGAATTGGAGAGCAATAGAAGAGGAATCAAAGCCTTATGTCACCTTATTATTTTTGTTAGACTAAAATTATTTAACAAATTGGAATATTGACTAGATACTAGGATAAGGACGTATAATGGCAGACAAATACAATGCAGTATGTTTAGAGAAGAAAAATAGTGTAGAATCCAGAGGATGAATAACTGACTATATTTAAATGAATTGGAAAGCCCCTGAGCAGTAAAGGAATAATAAGATTAGTATGAGTTAACAATGTAGTGTTTTGGTTAAAGCCAACAAAGTACAAAGTCATATAAATAAGAATGAAGAATGTAGGAAACTTGAGATGACCTTCTCATTGTACTTGCCACTGGTCAGACCCTTATGAGAGCATTGTTGCTGGTTCTGGGCTCTACCACTAAAGGACATGGTGAACTTGGAGAAAGTTCAGAGGAGGACCACAAAGATGATTAAAGGGTTGAAAAAGAAACCTAAAAGAAAAATTTTTAAGTAGTAGAGATTATTATTATTGCAGAGAAGAGAAGATTTAGAGGTATTTAACTTGTGCATAAAAGATAGAGACCAGATGTTCTGAATCTTCTGTGAAGGTCAAACAAAAAGTAATCAAATTAACCTGCAGCATGATGGATTTACATTAGATAGGAGGAAAATTTTACACTTAATGTTAGAGTAAGTGACTATCAGGCATGTGAAATCTTTTCTAACACTAGATCCTCATTGATAACCTCAAACTGCTCAAAGGGCATTTGAAGCATTTATCATTCTAGTACCTCATCAGGTAGACGTACATTTTTAAAATTTTTTTCTGACTTAGAAAAATTAACAGTTGATTGCTAAATTATGACTTATGATCAGTCCTTGTAGAAAATGTATCTGGTTGACTTGATAGAGGTGATGTAATTTGAGATGTAGTCAATTCTGTTAAAATAGACAGTGTAGCATAATGTTGCATTAAATCAGAAGGGTAATCAATATGACCTCTTCCCCTACTTTCTTTTAACTAGACCATGCTTTAGAAGACAAATGACAGTTGTTGCTCATTAATGGGATTGATGCTAAATATCAGTAAAAAAGAGAAAGGATTATGTTGAGGTTTAAATATATTTTTATTTAAAAATTTAACTTTTATATACATGTTTTCAAATGATAAAGTGTTTTTTTTTCTAAGAGTAACCCTTTCATATGTAACTTTAAAATGCAGCCAGGCTTTCACAATCAATGTTGTTAAACAGTTTGACCATACATAAAAATTATTTATCTTTGCAAATCAACTACCAAAGTACTGCCTAACTAAACCAGACTACTGGTTGTTTGTGGCTAGATTTAAAAAGCCTGTATACTAACAATAGAAAAATTCTTCTCCCTATTGAGCAATGCGCTACATGTATATTATACTTTTCCTTTTTTGCTTTAAATAGCTTTGTTGGTTTTGAGGTTTTTGAGCAAGAAGACAAAATAAGCTGTGTACTTTATTTTAAGGCAAAGAGCTGTTGTGGTCTGCCATGTTCTGTAAAACTAAAAAGATGCTATAGTAAAATTTTGGAAAAAAATTTTAAATGTAGTAAGTAAAGTTATTTGTATAAACTGTCCTTATATTATAAATAATATAAAATGACCGATAACTTTTTCATTGCCTATAAAGCATTTCCATTACATATTGATGTTAAATATAATTTTTTTCTTAATACTGGAGGAAGTTGTATTCTTTTTTTTTTTCTTCCTTTTATCCCCCCTTCTTTTACCCGTCTCCTCTCCCCGGTTCAAGCTGTTGTTTCTCAGTCTAGTTGTGTAGGACACAGCTCCCTGGCCCATGCTGGTGTTATGAGCCTTGTGCTTCCTCCGGCTGAGGCAGTCGGTCGTCAGTTGGCTGCTCAACCACCTGAGCCACCAGGCTGGCCTGAGGAAGTTGTATTCTTTATAGGGGGTAATTTGTTTTCGAAGCAAAGAATAACCTGGTAATTATTTTTTAGAAAAATTTTTTCATTCAAAAATTTTATGTAGTTTTATTCTAGGTGCTGTCATTGTTGTAAATATTTTAATATTAAAAATATATTGTGTGCTTGTTCATCCAGCTATAAGGGAATATTGGGATTCTTGTTACTTACTCCAGAAAAAGACAATATATTTTTCAGGGTGGCATTTATTAATTAGGTGAATTTAGTATACTTCCTCTTCTTCCCCTCCCCTTCCTCCTCTTTCATCTAGTGATGGGAAGATATTATTATATACCCTCAATACTGCTGATGGTATTTGGGAGGAAAATGAGGCTTATGTGAGTAATTGAATGTGAAACATATGAGTGCTGTGATAATTAGAGAAGGGATAGATCACTTCAAGTTTCATAAAAGATGAGGTCTTTGAACTGAGCTTAAATGATGCCTAGAATTTTACAGTAGAAATAGCAGGAGGATATTGCATAAACAAGGCATGGATACAGGAAAGATTAAGATCTTAACAAGTGGTGAATATATAGTCAAATTAGAGTAGAAGACATATCTAGGGAGAAGTAAGCTAGATTTTGAGCTGTCTTGAGCTCCAAGCTAAAGAGTTTAGATTTTTGGAGACAACTGCAGTTTTGAATGAGAGAATGGCATGAGCAGAGCTATGCTTTAAGAATAATAAGCTATATATAAGAGATACAGTTGGATAAAAGATACTTGCATTCATCCCAACAAGAAATACCTAAGGATATAAATTAAGAACTTGTAAGTAGGGTTGGAAGTGAAAGGATGAATATATCTACACTGAGGAAAAATTATCCAGTTCATGTGAAAGAACAAAGGAAAAGGAAGGCACAAAAATAACTCTAAAATGACCAACTTCAGTCCAATAAATTGTACTCCAGTGGTAGAAAAGTGTTAAAATGCTTTCTCTTTCTGGTAATGCCTGATTAAATCTTTACTGATCTTAGAAAAGTTTCTAAGCTTCTTAAGATAAGGGGTATGTTAGTCTTGTACATGTTTTTCCCTACCCCGACACATGATAAGCCCTCAGTAAATATTTGTTGAAAAATTGGTTTAATTTTTTGATCCATTAATACGAGCAAATCTTTTAGTAGACAAATTTTTTTTAATTAATTTTATTTGGGTGACAATTGTTAGTAAATTTACATAGATTTCAGGTGTACAATTCTGTATTACATCGTCTATAAATCCCATTGTGTGTTCACCACCCAGAGTCAGTTCTCCTTCCATCACCATATATTTGATCCCCTTTACCCTCATCACCCACCCCCCACCCCCTTACCCTCTGGTAACCACTAAATTATTGTCTGTGTCTATGAGTTTTTGTTTCTCATTTGTTTGTTTTGTTCTTTTTGGTTTATATACCACATATCAGTGAAATCATAGGGTTCTCTGCTTTTTCTGTCTGACTTATTTCACTTAGCATTATACTCTCAAGATCCATCCATGTTGTCACAAATGCTCCTATATCATCTTTCCTTAACGCCGAATAGTATTCCATTGTGTATATGTACCACAACTTCTTTATCCATTCATCTATCGAAGGACATTTTGGTTGTTTCCATGTCTTGGCCACCGTAAACAAAGCTTCAATGAACATTGGAGTACACGTGTAGTAGACAAATTTTTAATGAGTCAAACCTATTCCATTATCTGCTTTTCAAGGCAACACTGTATTAAATATACCTTTAAATATTTTTTGCTTTCCTGACAAACACACAGAAATTTCATTATCCAACTGTGTTTTGATACCTTAAAAATAACTTTCTTTCTACTAACTGTTGACAAAGGTATTGGGAAGTGGGCTTGTGGAAGCATAAATAGATTAACAGCCCTTTTAGAAGGCATTCGTTCTGTAAACACTGAATACCTACTGTGCTCCAGGGATTGTGCTGGGTGCTGGCATGCAGTAGTGAGCAAAATACACCAGTCTCTAATCTCAAAGATTTTGCAATCTAGTGGGAAAGACATAATCACGAAATTACCAATCTGTTTTTAAGAGTTATGAAGGAAAAAAATTTGGGAGCTCAACAAGTATTTATTAGGGGAACCTCATCGAATCAGGGAAGACTTCTCTCAGGAAGTGCATTGAGCTAGGATCAAAAGATTAGTAGGAGTAATTTAGGAATCTGTAGGAAAGTTTCAGATGGAGGGAGTAGCAAGTTCAAAGTGCATGAAATGGGAGGAAACATAGCATGTTTAGCAATTAAAAAGAAGGCAAATGTGGCTTGAGTTTGCAAAGAGGGCATAGAGGTGGACATAAGGCTAGATAAGTGGGCAGGGGTGAGATCATGACAATATGAATGAATGATAATCCTTAAATGTGTTTCACTTCTAGGAATTTATAATAGAAAAATCATCAGACAGATGTGCAAAGATATAGTGATGGTCATTGTGTTTAAGTTTGTATCAGAAAACTTGGAGACACTTTAAGTTTTCAACAATAGGGAATTGTTTAAATAAATTTTGCTACATCCATACAATGGAATTTGCATATGTCATAACTGACAGAACGATCTTCAAAATATATTGGTAACTAAAAAGGAGGAAACAAACAATTTAATATTCCATTTTTGTGATGTGTGAAAATATAGTAACAATGTATGCATTATAAATAAATATATTATGTTTTCATGACAAAGCAAAGAATAAATTACTTGGTTAACGAGGAAATGGAAAAAGACTGAAATAGTAATGAGAAAAGACCCAGAGGACAAATGTAATAAGTAATCTGTTGAACTGATGATTGCAAAGGGGTGGCAACCCTATATTGGTAGGCTTTTTAACTTAGATGTGAAAGTCTCAATCTTAGCTAGACCAATATTTTCCAGTGGTTTGGGGACAATTTTGCAAGGGCAAAAGACATTGCTGGCTAACTATCTATCTCTATGTTTTCCAATAGAAAATCCCTACTAGAATGAATGGAAAATTCATGTTATGATGTGAATAGTCACCAAGGTATTTTACAAACTAATGGTAAATCTTTAATTTATTCCATGAACAAAATCATGGGCAGCCTCTGACATATGTTAAGAATTAGTAGCTAAAAGTATCCCAGTATTTATTAAGCAAATAACCATGACATATCTTGAGAACTATTGTATAAAATGTTTACATAATAATAAATAATGTTGCCTCATTAGATAGTATACATATGGTTAGTCTTAGGTTTTAGGCATTCAAAAATATCAGCAAGTAACTTTCTTCAGATAATAAATGTCATTCAGATAAAGAGATGAATGTTATTAAAAATGTAACCTGTGAAATGAGGTACATAAACTTAACCAAATTAACTGTGTAAAGTGGTGTTATGGACTTAATGTTTGTGTCCCCGTAAAATCCCTATGTTGAAACCTTAACCCCCAGTGTGATGATATTAGGAGGTAGGGGCTTTAAGAGGTAATTAATTTTAGATGAGGTCATGATGGTGGAGCCCCCTAATGGAATTAGTGCCCTTCTAGAAAGAGAACAAGACCAGAACCCTCATTTTCCACCCTGTTAGGATATAGAAGAAAGGTGGCTGTCGGTAAGTTTGGCAGCAGCCTTTCTCCAGACACCACACCTGCCAGTATCTTGATTTTGGACTTCCAGAACTATGAGAAATAAATTGTTGTTTAAGCCACACAGTCTATGGTATTTTGTGGTAGATGTCAAAGGTGACTAATTCAGCCATTGGTACTAAGAAGTTGGGTGCTGCTGTAGCAAATACCTAAAAATGGGAACCTTCGGAACTTGGTAATGAGTAGGGGTGGAAGAATTTTGAGGTGCATGCTAGAAGAAGCCAGAATTGCCTGGAAGGGACTTTTAAAGGCAGTTCTGGTGAGAGCTCAAAAAGAAAAGAGGAGAGTTGCAGAAAAAGCTTTCATCTTCTAATGGAATAAATAAATAATTGTGAACAGAATGTTGGTGTAGAAATATGGATGATATAGGCCATTTTGGTCATGTCTCCGTCAGAAATTAGGAATATGTTGTCAGACAATAGAGAAAAGTAGGGTTTTCAGGTGGGAATTCCCACCCGTTCTCAGGAATTTTTTTCACTTTCCTGTTCCCGAATCCCGAGAAAAGTTGGTTTGGGAAATCGGGAAAATTGGTTCCTTGAACCAAAGTGGTTGGTAGTATCGGCCGTCACTTTGTGGAAACGATTCATTGTGGAGAACAGAAAACAGTTTATATCTTGGGATTAGGGAACCGGAAAGTGGAAAAAAATTCCTGAGAAGGAGCGGGAATTTCTGTCTGGAAACCCTAGAGAAAAGGTGGTTCTTGTTATAAACTGGCAAAGAACTTGGCTGAATTATGTTCATATTCTAGTGTTTTGTGGAAGGTAGAACTTGTGAGTGATAAAGTTGGATACTTAGCTGAGGAGATTTCTAAGCAAAGTTGAAGGAGCAGCTTGGTTCTTTCTGACTGCTTATAGTAAAAATGTGGAAAGAGAAATGTATTGAAGAAGGAATTGTTGAGGGTAAAGGAACTGGAACTTCAAGATTTGAAAAATTCTCAGCCTGTCCATATTACAAAAAGTGAGGAATCATATTCAGAAGAGAACACTGAGGATGTTGCCTACTGACCCTTTCATGAGGAGATTCGTGTGGATGTGAACTGCAGACATAATCAGCCATCTCAGCAGAGCCAGCAATGGAGATACAATTATACCAGGAGAAATATTGCCACCTGGGACTAATGCAGAGGACCTAGTAGGAGGGAATGAAGGAAGGCTGTGAACATACATTACATCTTCAAAACAAGGCAATACAGAGATGATCTCTGGGCCTGCTACTCCCACCCCAGGCTCAGCGTGCATGGCCTGGGAGGCAAGACTGCCTCCACCTTGGTTTCTAAGAACAGGATAGCTGCCTGGGAGGGCCTTTGCAGACAGTCACGTGGGCAGTGCTCTGCCAAGCTAAAGGCATGGGGTGACGTCCCTACTGCCGAGGGTCCAGAGGGCAGCACATCACCCAAAGAGGATTATTCTCAAGCCTTAAGATCTACTGGAATTTGCCATGCTAGGATTTGGATTTACTTGGGTACCCATTGCCCTTTGTTCCTTCTGATTTCTCCCTTTTGGAATGGGAATGTGCATAATATGCCTGTCCCTCCATTTGGTTGTGGAAATACATAGCTTTTTGGGGTTTCACAGCCAAAAAGGAATTTTGTCTCAGGATGAATTATACCTGGAGCATATCTGATTTAGATGGTATTTAGATGACACTCTGGACTTTAGAGTTGATGCTGGAATGAGTTAAGATTTCTGTGATTGTTGGCATGGAATAAATGTATTTTGTAGGCAAGAAGGACATGAATTTGGGGGGCAAAGGTAAAGTTTTATGGACCGAACATTTGTTCCCTACCCCCAAAAATTCCAATGTTGAAGTCCTAATCCCCAATGTGTTGGTAATTGGAGGTGGGGCCTTTGGGTGATACTTAGTTTTAGATGAGGTCAGAATGGCGGACCCTTATGATGGAATTAGTGCCCTTATGAGATGAGGAAGAGACACTAGAGCTTTCTCTCTCTTCATGAGCAAGCACCAACAAAAGGCCATGGAGTACGCAAGGAGAAGTTGCCTGTCTACAAGCTAGGAAGCAGGCCCTCACCTGACACCAAATCTGCCAGCACCTTGATCTTGGACTTCCCAGCCTCCAGAACTGTGAGAACTACCTGTCTGTCATTTTAACCACCCAGTCTATGTTATGCTGTCACAGCAGCCCAAACGAACATAAGCAGTCTTATAATCTTTTTCATTTATCATAAAAAGTTGTGTACATTCTTGCGTGCATTGAGTTAAAGTAATTTTTTCTCTGTGTTATTTTATTACAATTGTTTTTATAACAAATCAGTTTTATAATGCTGGTGCCTCAGTGAGTTTAAGAACACAGAAAATTGCTGTGTCACTATCACTTGGCTTTCACCACCACATCTAAGAGAACGAAATGAGACAGCACAGTACCCAGGACGTTCTGTTTGGAAGTAAGTCAGTGACTCAGTGTTAAACAAATGAGTCTCAGAGTTTAGATTTTGATTTATTCCATTTCAAAACTAAATCACTGAAAGGAATGCTTCTTTGCAAAGACTGTTGCTCTTGCATAAGAATGGAATGTAGTTTTTGGAAAAGATTTTAAGAACCCATCCAGGTATTTCATCATTGTAAGGTAGTGCTATGTTTTGCAGATCTTAAAATGGAACTTAATCGTATGTTTAGGTCAGTTTCTTCTGATAGCCATGCCTAGCCAGAAACGATTAGGAGATTAAAGAGTTGAAAGTATTCACGGCAGAAAAGTATATTAATATTATAGTAAGAGATATTCAGCCAACCTCTTTGGTTTTGATCTTGCTCAATCAGTCCTACCTTGTGAATTTAGGATAAGGGAATGACAATGTATACATTCATCTACTTATCCAAAAACAGAACTCTTATTTTCTTTAAGTGCCTGGCTTTATGTAGATTCCTAAGGTTATATTTCTTAGCATTTTTTTTATCTGCCCAGAGGCCTTTATTATTCTTTCATGAAAAGAAAATAAAACAAGTACTACAGTGACAAGGTGGTGTTTTTCTATCTAAATTCAGAATCCAGAAACCTTTTCTAATCATATTTCAGCTTTTCTGCCCTTTCTTAGGACTCTGGTATACTTTTTAGCCTAACCTAAGTTTAGACCAAAGGCCAAAGTTTAGGGACTCCTGCCACATCTGAGATGGTCAAGATTTAGTAGAGACTGATTTGTTTAAAGGTGGCTGAGAGCGGGCATTGGGGAACTCCTTTTACTTAGTCTCTTTTGTTTTCAAATCTTATGGCAGCAAGATAAGTCCTAAAAGCATACCAATTATATCTTTGGGGTAAAGCAAGAATCCTTGCATTATTTTTCTTCGCAAATTTTTCTGAACTGGCACAGGTCTGGAGGAAAATCAGGTAAAACCATAGTATGGCAGAGAAAGTTGATAGAATATAGAGTTAATGTGATTTAAGGTAAAAATGAGAAAGTCAGGAGAAAGAAACCATTTCTCAAATTAGGCCAAGTATGAACCAGCTTCTTTCACCTCCTGTATCTCTCTCTCAGTTTTCTCACATCTTACCTTTAAGCATCATTTTTCAACATGATGCCATATAATCCTCACAAATGATGTTTAAAAGTAAGATGTGAGAAGACTGAGAAATCCTGGTCTAAGTGTAATGTGGCTTGAATTAGATAACTTCTCAAGATTTTTATCATCTGTAGAATATGATACTGACAACAAAAAATAGTTTATAGGAAAGAATCAAAAATTCATACATGAAAAAGAAGGAATGATAGTATTGAGAGAATGGGTGGAATCAATAACACACAAAAAAGAAAGTAAAAAGTAAAATGTGAACGAATAGTATGCTTATAAAAATAAAAAAGTAAATGAATTAAAGCAATTTTTAATTTTTAAATGTCTCAAATGATTACCTTGAACTTATGTTGAAAATTTTATTATGTATAGGTAACTCAGTGTTGAGCAAACACACACAATCGAGGTTTGGAAAAATATTTGGATTAATCAGTCCTTTATTGAAGTTGAGGAAGTTTATCTTGAATAGAAACTTAGGTTTTTTTAGATTTATCATTCCCAATTTTGGTATAAATACAACTTGATTCTATATTACAATTCATGGGTAAAGTTTTTAAGCCATGGCTAAAGTCTACTCATAACTATAAGGATAGCCTGAAGAAGAGTAATCTTTTAGAGGTATGTATCATGATGGATATAGCCAAATATAAATTATTTTTCTTGTTAACCATGTCAACTCTTCCTTCCATCAATCAGGAATTTCTCTTGTTTCAAACTGAACTAAGCTAGTATGGCCAGGCAAACCCTTAGGGTTTGGTGAGTGAGCATTGCTATCAGTTATAATGAAGGGATGTTTTAGATCAAATTCCATTAAGCATACAAATATTTATTAAAAAAACAGGGAGGTACAAAATAGTTCATGCTCTTTCTTTTGTAAGCTTGACATTCCAACTGTCTGTTATTTAGGTGCTCTGGCAACACTTTGCGTGAAAAATGAACTCAATGGGTATGTGAACATATTTTAAAGCAGAATTCTGTTACCCTTATATTTGTCATCTGGCACCATGATCCTCCAAACCAATGAGTGGACACACAAGACCAATCTCAGTGGCTTTATCTAAACGTACAGCCTATATAGTTTGCTGGATCCTCGTATGTGTTCATGCAGAATTGGGGAGTGCCTCTAAAATATTCTGGCCAATCTACAGGTCTAGAATGCCACTAATTTCTTCCTTTAATGAAAAACACATTTTCAGTATTTATTAAACATTCATTAGGCTAATTATCAATCATTTCTTGTGTTGATCATCCAAGACAGGCATAGCTGAAACAATTTCTAATTAAACGTTGGTTATATATAAATGTATATAATAGAGTAAAAATCATTATACTCTCCCTACTCTCCCACTTCTTCCTTAGATACTCACCGTTATCCTTCTAGGCTTTTATCTATATACAAACTTAATTTGTATACACCCTCATATAAACATACTTAAAATTTTTTTTTTCCTACTTTGCAAACTATTTTTGATGTTTCTTTTCCCTATAGGAAAAAACAAATTAGGTTTGGCGTTCAAAGTACTTAATAATCTGTCCCGCAACACCAACTTTCTAAATTTATTTTCTGATATTTTATTCTATACAATCAATGTTCCACTCAGCCTCTGTGGACTTCTCATAGTTCCCTGCATATGCTTTACCCTTTACCCTTACCCTGTGCCTTTGATTATTCTGTTCTCTGCCTGGAATGCCTTTCTTTACTTTTCTATTTTATCTGTCTAAGTCTTTAAAATATGTTTCAGATATTATGTCCTATATGAGTCTATTTCCTAGTTTTCTATTGTGGAATCACTCCTTCCTCTGTATTTCCATGGTATTTTATATATAACTTTGGCAACTATCATCATTATAATAGCTAACATGTATTGACTTTGTCGTATGTAAGTTTAAGTTCTTTTTATATTTACTTAATCATCTTTACACATTATTTTGTAAATTACCTGCTTATGTGTCTTTTCCCAAATAGACCACACTAACTTACTTAGTCATCTTTAGATTCTAGTATATGGCACTACTCCTGGGTATATGATAAGTGCTAAGCAAATCCATAAATGAAAGAATGAATATAAAAATGTTACTCTTGGGTATTTTGTATTAAAAGTAATGCAGATATCACAATGATGACTCTCTCTGAGTATAGAATAGGGAAGGATACAGTGTGAATTGAATTGATTGCAAAAGCCACGAGGGAATGGCATGCCTTTGCACTATACAGTACCCTATACAGGATTCTATAGGTATGTTAGAGGATTGGGAAATACTGAGGAAAATGCAAATACAATTATCTTAGTCTAAAATGTTTTCGCTTGCATTATTTGTTGATGGCTTCAGCCTTTTTGTAGGTAGTCTGGGCAGTCATGATAGAAGGAAATAATATTCATCACAAGTGTAATATAAAAGGTGTAGGCAAAATGAGACCAATGAAAGGAGAGGAGAAAGGACTGCTATGAGGTGGAAATACCAGTTGTATTTGTTTGTGATCTTTAAACTTTTTGCTTAATTTGCTTCGTAAAATCATTTTGAAAAATTGTGTACCACTTTGCATATTTTAAAGTTGATATCTAAAATACTTTTTATCATAAATTAAGTAGCTACAGAGACTTTAGTTAAAAACATATTATATGTAGTATATATGCTTTAAATAAATTTTGTCAAAACTTTGGAGTTGCCTATTTCATTGAAGCATGAAAAATGTTCACCATATAATTTAATTGGCTAAATCAACCCTCATTGCCAAACTACTTAGTTATGTCAGACTTATTGTTTGTCAATAATAAGCCTGACTTCATTTTTTAGATCAAATGAACACGTTAATACATTCCATGACAACCATATCATGTCTGAATTCTAATTGTGAGGTAGATGTATAAGCAGTCCAACAGACTGGTGGAAAGACAGAGTCTTGCCAGGATGAAATAAGCATCATCCCCTTCAATTTTTCTTACTTTGCTCATAAGAGATTATCCCCAGGGTCAACATGTTCCTGAATTATCCCTTTGCATATGCTCTGGAGCCTTGTATGCCCAGGGAGCAATACACCACAACAAGGTTTGGGATGGGTGGGGAAGAAGTAAACTGGAAACGGCGGTAGTGAAAGGCTAAAAGAAGGGAAAACTGGTGGCTTGCAGGTACATTCTCAGACAGATGAGTTTTAGGAAAGAGCACATATGGAAGTTGAGGATTTGGAAGTAGATTCCACTTAAACATTTATATCTGCATTATCTGTGAGAAGTCTTTATGTACATTTTCTTGAAGACTGCTGATAAGGGTTGTGTACCCATACCATTATGTACATATTATGATCACAGGATAAGTTGATTGTGACACCCAGAATATACTTTCTGGTGCTTTGGTAAATACTTTCTGGTGCTTTTGGTAAATACACCAAGTACTTTCTTTACCATGTTTCCCCGAAAATAAGACCTAGCCGGACAATCGGCTCTAATGCATCTTTTGGAACAAAAATTAATAAAAGACCCAGTCTTATTTTGCTATAAGACTGGGTCTTATTACTGTATTTTACTACAATATAAGACGGGTCTTATATTAAGTTTTGCTCCAAAAGATGCATTAGAGCTGATTGTCCAGCTAGGTCTTATTTCTGGGGAAACATGGTATGCCTTACATTCAAAAGTGTACCAGATTCTACAATCACGTGGCTTACCAATTGCAAGAAAGAGAGAGGCTGAGTGTGTGAGTGGTCAGAAAAGAAAGTTACACAAGACGAGAAGAAATCCCTTTCTTCAAATGTAAGGAAGCAATATTTGTAGAGTTTGAACAAGATAAAGATGAAGAATTGATTAGGGGATTAATTAGCAACCCTTCCCCCAGTAATATGGACTAATCATCAGTTATATACAGTAAAAGAGAGCTTTTACAACTTGGATTTTCCTGTAGTTTGTGAAATTTTATTTTTTACTTGAAAAGCTTTTTATTTCTAGAATGAGTCATAGGCAAATAAAAATATTCAGTCTTTTTAAGTTTATTTTTTATTCTCACTTTAGAAACTCTTACTACGTTTGGTTTTAAAAACTGGTTTACAAGAATATTATAAAAATGCTTAAAATAAATGTTCAAATCAATATTGATTCAGCATTCTCAATGTAGTATGTTTTAAAATATACAGCATATTTATGGACTCCATCATTTGTATTAAGTTGTAATGCGACACAGCATTAGGATAAGTCTGGCCAACATTAGGAAAGTTTCCCATTGAACTGTTTATTTAGCTGTTTATGAAAACCACTTAAACATATTTGTGTGTGTGTGTGTGTGTGTGTGTGTGTGTGTGTGTGTGTGTTAAGAGGACACAGCTCACGGTGGCCCATGCGGGGATCGAACCGGCAACCTTGGTGTTATCAGCACCATGCTTTAGCCAACTGAGCTAAATGGCCACCTCAACATATTTGTGTTTTAACCACACTAAATTGCTGGTATATAACTAGGAAAACTATCAATTTCATTCCCACTGCTGTATTGCACTCATTTTTGTTTTTTTGTTTGTTTGTTTGTTTGTTGTTTTAAACAAGAACTTGTGTTAGAGTTGAAAGAACTCCAAATAGTGTTTGTAGCTCAGAAGTATAAAATACAGTCTGTGGCTATAATAAGAAAATATCCCAGCAGTTTCACTGGGAATAAAAAGCCACCCGTTTGCTGTTTGCAGAAGCAGTAGCAATCTGCAGACAAGCTATTCTAGCGTCAGAACAGTCAGGTAGATGGTTTTATGGAACTCACAATTACAAAAATCCACTTTAACCTTATTTTCTTGCTGGCAGGTGTCCCACTGGCTTCCAGCCAGAGGCTGCGAGTGTAGTGCAGCCGGCGGTGTTCCCCCAGAGTGCTGAAAATGCCAACACTCCAGCTGGCTGCTCATAATTGCACTGATTGTGGTCTGACAACCAGAGCTCCAAGAAAGAAATGTGACGAATATATGAAAATATTTTACAAATTTGATCAGATTACAAATTTCATCTCTCTTTTTTCTCCCCTATAGATATGATATCTGCACTTATAAAAATAAGCCCTGTGGAACACTGGGTAAGTATTTTTTTATAAAGGGAGGACAGTTCAGATTGTCTCTTTGGTCCACTGGCTTTACTCATTATTAATTCAGTCATTTTCCTTTGTGATACATCTGAAATTATTCCTATAAATTGTTAAATCTGACCTTTGTAGGTATGTCACTTACTAGGAAACAAGTAGAGTGATGATTAAAAACAACTTAGAAGATGATTCAAAGTCATCAAACAATAAAGATAAATCAAAAGTTTCCATTCATTTTCATATAATCCATCTCTAATGTATTTTCCAAATACAGCATCTTCAAATCTCAGGCTAGAAAAGAAAAGGAGAAAACAACAACAACAACAACAACAACAACAAACTTTGGAGATACTTAAAGGAAGAGGCAGTGAGAATAGTGCTTTTTTTGATGCAATTTGATGGCAATAGTATATCCCCATAAATTAAGATATTATTGGAAATTTTTAGTACCTGACCAAAAAAAAAAAAAGAAATTTTGTAAAATATTACAAACAGTAGTAGAGAGAGAGGACAAGACTGTATTTCTTGTGCTTCTCAAATATCATTTGTATTTTAAAAAGCATTGCTGTAGTATTCTAGAATTAAAAAAATCACATTTTGTTGCAGAGCGTTACTTCATACTGGTAAAAGTTAACAGCAAATACAAATGGCTGGGAGGAAATGGTAGCTTTCAAGTAGACTAAATTATTAAGCAACTAGAGTCATTTTAAGAAAGAGGAACTTTTTTCTTTGATAATTCTTTAGTGTCATTAAGACTTATTAAAGACTCACAAGTTAAGCAACTGAAGCAGAATTCTGTAGTTTCTCTTTAACAAGTCTCAATTTTCTTATCTGTAAGGGGAATAATTATGAACTCTATTCCTATGCACCTCTTAAGAATTTTGGGAAGATCAAATTAAAGTAGAAATGGAAGAAAAGGTATTACCCAACTTCCTGGGGAGTTCAGTGAATTATCTCTTTAGAGTTTAAAATTTCTCTTGATGATTTTTACCTGCCTTCCAGTCTTCTCCTACCTCATTTCCCTCAGGATTTATGGCCAAAGAAGAAATCCCAATTAGCCGAGGATGAGTATTACCATGGAGAAGTTTGCTAGTTAAAAAGTGTAATGCAGAAGGAGCTGTCTGCTGAGAGAGCTTACATCAAAAAGATTTTCTTTGTAGTATTTTAGGTTAACAAGACCAACATAATCCAATGGAAGAGACCCTGAACTGGAAACTAACAACTGGCTCTGACAGTTTCAATGCATTACCTTTTATAGTTTAACTTTTTGTTCCTCAATTTCCTTATCTATGAAGTAGAAGTAGTGTCTGCCCTTATGCTGCAGGGATATTGTGAAAATCATTTAAGAAAATATAACAGTGTTTAGTAAAGAAGTACTATAAAAAACGAACTTATACTATTTAATGTGGAATCTATACTGCTTAATTTATTCTGTCTATTGTTCAAATTCTGTAAGTACTTACTAAGTGCTTAATCAGTTTTAAATTCAGTAGGCACTAAGCCTCAAAGAAGGTACAAGCTAGAACTTGTATTTCTGTGGTGTATGTACACACACACACATATGGAAATATGTGCATATATAAATATGTACATCCATATGCATATATCTGTACATATTCTATTCTGCTTTATGAAGGTAGATTATTTACAGTGAGATTATATGTTCTTCATTGGGACATTACTAAGAACACTGCCTAATGCTTTGTCATTTTTGCCAAAGTAGATTTGAGGTGTTTTCCTAATCTACCTCTCCTTTTATTTTTTTCAAAATAATATGTTCAAATTTTTATAGTTTATTAATTTCTAGAATCAATACATGTTAATGCATTTTTAAGCTCAATGTAAATTGTTTTTCAAATTACAAATCATTACAAATTATCTTTTATACTGTCTCAGGAAAACTGAATGAACTACATAAATACACAAGGTTTGACCTTCTGATGTGGAAAATATGTTATCAGTACAGAACTGATGAGGTGTTTTCTTTTTGAGTGGTCATTCTGGTATCTTTCTCATTGGTTAGTATGCTGATACTTGCATATTCTTTCTTAGTACCTCTGACAGGCAATTGTAGCATGGCTAAGCAGATTTAAGGGTGCAAACTGTGGCCATCAAACTGAGGAAATCTAAATGACCCAAATAGTAATCAAACCCCTATTAACACAATCACACGTAAGAACTTTGACAGCTTCAATTTTATAGGAATACAGAAAATGGTGGGGGGTTGTGAAAATACATTAGCTTTTAGATTGTTCTTTTATTTTACGTAAGATTTACCTTTATATTTTTAATAAACAGTAGTTATTTCCCAAATAAGTTCTTTCTTAAGTTGAGCTAACAATTTTATATCAGATATAGAGGTAAATCTGTGTTTGCAAATACTCCTTGGGGAGTCATTGAGAATTCTCAAGTAAAAGTAGTCACATGGCACATACCAACAACAACAACAACCACAACAAACAAAAAGCTAACCGATAGAATAATATATTTGAGGAAATACAAGAAATGTAATTTAATGATAATTATTTTTAGTAATCTTTTTTTTTAAACCACAGTGCATAAAGCTCAGAACAGAAACAGTTTGGCATTTTTCTTCCCATGTCATGGACGATATTGAACCCAATAGTTTAAAGCCAGATAATGTACTGCAAACTCCTTTTTTTCTCTGTCTCCCTTTCTCTCAGTGGAGTTTGAAAGTAACATTTATTTCTGATTTATTTTTTATTAAAATATTTTGATTAACCAAAAAAATTAAGTCACCCTGTCCTTCTTTTTACATCTTCTTCTTCAACAAGTCCCTCTTTTTACAGCCTCTACTTCAGGTTCCAAGACTTTTAAGTGAATAGAAGGGCAACACAGGGTGACACTAGTTATTTATAATAAATCTATACGGCAGAAATCAACCCCTCCCCCAACTCCTGCCCCATCCACATAAAACAATAGGAAAAGTAAACAATCTAATAGCAAATCCAGCACTAATCTCATCTCTGTTCCAATGTGGTTGTTATATTGATAATTTATATTAGAAGATACGGAAAAACAATTTCTAGAGATTTCTTGTTAGTAAAAATATAAATTGAATAGCTTTTGCTGTTCCAAATTAGTGCAACTGGGAAATTGTATCTAGCACAGAACATTGTTTATTGTGCTAAATAAATATTCATTGAATTGGATTAAAATCA
Organism: Rhinolophus hipposideros; assembly: GCF_964194185.1. Lineage (NCBI taxonomy): Eukaryota > Metazoa > Chordata > Mammalia > Chiroptera > Rhinolophidae > Rhinolophus > Rhinolophus hipposideros. The sequence continues at coordinate 58,984,030 of NC_138053.1, forward strand.
CTTTTGGTGGAAAGATAATTATTAATATTTGGGTGATGATAGTAGACTACCAACATAAAGTGTTTTTCCTATTTTTCCTTCAGTTTCTTCTAAGTAACTTTCATCCCTATGTGTGTTAAGTATGATTTGGTATCTGTTTCCCTATAACACATGACATTTTATCATTTTGAAATAAATCCTAAAGCTTTTACATACTAAAATTCCCAAGGGAAGAATATGTTGAGTAACATAACATTTCACTAGAATCAGCGAATTAACACCATAGTTTTTGCTTTATTAGTAAAACTCTAATGCATTGAAGAGGGATGGGAGAGGGGAGAACTACACTGAATATGTGAATGACTTTTCTACCATTAAAATACTTAAAGAAATTGTTGCATCACTATCAGGACTAATTTCAGAATATTAAAAAAACACAAAAACTTCCCATTTTTAACAGTTCTCCTTTTTCTCTTTTGAATCATTCATTTTTGTTTTTATAAAAATGTCATTTTTAAAAACCATTTGGGATTCCCTTTTTTTTTGTAACTAAAAAGTTGCTTGTATATTTTTATGAACCCACTAAATTTAAACAGATCTCTTTAGAAAAATAATGTGGATATATTTTGCTTTCTACAGCCTGTAGAATGTTAAAATAGAAATGCTTTCTTGAATTCCCTCTTCTGGCTCAAGTTACTAGGTGGTCCCAAGTTACCAGAAGTAAAATTTATAAATCTAACCCCTAGTCTAGACATTTTCCAGCACTGACTGCAGTTCAAAAAATATTAATGTCTAGCCGGCAAAGTGAAACTCCCCCCAGTGATTTTGCAAATGACTAGAAAGTTAACCTTTTGCCAACTGCTCCTTCTGTGCATGGAGGTTATTAAAAAGAATCCAGGCATTTATAAGCATGGGCTTTTTAAGACTGAAACACCTTGGCTTGACCCTTTGTGTCTCCTTGTGTTTATTCAGGCTTGGCCTCTGTGGCTGGAATGTGTGAGCCTGAAAGGAGCTGCAGCATTAATGAAGACATTGGACTGGGTTCAGCTTTTACCATTGCACATGAGATTGGTCACAAGTGAGTGAGTTTAAGAAAATCAAAATAAATTTTAGAGCTCCACTCTTTTGAGCAAACTCATAACTACTGTGTGGAACGCATGTGCTCAACCATATTTTACTGCCTCTTTGTCTGAATTCAATCGAGAATGTTATCATTCTGGATGTTGGGATAAATCATCTTAAGAACTGGAGACTTGTTAAATAATCTTTCTAATTCAATGACTAGTATTCTCGGAGTGGTGAATGCACCACACTTAAGTTTTGTTATATACGTACATATGAAATAATTTAGCTTTAGTATGGTCTACTCAACACCCTGTTCCTCAAAGTCAAATGGTTAAAATGATCTTTCTTTTCCTCAAGTGACAACACCTATATATTTTAAAATCATCATTGACACCACTACCATAAAATGTATTTTGAGTTTTCACGCTTTACACAGCTGTGAGCATATCTTTTCCAGGCCTAAAATTTGTGTGATCATTGCTATGATACTTATATTTTCAGGTGTTATTGGGGGGAAAAAATACTGCTGTTATAAGAGTAGTGAGATATCATCCTCACTATTTTTTAAGAGGATCTAGAGTTTTTAATATTTGTTTTAAATAAATGTGTGCCAAAAACTGTCCTATGGCTCCCCACCTTCCCTCCAGCAATAAAACCCTTACTTTCTGTACTTCAAACAACAGACAATAAGTAAATGTAAAAGCCTGTTTATGTGGAGGAAGAGAGAAGTTTGATAACTTTAAAAGGACAGTCAAACATTTTTATTCAAACAAATAGCCTATTTGCAAGAACTCCTGACATTTGTATGATTTAAGTTTTACAGTCTGCTTTTTTGGTAGAGAAATGGGTGAGGGAAAAAAAACCCAATAAAAATGAATGTTTATTATACACTTGCCTCAGAGGTCATTCCTGAAATAAATCTGTAGTTCAGCTTTTTTTTTTTTTTTTTGAAAGTGGAGAGTAAAATTGGGTCAATCTGTTACATTATTTTGAAAATTGCAATTGAAATTTTACCAAATTGGTATTGATTTATGTGTAACTTCAAGTAACCGGCAAGTTTCAAAGCTGGTTTGATTCAGACATTGGGAAAAGCCAATATTATATTCTTAATGAAGTCCTAAAACTATCGGTATTCTAGTTCCCATTGCAATACGCAGCAGGGAACAAAAGGGAAAAGCCCTGTGAAGCGGTCAGTTTATCTTCAACACACTTAAAACTCTGGCTCATTAATGACTGTCATAATCTTATGCAACCAGACTGAATATAACAGATTCTGTTAGATTCAATTAAATTGAAAGATCAGAACAAGTAACCCAGCGGATGAATAATGTGTGTATGAGAGCACCGTTACTTCCTGCAGTCACAAGTTAGTCTACGCCAACATATGCCTATGCATTGCGAGCCCCTTCTGGTATGGACTTAACTAGTGGGGTAAGGGTTATCTCTGTATCTTTGAAGATTCTAACTGAGCTGCTCTTAGCCTTCCCAGCTTTTTTCGTAGGCCTAATGGGTAATTCTTTTTAATTTTTTCTATGACGAATGGTTTATACCTTATGTGTAAGAATTGTTAAAGATGTGAATGTACCTCTTAAGATTTTATGTGGAGTAACTTTATCTTACAGCTAATTTATGTTTGATAGTGTGAGTGTTAAATGTGGGGGTTTATGGGGGTGGAGAATCTATTATATATTGAGAGCCAGAAGAAATATTTCCATTGAAAATGTTATTTGACAGACTAAAAATTAGCTTTCTTTCCACGTATCGTTGATTACTATGTGACCATTCCAAACCCTTTTTCCCCAGATCACTAGGCAGGATGTGTTGTTTAACATATTATCTTTTTCAATATGTTAAACTATTATTTGGTCAGTTAGGAAAAATCTATTTCATGGATAAAGATTCCTTTACTTGCATTTAAGATCTTAGGGTTTAGCTTTGAGGCACTTAGCAAGTCAACTCTGGCACATCTCATAACCCCTAAAATACAGTGCTCTCTATTCTTCCTGAAACAAAGTCACAGCTACGGTAAATACATCAAGTACACATTTCAGGTAAAGTGTACTGAATTTTTGTAACTTATTGTTTAGTAGGGTAGATGTTAAGTGATGTGATGATACCTACAGATTCATCGCACTGAAGAATGTTTGACCATGAATTACTGATAAGTGTCCCTGCTGAGGCACTAGAATGTGATTATTGTCTATCTTTCAAAAAACTGTGTAGAATATGGTTTTGCACCCATTGTATACTTGTGTAGGGATAGAATACCCATTTTATACAGCCATGCGATAACTTTCTTCTTTGGCTGGGCCTTAGTGACCACTTTTATTTCTCTCCACGCCTTTGTGAAAACAAGAAATCAGTTTTCTTGTCAAATGAAAAAAACGAGGTTTATGCTATATTTAAATGACATGTCTAACTTTAATGTGGCTATAAACCAAACGCACTTAATGAAACTGTATATAAAAGAATGTTTTCTGAAAGACATTTTGAATTATGTAGTTGCCATAGGTTTTAGAAGTGGAAAAAAATATGATGTTGGAGAGGGGTTGCAAGAATTTAACCAGACCTCTAGTATATTGAGAAAGTGATCTAATGTATCCATACTGTACAAAAATAATCTTAAAAAGAGATCTTAAAAATATTCATGTTTTTTAGGGATGCACATTGAAGTATGCAGGACTGAAGAGACAGGACGTCTGAGATTTGCTTTTAAAAGAAAGGGAAAAAAAAAGAAAGATAAAGCAAGAATAGCAACATGTTGAATTTTATAATCTTGATGTGTGGATGGGAGTTCATTATGCTACTTACTCTCTCTACTATTATATATGTCTGATTTTTTTTTCCACAAATAAGAATAGGTCCTAAGATCATAAATCTGTTAGATGTGACAACTCATTTATTAATTGATAGTGATTGAGTGAACTAGGACTGTGATTCTGAGAAAATTTAAAGAAGTGTTAAAAGAAGTATTGAAAACTGCAGGGATATATTTGGTCTTGCTTTTGGAAATCAGCATCAGTGTTTGATCTTACCAATAGGAATACACTTTCTATAGAAGATTGGCTAGGAGATATATTTTTTTAAAAAGAAGAAATGTGGCAAAACTTCAGGATACAATTATTAGATTTCCTGTGTTAGGAAGCTTCTATTACTGTTTTTTTCTAATCCAAACTTCCCTTCTGCTGTAAGTACCTAAGTGCCTTTATATGCTTGATCAGTGTTGTGTTTTCATAACAGAAGGCTAATTATAAACATATACGAAGCTATTTGCAACTTTAATGCCTTTTGTCTAGTTTTGGTATCAAAATAATATTAGTCTTATAAAATTAGTTAAGGAGTATTCTGTTTTCTGGAAGAGTTTGCTTTCTCATGAGTATATTTTAAACCATACTTAGGCATAATTTACATATAATAAATGTGCATCCATTTTGTGTACAGTATGAAGAATTTTGACAAATGTATATAACCATGTAACCACCACCACAAACCACATATCCACCACCACAATCAAGATATCAATATTTCCATTACAAAAACGTCCCCTAGTTCCCTCTACAGTCTCCACCCTCCTTCCCCTTTCCCTGGCACCAGACAACCACAGATCTATTCTCTATTACTATAGATTAGGCATGTTTTTTCTATAATTTCGTTTAAATGAACTTAAATAGCGGGTTCTCTTTTGTGTCTAGGTTCTTTCCCTCAGCACCATGTTTTTGAGATTCATCTATGGTGTTGTGTATCAGTAGTTTTGTTTTGTTTTGTTTTGTTTGTTTTGTTTGTCTGAGTAGTATTTCAAATCACATATCACATTTTAGATTGTTTTTAGTTTGGGGCAATTATGAATAGGACTTCTGTGAACTTCCATGTACAAGTATTTGTATGGTCATATGCTTTCATTTATCTTGGGTGTTACTGCTAGTATGATATGTGTTAGTTTCACTTTTACATTCCCACTAGCAATCTATGAGAGTTCTGATGACTTCAGATACTTGCCAACATTTGTTGTTATCCTTTTGATTTTAGCCATTATTATGCATTCTAGTGGTATCTCATTGTGGTTTTAATTAGTTGATCATTTGTTTTCTGATAAACAAATGAAGTTAGTGATGATGAGCATCTTTTCATATGCTTATTTGTCATTCATTGTCTTTGTTTATTCAAATCCTTTTTCCATTTTTTTTTTTAAAAAGATGCTTTCTTCTTATTGAGTTGTAAGACTTCTCAACATCTGGGTAAAAGTCATCATCATATATACATAATGTGAATATTTTCTCCAAGTCTGTTGCTTGCTATTCATTTTTTAAAATGATTTCTTGTGAAAAGCAGAATTTTGATTAGTCTAACAAAATTTTTCTTTCACAATTTGTGTTTTTTGTGTCTAAAGAAATCTTTGCCTACATCTAGATTGAGAAAAATGTCTTATATTTTTGTCTAGAAGTTTTATAGTTTTAGCTTTTATGTTAAGATCTGTGATTCATTTTGAGTTAATTTTTTTTTGTACGGTGTGAGGTAGGGTTGAGGTTCCTTTTTTTTTTTCCATAGGAGTATCCAGTTATTTTAGCACAATTTGTTTAGGAAAATTGGTTGATTTATACTTTTCTGTTATGTCTTTGTCTAGTTTGGTTATTAGTATAAATTTAGTGTTATAAATTGAATTAGGAACATTTCTAGTTTCTGAAAGAGTTTGTGTACATTAGATGGATGTTATTTCTTTCTTAAATGTTTTCTAGAGTTTACCAATGAGGCCATCTGAGCCAGAAATTTTCTTTGTGGGAAGATTATAAATTAATGATTTAATTTTTATAACGTGTTATCTAAATCTTTTGTCTTTTTTTATTATGTCTTTCAAAGTATTAGACTATTTTAGCTAAATTGTCAAATTTATTATGATATGCTTGTTCCTTATATTCCTTATTGTCTTTGTAATATAAATAATCATTTTCCATTATTCATTTCTGATATTTGTAATTTGTGTTTTCTCCTTTTTTCTTTTTTCCAGCTTTATTGAGATATAATTGACATTTAGCATTGTATAAGTTTAAAGTGTACAATGTGATGATTTGATACATGTATATATTGTGAAATGATTATTGTGCTAAGGTTAGTTAACACATTCATCACATCATGTAGTTACCCTTTTTTAGTATGTGTGTGGTGAGAACATTTAAGATCCCTCCTCTTAGTAATCCTCAAGTGTACAACACAGTATTGTTAACTATAGTCACCATGATTCTCACATGAGACCCTCCAGAACTTATCATCTTATAACTAGAAGTTTGTACACTTTGAACAAAAATTCACCCACACTGCAACACCTGACAACCACCAATTTACTCTGTGTTTTTATGAGTTCAGCGTTTTAGATTCCCCATAAAATGAGACATACAATATTTGTCTTCTCTATTTTGTTTCACTTACCATAATGTCCTTAAGGTTAATCCATGGTGTCATAAGTGGCAGGGTTGCCTTTTTTTATGACTGAATAATATTCCATATATACAATGGAATACTCTGTTACACATAAAAACACACACCACATCACTTTTATTATTTTTTTAACCATTGATCCATTGATGTACACTTAGGATGTTTCCATATTTTAGAATTACTTTTTCCATATCCCGTAAGTTTTAGTATGCTGTGTTTCCATTTATGTTTGCCTCAAGATAGTTTTAAGTTACTCCTTTGATTTCTTTTTTGACCCATTGAGTATCCATCAGTGTGTTGTTTAGTTTTCATGTATTGGCATTTTTTTTTTTTGCTTTTTTCCTGTTTTTCATTTCTAGTGTCATATTATTATGATCAGAAAATAGATTTAAAGTGATTTCAGTCTTTTTAAATTTGTTAAGACATGTGTTGTAACCTATTGTGTGATTTATCCTGGAGTATGTTCTGTATGCTCTTGAGAAGAACGTGTATTCTGCTACTGTTGGATTGAATGATCTATATATGTCTTTTAGGTACATGTGACATAAAGTGTAGTTCAAGTTCAATGTTTATTGATTTTCTGTTTGAGTGATCTATACATTGTTAAAAGTTGGGTATTGTAGTCTCCAATTATGGTTGTTTGTTTCTCCTTTTTGTTCTGTTTGTATTTGCTTTTTATATTTAAGTACTTCAATCTTGGGTACATCAATATTTACAACTGTTATATTCTCTTGATGAACTGATCCCTTTATCATTATATATGACCTTTTTTGTCTTTCAGTTTTTGAGTTAAAGTCTATTTGGTATGGTATAAGTTTAGCTACCCTGTTCTCTTTTGGTTTACATTTGCATGGAATATCTTTCTCCATTCCTTCACTTTGAGCCTATATGTGTCATTGAGGTGTGTCTCTGGTAGGCAGCATATAGCTGAGTCTTAATTAAAAAAAAAAAAATCCATTCAGCCTCTCTATGTCTTTTGATTGCAGAATTTAGTCCATTTACATTTAAAGTAATTATTGATAGGTAAGGACTTAGTAACACCATCTTATCAATGGTTTTTGGTTGTTTTGTAATTTTGTTCAGTTTTCCTCTTTTGTGAATTGGTTTTCTGTTGTGATGTGCTTTGATACCCTTCTCTTTACGTTTTGTGTATCTACTATAGGTTTCTGCTTTGTGATTACCATGAGCCTTACATAAAACATGATATAGACATAATAGTCTAAGTTTATAACTTCAATTGTATAGAAAAACTGCCTAATTACTCCTCATTTATATTTTAAATGTCACGATTTATATCTCTTTATATTGTATATCAATAAACAAATTATAACTATAGTTAGTTTTATATTTATATTTTATTTGTTCTTTAACATTTAGTTGAAAGTTAACTTCTTTAACTTTTATAGTAATTAGCACACCTCCATATTACAATATTGGAACATTTTGAATTTCACTTTATACTTTCCTTTACCAGTGTGTTTTATATTTTTATTTGTTTTCATATTACTTATTAGCATCCTTTCATTTTACCTTGAATAAGTCCTTTTAAGATTTCTTGTAGGTCTCGTGGTGATGAACTCCATTAGCTGTTTTTGGTGTGGAAAAGTGTTTATCTCTCCTTCATTTCTGGACAATTTTGCCAGGTTAAGTGTTCTTGGTTGGCAGCTCCCCACTAAACCCCCTCTCCCCAGCACTTTGAATATATACCACTTTCTCCTGGTTGCAAGGTTCTGCTGAGAAATCTCCTGACAGACTCTGAGGATTCTCTTGTATGTGAGGAATTTTTTTTTTCTTGCTGCTTTTAACATTCTCTTTGTCTTAGATTTAAGACAGTTTTGTTTTCATTTATCTTGGAATAGATATATTTGGGTTGAAACTATTTGGGCACCTATTAACTTCATTAACTTGGATGTACATATCTTTCCCTAGATTTGGAAAGTTCGCAGCCATTATTTCTATAAATAAGCTTTCTGCTCCTTTCTCCCTTTCTTCTCTTTCTGGAACTCCAATATAGTTTTTGTTTGATTGTTTGTTTGTTTTTTTAATTGTGTAATTGATATAAACTTTCTTCACTTTTTTTCATTCTTTTTTGTTTTGCTCCTCTGAAGGGATAATTTCATTAACTTCTTTGAGTTCACTCATTTTTTTTCCTTCTTCTGCTTTGTCAAGTTGGCTGCTGAAGGTTTTTATTGAATTCTTTAGTTCACTCATTGTATTCTTCATCTCTAGGATTTCTTTTTTCTTTTCTTTTCTTTTTTTGAATGGTCTCTATTTTTCAGTTGTTGTCGAACTTCTCATTTTTTCATGCATTGTTTTTCTAATTTCATTTAGTTGTATATTTCTGTTTTCCTGTAGTTCACCTAATTTCTTTAAGAGAATTATTCTGAATTCTTTGTTAGACAGTTAATAGAGCTCTATTTCTTTAGCGTCAGTTATTGGAGCTTATTAGTTTCCTTTGATCCTGGAAGTTTACCTAAGTTTTTGTGGTCTTTGTATCTTTGCATTGGTATCTGTGCATTTGCAGAAGCCATCTCCTCTTTCAATCTCTTACAACTCTTGTGTGGTGCTACTAATGTACTTTGTTGTCATAGCTGGTGTCAGATGTGCTGCATTGCTGCTGGGAATCACTGGTTGGGCAGGGTTGGAGGCTGTGCTTAGCAGTTGGTTTGGATCAGTGACTTGCTGTGTGGGTGAGGCTCTGAAGTGGATGCCGGGCTGTGATAGACTGATGTTGGGAATCCAAACCTGACACAACTGCCCAGCCAGAAGGGGTCATTGGCTGAGCTTTGCAGATGAGGGCAGCCACTAGTTGGGATCTTTGCTGTGGTAACAACATTAGCAAGAATGTGAATGCTCATTACTGTGAACCTTGTCTCCCTTCTCTGTCTTTAGCTGATTTGCCTAGTGATCCCCGTGAGGCAGTATCTAAGTGGACCTCCTGGTAAATGTCCTAGAATGCTCCAGAAACTGGATGACCACTTTGGGCTTTCCTTTTTCCATTGGAGAAACTCTTGGTGTGGTACTTCTCTGGCCAGAGAGAGGTGCAATATTGTCAAAGTGAAACTGCCTCCCTTACTTTTCTAGTGTGGTTTTTGTCATTTTTGTTTGTGTTATTTAAGGGGATGCTTCTGCCTCACTCCCAGGTTCTAAGATCTTCACAGAGGTATCTGATTTGTGGATACTTGTTATTTGCTCTTTCTGTGAAGGGGACAAAAGTTGGGAACTAAACTATTTTTGCCATCTTGCTGATGTCACTTCTCCTTTGGTCTTGATCAGTATAGCTATAGGTATATTACTTCTACATCTACATTTTTTAAAACGTTGCTTTTGATTTCATTGATTTTTTTCTATTGTTTGCTCATTTTTTAATTTCATTGCTCTACTCCTCATTTTTTCCTTCCTTATGCTTACGTTGGGTTAATTTCCTGTTTTTATCCTTTTAAAGTAGAAGTTTAGTTCATTGATTTTTGCATCTCTCTTCTTTTATAAAAATAGGACTTAGAGCAATAAATTTCTTTCTGAGCCCTTCAGCAGCATCTCACAAGTTTTGTTAGTCTGCATTTTCATTTTCATTCAGTTAACAATGTATTATATTTTTGTGATTTCTTCTGGAATTGTGATCAGATAATATACTCTGTGATTTTAATCCTTCTATATTGACACTTGCTTTATGGTCTATCATATTTTACATGTTGTTGAATGTATCTTGCACCCTTAAGAAGAAAGTGTGTTCTGTTGTTGTTGTTGGGTGGAGTGTTCTAGCATTGTCAGTTAGATCCACTTGATTGATAGTGTTGTTCAAGACTACTATATTCTTACAGCTTTTTAAAAATAGTTGGTCTATCAATTATTGCTAGAGAAGTATTGAAATTTCCAAGTGTATGTGCAGATTTGTTGATTCTCCTATCATTTCAGTTTCACCTATATTTTGAAGTTTTCTAATTAAATCTATCCATCTTTACGATTATTATGTCTTTTTGATCAATCAGTCCTTTACCTTTTTGTACTTAGTAATATTTGTTCTGAAATCTACTTTGTCTCATTAATTAGCAACTCCAGCTTTCATCTTATTGTTTGCATGAAATATGATTTTTTATTTTTCATTGTGAATTTACCTATTAATTATTACCTATTAAGTATTACCTAATACCTATTAAGTATTAATATTTAAAATGGATTTCTTTTGAACAACTTATAGTTGAGTTTTGCTTTTTTTATACAATCTGACAGTTTTTATCTTTTAATTGTATTGGTTACTTACATTTAATGTAATTAGTGATATAACTGGGTTTTGTCATTAAACTTGCTGCTTGGTTTCTAATTTTCCGATTTTTTCCATTTTTTTCTATTTTAATTAATATTTCAAAAAAATGTATTTTTTTCCTTTTTTATTGTCTTCTTTAATTAAAATATATTGGGGTGACAATGGTCAATAAAACTACATAGGTTTCAAGTATACAATTGTATAATACATCATCCATATATTGCTTTATGTGTTCAACACCCAGAGTCAGTTCTCCTTCCATTACCACATATTTGACCCTCTTGACCCTTTTCTACCATCCCCCATACCCTCTAATAGCCACTAAACTGTTGTCTGTGTCTATGAGTTTTTGTTTATTTATTTGCTTGTCTTGTTCCTTTGTTGCCTTTGGTTTTATATCCCACGTATAAGTGAGGTCACATGGTTCTCCACTTTTTCTGTCTGACTTATTTCACTTAGCATAATAATCTTAAGATCCATTCATGTTGTTGCAAATGACAGTAAGTATTTCATCCTTTCTTATGGCAGAATAATATTCCATTGTGTGTGTGTATATATATATATATATATATATATATATATATATATATATCACATCTTCTTTATCCAGTTGTCTATCATAGGATACTTTGGTTGTTTCCATGTCTCGGCCACCATAAATAATGCTGCAGTGAACATAGGAGTACATGTATCTTTACAGATAAATGTTTTCAGATTTTTTTGGTAAATGCTCGGGAGAGGGATTGCTGGGTCATGGTAATTCTGTTCTTAATATTTTGAGGAACTCCACACTGTTTTACATAGTGGCTGTACCAATTTACATTCCCACAAACAGTGTATGAGGGTTCCTTTTTTTCCACAGCTTCTCCAATACTTGTTATTATTTGTCTAGTTGATGATAGCCATTCAACAGGTGTGAGGTGGTTTTGATTTGCATTTCCCTAATAGCTAGTGAAGTTGAACATTTTGTCATCTAGCTGTTGGCCGTTTGTATGTCTTCTTGGGAGAAGTTTCTGTTCATGTCCTCTGACCATTTTTTAATTGGATTGTTTGTCTTTTTGTGTTTTTGTTGTTGTGTTGTATGAGTTCCTTATATATTTTGGACATTAGCCCCTTATCAGAGGTGTTTACAAAAATCTTCTCCCATTCAGTTGGTTGCCGCTGTTTTGTTGATGATTTCGTTTGCTGTACAGAAGCTTTTTAGTTTGATTTAGTCCCATTCATTGATTTTAGCTTTTGCGTCCCTTGCCTTTGAGATCAAATTCATAAAATCCTCTTTAAACGCAAGGTCCATAAGTTTAGTACCCATGCTTTCTTCTGTGCAGTTTATTGTTTCAGGGTCTTATGTCTACGTCTTTGATCCATTTTGAGTTAATTTTGGTACATGATTATTGGCTATACCTTTGTGGTTTGTTTATCTATTTTTCAGTGGTTGCTCTATGGTTTACAATGTTGCACTTCACCTGTAATATAAGGTATTATATGTTTTTTCTTCCCTCCCATCCTTTTGTTATTATTGCCAGAGATTTTTACTTCTTCGTATGTTGTAAGTCCTACAAGTCTGTGTTGTTTTTGCTTTAGGCAGTCTATTATCTTTTATAGAAACTAACAAATAAAAAAGCATATTTTATACTTACACATGTATTTACCATTTCAGGTTCTTTTTAAAAAATTCCTTCATGTGGATCCATGTTTTCATCTATTATGTTTCTTCTGCCTGAAAAACTTGTGTTAGTATTTTTTATAAATACCTGGCAACGTTTTCTCTTAACTTTTGTTTTTCTGAAAATTTTTAATTTTATATTCACTTTTGAAGGATATTTACATTGAGTGAAAACTCGCTGTTGGCAGTTTTTTGGAGCAAAGTCACTGAAATATAAAAGAATATGATGCATCATGATGACTATATGGACTTTAATGATGCAGAATGGTGAAATGCTTAAAGAATTGTGAGGTGAAACTGGTGAGGTAGACAAGTAAATGATAAAGGTAACATATAAATAATAAGGAGCCTGCATATTATCTCTTAGGACAGTGGAAAGTTACTGAGTAATTTTGAACATATATGCCATGTTCAGATTTTCATTTTTGACAGTTCATTCTAGAAGGGGCAACAGATATGACTTTCACATGGGAAACATGGTCTTAGTGATTAGTTCTTTTGCTACATTACTGAATTTGACTTGCTAATATTTTGTTGAGGATTGTTGCATAAGAAATGTTGGTCTTTATTTTCATTTCTTATAATATATCTGATTTTGATATGAGGTCATTCTTTATTCTACTGCTGGTATTCAATTTACATGTGTGTTATACCTTCAGATAGTGCCCCAGAGTTTATGGATGTTGTATTCTGTTTGTTTGTTTGTTTGTTTTTCTTTTTCATTCTTTTTTTCTCTCTGCAGTGTAGTTTGGGAATGTTCTATTGACCTATTATCAAGCTCACTGAATCTTTCCTCGGCTGTACTGAGACCATCAAAGGCATTTTATAACTCTCTTATAGTTTTTGATTTCAAGCATTTCCTTTTGATTTTTTTCTTATAGTTTTAATCTTTCTGCGTACATTACCTATCTCCTCTTGCATATTGCCTACTCTTTCAATTAGAGCTTTTAACATATTAATCATAATTATTTTAAATTTCTTGTCTGTTAATTCCAGAATTTGTGTCATATCTGGGCCTAGTTTTGATGCTTGTTTTGTCTCTTTTTACTGTGTTTCAAAATGCCTAGGTATTTTTTTAAAATTTAAAACCAGACATGATGTATTGGGTAATGACTGAGGTAATGTGATGTGTCTTTTAATGTGACATAATAGGCATTCTGTCAATAATTTTTAATGAATGGATGAGTCATGAATGTTTATATTGTAAGGTCCAGGTCTAAAATGAAACTTGAAGTTCTTTAAGGCTTTCTATCATTTGAAAGAAGCAAATTAACTTCTTTTTTTTTAGCATGGAAGCATTTTTAGTCAATGGAACATGACTGAAGCATTTTACTCTTGTCAGTTGATTAAGCTTCAGAGCTGTATAGTACCATTGTTATTTACATAAAATACTTATACCATGCATGATAATATTATTTTCTTATTTTTCTCCATTTACATTAGATTTTATAAATCTATTACAAAATTTTATATTTTTCAAATTATACCATATTGCTATTATTATTAATATGGTACTCATTATTGTCTTTTTATAAATATTACATTTTGGTCAGGCCCGTAAGATGCCAAAATTCTGTTACTAATGTGTCTATATACATACTGCGTGCACATACATACACACGTATATTATATATACAAAATATATTTTCATATATACAAGTAGGCAGTCACATATGTAAGCATGTTCCCAAATTAGCTAAAACAATGAAATTAGTTTTTTAGGAAAGTTATTATAATAAAGTTTAACAATCAAATAATTTCAATAATTAAGCCTTTGCCATGTTATCCACTAATGACCAATAATAGATAAGTCCAGTCAGGTGGTTACTGCATTAAGTATCTTGAATTATAGAATTAAGTAAGTATGTATGTGTATATGTGTTAAAAAAGTAATAAACCTACTGAAGTAGAATTTAGTCAATATCAACTTTGTTAAGGGATTCCTTTCATTTTGCTGGAAAAACAAAGAAATCAATTTGTTGGCAGATAATATCATACTAATTGGTTGATATGAATTTCAGCTGCTATAAGCTAATTTAGTTACATTTTCCACTTAGTACAAGGAAGATCATAATGGCAAAAGTTCCCTTTTTCTAGCTAACTTCCCTATCTTTGCTGTGATTATCACACACACACATACACACACCAACACACTCACCAACACCACACCAAAATCTTGGTATATCTCTAATAGTCTGTTTCCTCTGGTCCCTTCCATCTTTACAGTTTCATGAAAGGATAAAAGTACAAAGTAGTAGTAGAAACGATGTAATTGTATTACAGTGATTTCATCATTGGCTTTGGAAACCTAACTTTCAACTCAGAAGTGATTATACTAAATGCAAATTTTCTTTATACAGGTATGGAAAGTGTCTAGATTCTGCTAGGCACACCCCTCCCCCATTAAATATTTTCCTGAATAAGTTCAAAATCTTGAGTTCACTTAGTTTAGTAAATTGTATATAAAGTCAAAAAGTAGAATTGAGTTCCAAATTCTGTTTTAGAAAACACATGAGCAAATTGTAATAACTATCCTATTGGGTAACTATTAAATCTAAAAATGTTTGCCAGATGTGGGTATAGACGGCTCTGAGTACACCCATTAAATTTTGTCTTTGCTTTATTATAACAAGTGATTCATAGCCAAGATAAGTTATAAATAAGAACAGATCAAAGCGATTACAAATGGAAAATAATTTTGAAGAAAGATGTCTCGTTATTCCCTTATATTTTTCTGCTACAATGTTAGTTTTGAGATTTTATAGTTGTCACAATTTAGACTATCATTAGCTCATCACTTTTTAGAATGAAATTTAACAATTTTTAAAAATTAGGAAACTTATTTAACTCTGTAATTGTATATGTGTTATCTTTTTGCAGAGCTGAGTCAGCATCTATTTTTTTCCTTTAGTTGCTGAATTTAAAAGTACACGCTGTGTGTACTAGTGGTTGTTTAACGATATGCAAGACAGAGTTTAAATACCATGATTATTTAACAAAAAAATGATGTTGATATATTAGCAACACAGTAAAATTAAGATTGTTTACATGCAAAAATTGAATTAGGCATTTTAAGATTTTCCTTCTGTTTGGTTTGAAAACATCTGTTATGATTTTAAAAAGAATCTCCAGACTAAATGCATATTAAATTTATACTCAGTAGTCTGTGTTTACTCTTTTTAATTTTACAAATCTTCCAAAAAAACCAATAAGAATTGTGTACCAAAATGAAGAGTAAGCTATTATTTTCTAGTATAAAATATATTACATTACTCTTGCAGTAAGTGGTCATATAATATATGGTGAAATGGTATAAAATAGAATCATAAATAAGCTGCCTCTTATACATGCTAAAAATAAAAGTAAATAAGGAATTATCTCCATATATATATAAAATCTCCATATATGTATAGAAAACTATGTAATTTACTATAGAAAAATATTTGAGAAAAGCATGTTGTGTCAGTAGATTGATGCGTATGATAGACTGTATCACAGAAACTTAATTTAATGAATAACTTTTATCTCACAATCTTTCAGTGTCTATATAGTAACCACTTTGTCTCTGAGTGGTGGAACAACTTATTTTGATCCAAACTCTTCCCTTTCATCCTTCTTATTATTTATTAAATGATTTTACATATCATTAGTACATTATTCACCATCAAGAGAGGTATGTACGTAGGATGTTTCCCAAATTCTGTCTCTTAGGTTTTACAGTTGATCTCTAGTTAGTCTTTCCCTTATGCACAATGTGATTCAAGAGATTTAATGAGTACCTGCTGTACTTACCTGACATAAAGTATATTGTGGATTCAGTGATGATGAAAACAAAGCTCCTATCCTGAAGGAGCACCTCAGTTTTGTTCATTTTTGCTGTATCATATGGTTGATCAATTGCCCAACTGTTGAGCAATTACTTCAAGAACAACTTCGGACTCACTCTCCTCTCATGAATTAAATAAAAAGCAAAACCACTAGGCTGGGGTTGTGCAGTGATCATGGTCTATCTTTATGAAGGAAAATGAGAAAAATTCAAATTTTTGAATTTAGATTTAATATAATAAGAACCATTTACCTGTAGAACTTTTTGATAATACTTACAAGTCCTTTTTAGAACGTATTCAGTACCTTTCACTTATCTTTTCCTTTATTAAACTAGCTTTTCTCCTAGTAATATTAATTCTGCGGAAAAATTTAAATATGTTCCATTTTGTTTAGTAGTCAATTCCAACAGTGTTGTCATATAGTATTTTTCATTTCAGAGGCACACACTTAGTCTGTAAAATAAGTTACCATCACCAGTTATTAAAGTAGGTTTATGTGGAGGCTATCCTAGACATATAATAACAATGTGTACTATTATTTCTGGAGTAAAATGTTCAAAATCCCAAAAATCAGGCCTAAAACTTTAGAAGTAACATTTTACAGTTTACAAAACTCAGCTTGTGTCACTGGTCTGAGAGGAAAATTTAGTTGCTAAGTTTTAGAACAAAGTATTCTGTATCTATTCAGATACTTGTAATTATATAGACATTTTATTTTAAAATGTTTTACTTTGAAATAGTTTGTGCGCACATGTATGTATATGTGTGTATATTTTAACATATCCGTATGTGCACTGTTCAGATTTAACCCATGTTAATATTGTCCCATATTTGTTTAGGAGCTTTTATTGTCGTTATTTTCAAGGGTTCCCTTTTCCAATATCATGTTGTTTTATTTACCATGGTTTTATAACAGATATTGAAGTTCTCTCCTTCATCAAAATTACTTTGGCTCTTTCTGATCCTTTACTTTCCTATATTAATTTTGGAATCTTGGTGTCACTTTCTGCAAAAAGCATCTGCTAGGACTTTAATTAACCTTTTTATTAAAATGGCATTGATAGGCTACCAGGAGAGTTGCATGATTCCTAAGTGTTTCCCCATGTACCGAAGGAAACTTGTCCTCATTGGGATATAGTCCAGAACCTAGGTTGAGTTTTAGTGAGAGGGCCATCCAGTAAGGATTGTGCCCCAGAGAAGATAAACCCTGCTGGATAGGGTGGGTGTTGAAATCAGGCCTAATGAACAGAATAGAATGCCTTCCCCCCTTTCCCCGCCCCCTTTGATGGGATAGTTGCAGTTCTTAAGATCCTATGTTATTTAAAATTGTGTTTTAAAATATTGTTTGCAAATGAAAAATTGACTAGCAACCAGAGTTTCGAATTCATAATATTATAGTTATGTTCCCTACATAAATTAAACTACTGAAGGCTTTGATCAAACCTAATAAAACAAACCTAATTGTGTCATCTTTTTCCTTTTAAGCCACAATCCACAGTCACTGTCTTCTGTATCCCTTTGGCCTTCACCTGTTATTTTTGAGTGGAGCACAGTACATAAACATCTCTAGTTCTTAGCAAAAGCACACAAAATCATGAGTAAAATTAATAAGTAACTAATAAAATAAGTATGTGTTCCTATGCTACATAGCAGACACAGCTTTATTTCCGTAAATTGATCTAGTTCCCTGTACGCCTTGTTGTATAACCAATAGGGGTCTATTTAAGGCAAATTATATTCACTAGTTAATTAAGCACATTAGATCCAGTTCCCATTATGAGAACTTTACCAGGTTAGTCTGGCTTAAGTAAAACTCCAATCAAGGAACTGTCACTGTCATGAAAGTCCTGTGCATAGCTGTGTATATCCCAGAGGGTAGACAGAAGGGACCCTGGGTTACATGTCCAGGACTTTGATTCTCCAAAGCCCAGTGGAATCCCTGCTCAATAAGTACTGGAATACTTTTCCGGAGTCTCAGGAGCAGGTGAAATAAACAAGGGATGGAGTTACTGAGACTCAGGTATAAGGTAGTGTCTTCTTCACAAGAAACAGGACCAGAGCCAAACTACAGTTACCTCAAAAATTAGCATACCGTAGAACTGGACCAACAATCTGTCATTAATGCTGTTCTACAAAGCTATTGGCTTCAATCTCTTTAAATTCTCCCTAGCAGTGAACAAAACTGGTCCCAGAACCCACAGGTAGAGTTGAGCCTTCCTGTAAGTGTGAGCTATGTAACTCCAATTAGGGGATTTACAAGAACAAGGGAGGCAGGAAAGAATGAAGTTCATCATAGTGAATGTAGAACTCACATCAGCTTCTATGGATCCCATGTTTACAAGAGAATGTTTATTAGATCGGCATTTTAACCTTGTGAGTCTCCTCAGTTAATTCAAATTAGGTCTCAAATGATAGATTTTTTCATCCACTTCACTAAGCCCCTACGCACTTCATCACCAGTTATTAAACTCTGATTATATGGTACTGTGGATAACATGAAATATAAAAAATACTTTCTGCTTGGTGAAGTAACATACTCGTAGCAAAAATGGATCCCAGAGTCAAGCCATACATAAGCTTAAAGATTTATTATTAACAGCCACTTTGGAAGACAGTTTGGCAGTTACTTACAAAACTAAATATACTCTTACCATATCCAAAATGCCTAAATGTGGAGATCAAACTATTACTGGTTTTAGAACATATGATAGAAGTAAATTCCCATGACCTTAAGGGCAAAGAGGGGCTTTTTAAAAACAAGACATAAAGAACACTGATCATGAAGTAGTATATGTTGACCATTTTAACCACATTAAGATTAAACATTTAATCAGAAGGCAACATAAAATGAAAAGCCGGGACAGTGTCAGAAAAGATGTAATTTCAGCAAATTAAATATGCAAAGTACTTGAACATTTTACAAAAGAAGAAATCCAAGTGGCCAATAAGCATATAAAAAGATGTTCAACTGATTAATAACCAAGAAAGTGCTAATTATATCCATCATGATTAGCACAAATTTAATAGTCTGACAATAGCAAATATTGGTGAAGATGTCATGCAAGGAAGATTCTTATACACTACAGGTGAGAATGTAAATTGGTGAAACCACTTTGAAAAGCTGTTTGGCATTGTCTAGTAAAGTTGAAATTTTACATCAACACATATCCTAGAGCAGTGATTCTCAAATTGTTCCATGGACTCCTGTTTTGAAACTATTTTTAGATTGAACTATTTTCATAATACTAAGACTTAATATGCCATGCATTTATCTGTTTGTTTATTTATTTACTTTTGGTTTTTAACTGTATTGATGTTTACAATGGTTGTCCAAAAGCAATGGTCATTGTGCCAGCACCTTAGTGTGAATCAAAGCAACCATAATTGTAATTTGTCACCACCATGTCAGTTGTGCTTAAGCATGTCGTTGACGAAGCCAAAAAATGATTAATTTTATTAAATCATGACCCTAAGTACATATCTGTTAAAAATATTTTGTGTGACAAAATGGGAAATACGTAAAGCACTTCTTGCTCCATATCTTAGTCTGATGATTGTCACAAAGAAAAGCACTTGTGCTATTGTCTGAGATAACCTAGCTACTTTTTTCCCCGGAGCACAATTTTAATGTGAAAGAACTATTGAGAAACTATGAGTAGCTGGCAGAATTTCACTTGAAAAATAAACAAATTAGCTTGTTATTCAAGGAAAACAACAAATACTGTATTGTCAATGATAAAATTTGAGCTTTTGAGCAAAAGTTAGAATTTAGGAATGGTTGTATCTATTATTGTGATCTTGACAGCTTCCTAAGTCTTTTCTGATTGGATTGGTGATATTAACGAAACAGAATGCATACAGATCATTGATGTGGTTTCAGAATCCACATTGCAATTAACGTTTAAAAAATTACTAGTTGTCAAGTTTTATTGCAATATCAAAAAAACCTAGTTATCTGAAAGGGCTATGAAAATACCCTTTCTTTTCCAACTGCATATTAGCGTGAGGCCAAATTTTTGACATATACTTCAACCAAAACAAAATATCACGACAGGTTGAAGAAAGAAACAGATATTAGAGTCCAGCTATTTTCTAGTAAGTCAGACACTAAAGAGATTAGCAAAATATAATTATATAATTCTACTCTTCTCACTGCAGTCCTTTTGTTTTGGAAAATAGAAAACTTTCAATTGATATGGTTATTTATATTAAATATGGGTTTCTTGTTACTTAAAATGAATTACTATTTTTAAATCTCTCAATTTTCATTATTAATATGATGAATGCCATCGCACACAGCCTCATCAACAAAAGGTCTTTGGGGTCTTCAATATTTTTAAGAGTGTAAAGGATCCTGAGACCAAAAGTTTGCGAAGCTGGTTTCTAGAGATACTCTTACGTATATGACCAGGAGATGTGTTCAAGAAAGCTCATAGTAGCAGCATTGTGCATAGTAGGCCCTACAAAGAACCATCCCAAATCCATTATCATGGAATGGATAATTAAACGGTGTATTTACAGTAGAAATCAACATAGCAGTGACAATGAATCATGTACAACTAGACAGCTCAGCAGAGATCACTCTAACAAATTGTGTAATGAAAGAAGCAAGTTATAAAAGAATATATACAGTGTGGTTCTACTTCTACTGATTTTAAATCCAGGCAGAATTAGTACAACTTGTTTAGAGATGCATAGGGAATGGTTACAATAAAAGTCAGGATAGTCGTTCTCTCTCAGGTGAGAAGAAAAATGCTGGGGGTGCCAAAAAAATGTATACATATGACTTGTATTCATCTTTTGTTATCGGTATGTATTATTACAATTTCAATACAGTTTTTTCCTTTTTTAAAATATGTGTACTTTTTTTGGCACCCTCTGTAGATTGTGAAGTTGAACACAAGGGACAAGCTTTTATTATTCTGAAAATGTTCTATTTCTTAATTTGGTAGAGATATTATGGATGTTTCTTTATACTTATCCTTTAAAATGTAAATATCTTTTATTTCTTAAGTATGTATGATATAAAATATCATATGTATGTAAGAGACTAAAATTAACCTCACAAAATACAACAGCAAAAAATTTAATTAGGAAGTATAACAAGGGAGTTAATTGGGCTGGTGGCCAATTTCACTTGTGTTACATGCATTCTTGCCTGCTATGAAACTCAAATAGCGTCAATAAACCATCAAACTTTCCCATTATTTTTAAACAAAGCTGACATTTATCTTTTGGCATTTTTTTGTAAGAATGATTCATGAGATTCATGAGATTAATTCCTTGAGTTCTTGTTCAAGATGATTTTATTCTCACTTTGGCTGGATGCAAAATTCATGCTAGGCATTGCTCCAACGTGTGCTTGTTCATTTTAAATGTCACCAGTGAGAAATCGGAGTTTACTACCGTGTTTCCCCGAAAATAAGACCTAGCTGGACAATCAGCTATAAGGTGTCTTTTGGAGCAAAAATTAATATAAGACCTGGTCTTATATTACTTATAACATAATATAATATAATAAATATAATACCGGGTCTTATATCGATTTTTGTTCCAAAAGATGCCTTAGAGCTGATTGTCTAGCTAGGTCTTATTTTTGGGGAAAGATGGTATGACTGTTTTACTATTAGATAATTTGTTCTTTTGACCCAATTGCCCCAAATATATCTCATTTTTGAAGACCAGTAAATTTACTAGGATGTGGCTCAGTGTGGATTCATTCTGTGACAGTTTTCCCTAGGACACATACTAGTGCACTTTGATCAGATAGGAGCCATTTTTATTTCTTGAAAGTTTTCATGAATTATTTAATAATTTTTATTTTTTATTTTTTATTTTGGTTCTTTTGGGACAACAGTGATGCATATGTTGAATTCCTTTACTTTGATCCTTTTAAGCTCTTTATCCATTTTAGTATTGCTTGCTCTTTTTACTCCTGTGAGAAATGTTTTTAGCATTTGCCTTTTTTTTTTTTTTTTTTGCTACTACCTCAACATGGCTTTTTCCTGTGATGGGTTTATTTTTTCCCTTTACTTATTTCCTCTGACAGTTCATGTTTTCATCTCCTGTCTTGCCATATCTTCCCTGATTGCTTGTATCTCTGCGTTAAATTTTTGGTTTTATAAAATGATAAGTTTGTTCAAAGTCACGTGCTCAGTTTTTATCTTTTCTGTAGCAACATTTTTTTCTGCCATGTCCATCTTCTATTTGCACTTTTCTGTTATTTTTTTTTAATTTGATGTATTTGTAGATCCATTTATTGTTCCTTTTCAATCACACAGCTTTGCATATGTTTGATTTTTCTAGATAAACTATTTCTAGAAGTTTATGTTGGATAGGGGCCAGAGCTACTTTCTCAGCAAGAATTTATTAATGATAAACAGTATTGTATGGATTCAAGTTATTTAACCCTGTATTTCTTTGTAAAACTGCTAGTGAGACAGACTCTTTCACCTTTTCTCACTGGCAGAACGCTTCCTACAAATATGGTTTGTGTCACTACCCAGTTAACTCAGTCTACATTTTTGACAACTAGAACAAGGGAGTATATTTTAACAGTGTGCACCCTTGTTCCAGTTGTTTATAAGAAGGTATTGTTAGTTATGCCCCTCCGATTGTTGCACTGAACTTTGGAGAAGCATGCTATGTTCATTTTATCTTAAATCATAAGTTTTGTTGTCTTTTTCTCTGTGTCTTTCTGCATTCCTCTTTGATTTTTCTATATTCAGTCGTACTTTCACATACATTATGATATTGTGGTTTATGGTTTTTGAAGTTTCCTGCTTTGCATTAAATATAGAGTTTGTATTTCTTTTCCTTATATTTCTTTCTTTTAAATTAAAGTTTATTGGGGTGACAATTGTTAGTAAAGTTACATAGATTTCAGGTGTACAATTCTGTATTACATCATCTATATCTCACATTGTGTGTTCACCACCCAGAGTCAGTTCTCTTTCCATCACCATATATTTGATCCCCTTTACCCTCTTCTATCACCCTTCTTCCCCTTACCCTCTGGTAACCACTAAACTATTGTCTGTGTATATGAGTTTTGTTTCTTCATTTGTTTGTCTTGTCCTTTTGTTATTTTCAGTTTTATAAACCACATATCAGTGAAATCATATGGTTCTGGACTTTTTCTGTCTGATGTATTTCTTATTGCTTTTGGGTGATATCTTAGAGGAAAACGGAAAACTTTTTATCAACAATGTAGAAATAAGAAGTGTCCTTTCAACTTTTGAGATAGGAACAGAAATATGAAGATATGAAAAAGGGAAAGGGTCTTTTACTAGTATCCATTGGGAGGTTTAATTGAAAATCTTCAACACTCTTTTGGGGGAATGCAACAAAACAGTTAACTTTGTTGTAACAGATATTACTGATAATTTGGGCTTCATTTTTCTGGAAAAATTCAGACTACTTTGTAGTACTTTGCTTTCAGGACTACTTACCTTTCATATTTGATATGTTATACCAATCAACTACAAACTTCTCTCTCATTAAATTTGACGTTTGATTTTATGTACTTACGGTATAGGCTAATAAGGGAGTCTATTACTATTGCATGGATGTTAGCAAAAGACATGAAATTTCTGGGTCAGAAACAAAGGATTTTATTAGTTAAGAGCACAACAAACAGCATAAGCATCAGCATATTTATTTTGATTTGTCTTGGCCCCAAATCTCACAGGGGCAATACAGTATGGCCCAGATGCTGTGGGTTTGCATGAAAACTGAGAAATACTGAGCTTGGCGAATCTATCACTTTTATTGCAAATACAGTCGTCCCCCTTCATCTGAGGGGGATACATTTCAAGATCCCCAGGGGATGCCTGAAACTGTGGATAATACCAAACTGTGTGCGTGTATATGTATACATACATATATGTGTATATATATACACATGTATATGCTAATAAGTGAGTCTATTACTATTGCATGCATGCTATAAATATACTATATATATAGTATGTTTTTTCCTGTACATGCATACACACCTACGTATGATAAAGTTTATTTTTAAATTAGGCATAGTAAGAGATTAACTCAATCACTAACAATAAAATAGAACAATTATAACAATGAGAGTTGCTTGAACACAAGCACTGCCATATCATGGTAGTAGATCTGATAACTAAAATGGCCACTACGTGACTAATAGGTAGGTAGTGTATATAGTGTGGATACATTGGCGTAAGGGATTCTTCATGGCCAGGGTGGGCAATTTAAAACTTATGAATTGTTTATTTCTAGAATTTTCCATTTAATATTTTTGGAGTGTGGTTGACCTCAGGTAATTTAAACTGCAGATAAGGGGAACTCCTGTAGTCAGTAAACCTGCTCTTTATCCAGGAGTAGATGTTCCCTCATTTCTTGAAGTTATCCTGAGAAATGGCCTGCATTAAGACCCAGCCTTGCAGACTTAGCATACGCAGCGTAATGTGGGGAATCACAACAAGCCCAAGGAAGACCGGCTCTCCTAACCTCCCATCCCCCACCACTGTGCCTAAAACCCTCCACGAATGAGAACCATTATTAACTTTATGTAATCTGAAATGTTTTATTTATTTATTTAAATTTAAATTTATTTATTGGGGTGACAATTGTTAATGAAATTACATAATTTCAGGTGTACAATTCTGTATTACATCAACTATAAATCCCATTGTGTGTTCACCACCCAGAGTCAGTTCTCCTTCCATCACCATATATTTGATTCCCCTTACCCTCATCTCCCACCCCCCACCCCCTTACCCTCTGGTAACCGCTAAACTATTGTCTGTGTCTATGAGTTTTTGTTTCTCATTTGTTTGTGTTGTTTTTGGTTTATATACCACATATCAGTGAAATCATAGGGTTCTCTGCTTTTTCTGTCTGACTTCTGAAATGTTTTATTAAATACATAACATCAACCATAGAAGTGTTCTCTTGTTAGTACTGTTCACTCATAATGGTGGGCCACAGTTTCACCAAACTCTTTTTTGTTCTTGTTCTTCTTTTTGTAATTATTATTTTTGGAACTCAAGAGCAGAGAGTTCAGTTTATTTTATATTTATCCATCCGTCCGTCCATCCGTCCATCCATCCATCCGTCTGTCCATCCATCCATCCATTTATACATCCACCCTTAGTTCTTGGCACATCATTATCAGTCCCACTAAGGACCCTTCTGGTTTAATATATGCAGATGTGTATTTATTTCTATATTCCCATTCCCCACTCCCATTTGTTTGTTCACATAGATAGCTTCTCTAGTAATTTTGATAGTATATTTGATTCCATATGTATCCTTGTAAAATATTGAAGGTTGTTTTGTATATGTATGTGTTCATTTTTAATTTAAGTTTAAAATGATTTCACATTTATGGAAAATTTGATATAACATTTCCCACATGCTCTTAACCCAGATTAAAAAATTGTTAATATTTTGCAACATTTGCTTTATCTCTCTTTCGTATATGTACTTGTATTTCTCTTCATTGTTTGAGAGTAAGTTCTCTTATCCCCAAATATTTCAGCATCTGTTTCCTGAGAAGGAGAAAGATAATCTCTTACATAACCACAGTACAATTGTGAAATTAGAAAATTTAACATTGAAATACTTCTATTATCCAATATGCCATCGTACTTAAATTTCATCAATTGTCCCAACAATGTTCTTTATAACATTTTTTACCCCCTCCAATCTAGTTTTCATTGTACTTAGTTACGTCTCTTTAGTCTTTAATCTGAACAATTCCTTTGCCTATCTTTGTTAGATGAAAGTGCATATGTAATTTTGTTTATGTGTTTGATATAGTGTAATAGACATTGTTCCTTATCTTATTGTTGCACTATTTTTAAGATGAACCCAAACTTATGTAGACATCAATCTTTTTTACTGCTTCAAACTTCTGTTTAGTATTCCACAATATGCATCTGCCAAAGTTTACTTATGCATTCCCCAGGGACAGACACCTAGATTGTCTTCAACTCCTTGCTATCATAAATAATTCTGTCACGAACATCTACATATGTGTCCCTTTTGGGAATATTTCTAGAGTATATATCCACAGGATTGCTGGATCATAATATATCTGCCTATTTAATTTGACTAAGTACTGCTGAATTGCTCTCTGGAATAGTTGCCCTGACCACACTACAAATGTGAATTAAGATCCCAGTTTCTCTACAACACTGCCAATACTTAGTTCTAGGTAACATTCTAATTTTTGCCAGTGTCATAGTTTTAAAGTAGCCTCTTGTTTATTCTCTCTGATCACTAATGAGTTTCACTTCTTGTGTTTTTGCCAAACTCTTCATTGATAGAGTTCTCTCAGCAGGGAAAAAAAATCTTTTCCTTCGTGTACTTCAGAATGATTTTTTAAAAACTATGTACCCTATTGTATTTTTCAGTTGATGTCTAAAATTTTTTATTTTATGTCTAATTGCAAAGGACAGAATTTCTTGGTGTACTGAAAATGTTAGTTTGTAAAAGATAAAATTGTTTCATACCTCTTTAAAATAAATCCAGTTGAATCTAAATGCCATAGCAATTTGGTAACTGTTGTTATGCATTTAAGAAGTACATAGATTCTTCTTTTATAGTAAAAATTTTTATCATTTTTTTCTCCTTTAACTCAATATGTCTACTTTATTCTCCCTCCCAGAATATTTCCCTAATGTATATTTTACTCTTTTTAATATATTTAAAAATATATTTTATGCTTAAAGGTGTTTTTAATTACATCAAATGTCTTCATAACAAAAATATATGTAAATTGCAATTACAGTAAAAATTTCCTGTAATCAAAATGGAATTTTTTTCTGGATTATATGTTCATTACAGTACTTATTAATTAATGATATATATTACAGATTTTAGTAGATAAGTGAATATAGAAATAAAGTTTTTGTTAGAAGATGTATCTTTAATTAGATGTATTTTTTCAATTACTGTATTTATCTCTGTATTGCTATAGAATGAGGTAGGATTTCAATTTATTTTGTGTCTGTAGATGATGAATGCTTTGTTCACATAAGTAAGTAGATGAAATGAAGTGAATTTATTATAAAAATATCACTTAATCCTTTAACTTCTTTTGAATTATTTGTCAAAATGTAGCCATGGTGATCTATGCTCAAAAAATATTTTTGACAACCCATCTGTTAATTTTATGATAGCCTCCTGTAAATTTGATGAAAGCAAGAAACTACATGATAAGTTATTCAGTCATTGAAGTCATTGTCTTTCTCAACACTGACACCAAATTCTTCCAATTTTTCTTTTCTCGACACTCATGTTTTTAAACACCAAGGTAATGAACTATTGTAAAATTATGGATGAGTGAAAGATAAGGTTTTCTTTTGTAAGTGGAAGAAATATGATTTCAAAAGGAGAATCCGGACTTTTTTTTTTTAGAAGAGTACATAAAGAAGTTGAGGATCTCAAAAATGATTTTCTAGAAGGTATCTGTGCCTGCCTACACCTGTCTTAACATGACTCAGGGATATTTAAAAGGCCACTGCTAAAGGAAATAATATTTTTAAAGTTATCATTGTTTGAAAAGAATTATAGTAGTATTCACACAGTACCACTAACCTTTGACGTAAATATAGACTAGTAAATTTATTGAATTAAAAATTTGCCGAAAGGAGCCTTTTATATAAATTTGTGGCTTATTGTTTTGACAGACTATATGTCTAATTTAACGAACTGTAAACTCCATCATCATGTTCCTAGCCATTCAAACAGGTTGGCTCCAGTGTGTTGATGTAAAACAGGAAGATTAAATAGTGGTGTTCTTGGAAAGTTATTTGGTGTTTTAACATAGGGCTCTGGATACTTTCATACACTTCTCTTCCTTTGCTTATGTTACTTCCTCCACCTGAGTTACTGGTTCCTCCTTCCTGCCCCCCATATATGAACATATTATGTGTCTTCTTTATAGCTCTTTTATGTTGTATTTATGAAGACCAAATTCATTCAGCTTCCTAAGCATGTCTCAAGTCTAATTCTACCTCTCTATCCAGTACCCTAATTCAGACCCACATCATTTCTCAATTTCTCAGTCTTCTATCTGCTCTCTATCTGTCTCCATTCTCTTCCCACTCCAGTGTCTCCATCACATAATTACTATAATGACCTGTCTAAAATATAGATCAATTCCATATTCTCCCACTGAAAAATCTTCAGTTCTTACAAATCTTCAATGTCTCTACACTGCCAAAAGTGTTAATATTTACTTTCATTTATTATCTTGTAGTTATCTGTTCTCAACAATGTTTCCAAAGTTTTCTCCAGCAACTGCCCTCATCTGTTTTATACTCTTGTCACACAAATCACTTATTTCCTTGAACACATGGTGCATTTATTAGAATGTCACAATGGAAACATAAAACATAATTTCTTTTAGTAATAGTCAACCTAAACTTATGGCTACTTGTGAAGAAAGGCCAAAATTTATTCATAGGCAGTGGGTATATTCTTTACAGAAAAATTTTATCATTTATCATTGAAATATGTTTTTAGATCTCATTGATAGCACAGGAAAAAATGACAAAGAAAAGCTTTGAAAAGTTAAGGGAGGCCATAGTAAAGAAAAAGTCTGTCTCCATAATCCTTAAATGTATCAAGATTTTTCACAATGTGTTTTGAAAATTACATATATATTTAATTATACAAACATAAATTACATATATATTTAATTCTCCTTTATTCATATTAGTAAGAGAAAGGACTTCTGTGTTTGGCCTATAACTCAAAACTCAGTGGATTATAACCATCCTTTTGTCATTCCCTTCTGGATTCAGCATCATGAAGTAATGCGAACTCAAGCATGTTGCAAGACAGGTTCTAACACTTTCAACACTTAATTTTATGATCTTTAATAGATCTTTTTACTCAATTTCCGTTTTTCTCATCTATAAAGTGAGAATTAATTCATGTTCCCTCTCTGTTCAAGAGAGATGGTATCGTATGAGATAACGTTTGAGATGTATGATAAATTTGAAGAGATTTAGAAATATATTGTAACACTGAATTCTACCTTAGTCTCTTTAGTTTTAATCCTATATTTCCTTAGAGGATCTAGTCTATCATTATGGGAGACATATATTGATAAGGCTAATAAACGATCAAATAAGGAAATAAAGGATGTAGTAGACGTTGGTTTGTTTTATTTTTTTTCTTATTTCTTGTATGTTTCTTATGTTTCTTCCTTGTTAAAACAGTTTTGGTATGAACCATGATGGAATTGGAAATTCTTGTGGGACGAAAGGTCATGAAACAGCAAAACTTATGGCAGCTCACATTACTGCAAATACCAATCCTTTTTCCTGGTCTGCGTGCAGTCGAGACTATATCACCAGCTTTCTAGAGTAAGTAATCTCTGGAGAGTGATGATGAATTACTCCAGAAGTAAGCCATCGGTAGAAGCCTACTATGTAGTGCTTCAAATTTTGCATAATGAGTAACTTTTATAGGGCCCAGTGATATTTCAGGCTGTTCCCCAAATACTTTAATGTATCATTGTGCCAAATGTTTTTCTTCATACTCAAACAGAACTTAACTGAATAGGTCAGAAGAACTGGAGTGAGGATTTAAGTGGGGTTGATGATGGGAGTGTTAGAAATGTTCAATAAATGGGAAGCAGTGTCAGGAAAAAAAAATGGAGATTTACATAATTTTAATAGAGCATAGGTCAAACTTTAATTCAATGATTACATATTTCATTTTGTTGGTGGAAAAAACCGAGTTCTATAAGAATGCCAAAGTATCTAATAGTAACGAACAACAACAACAAAAAATCAAACACTCAGGAAATAAAAAGGAGAAAATGAAAATTTGTCTTCCACAATTTATTAAGCGACTCATCTTTTCTACAGTTTGGGACCTTTTTTGCTGGTTCTTTAATGAATAGTCCAAGAGTCTGGTTACATAACTGTGGAGAATATAAATTAGCTAATGTATAACTATGTTTAGGAAAGCAGATGTTCTTCCACATCTCACCTGCCATAGGGCTTCAGTATTGAACTTTGGAAACTAATACACTTAGGTCTCACTTTCTAACTGTGTGACCTTAGGCATTTTGCTTCACCTTTGTAATCTTCAGTGACCTCATTTGTTAAATGAGCTTAGGTAATAATACATCAGGTATGTATATAATTATGCATAATGCTATAATGCATTAAAAACACTTAAGAAACACTTAAAAACACTTAAGAGACATTTCATGAAGTGGTAAATATTATTATTGTAAATAATATCAAAGTTTTAAGCTTTACTGCTCTATCATTACCTTCAATATTGTGCCTTTTTTTTTTCTTGGGGAGGAGAGATTAAATACTCCATGAAAAGTGAGTCATACATATAGCACAGGCAAGCAACAGAAATCTTTTTAAAAATTGTCGTTGTTTAAAGTTCACATTAGCATGATGATAGTATAAAATTTTAAAAATTCAGCTATGTTATGTAGGGTAACATTATTCATTAAAGTTTTGGTTCAGCTCTGAATGGCCAGATCATATCCTGAAAAGTTATAATTATATTTTTTAGAAGCCTCAAACAAGAGATTTTAAATTACCTAACACAATGCTTTGCTCAATCACAGATCAAAAGATAAATGTTTAAAACCGTCTCTTTTGAATTAACTTATATAATAATGAAATTGACAGAATTGGAAATTCATTTTGGAATATAATAATGAAATGGACAGAATTGGAAATTCATTTTGGAAAGTAGCTCTTCTGTAGAACCTAACAGTTTTTAATCCTAGTAATAGATAATTATGACACTGTACTTGCCCAATGCCAAAACTGGGTGAAGGGCTATAAAGATAGACTACAGATAATTTGTTTGACATTTTTTGGTAGTTTGTAACACAACGCACTAGCAATATCATTTTCCAAGATGTTTTTAATGAGATCATATTATCTAAATGGGGAGATCTGCTCTCCCCAGAAATCAAGCCAGATCTGCAATTTCTCCCTTGACTACACTCATATTTTAATAATGGAATCTTAGTGCCTGTCCCCAGAAAGACAAAATATATAACATGCTCGGTATTCCTATGCATTTTCAAAGGCTTCTGTCCTCTTGTTCTCTTCAAGTACCATTTTCTTGCTCCTCTGTGCTGTTTCTATTGCACAGCCCATTTGCTAGGACTGTCTCTGTATGCATAGTAAATACAAGGACCAATTTTTCGTCTTTTGCCAGCACCTGCCTACCTGAAACCATGTCAAGGCTGTTAAAACACTCCAAGGGGGAATCCTGAAATTGCTGATAAAACACAGTTAAGAAATCACCACTGGTTTGGTGAGAAACGTAAAATTATTGTTAGTTGCAATGAAGTGTTCCATTGAATTAATTTAATTAACCCCAAAAGCATTATTTAAGTGTTATTGCCTCTTTGCATTTTATATGTGTAAGCATGATTAGAGTTGACAGGGTTCTGATGTGCTTATTCATCCTGCAATTTACAAAAATATTTCTGTTGTGTATCCTTGTGGGGATACTCACAAAATTAAAGGCATCTGTGAAAGGTAGATTTGTAAGACAATGGGTAGAGATTTGGGGGAAAGTTGGCTTTATTCTCTATCTTTAATAACAAACTAAATAACTCTGATCATAATCTGACCAAGCAATAAAGGTTCTTAAAACACAAGGCCCTTCAAAAAGGTCAGTTCATTGGAGCACAAAGACATAATAGTAACTTTCTTGAATTTCTTTGTTCCTTTTTACTAATGCAGTGGACTTAATTGCTTTAGCAGCTATGTGTGATATTTTTTAAAATCCAGTGATATTTTGATCAGGGATTGAGGTTACATTTATGTTTTATAGTTGGCTCAAAAAGACTCATAACATTTTATTTCAGTTTTTCCTCTCAAGAAAAAGAAATCTTGAAAGATGAATTGTTTAGGAACTGCAGCCCAGCCAACAAAATGCATACCTTTCTCTACTTAGTGACTGTATAGGCCAAAGATGATGGTGGATTTTAACAATGAGCTTTCTATGATTTATAGAGATTCACTATTCACTATGTTCAACTGAAAACAATTCCATGGCCTTTAAATGCCAATAGAGTAAAAAGTCTCTCGTGTCATTCTGAAACACTACGTGCTATTGATCAATCAGGAGATGGTGTTTACCAACTCCCAATATTTTTTTTCAGATTTCTTAAACTCGGTGATTCAATAAGTGGTTCATGAATCGCCCAGAAGCCGTCCTGATTAAATAATAAAGAACCCATTTCCGTTAAAATGGACGTGTTATGCCAGCTTCTGATGTTTTCGGCGGACGGCTTTGCAGGTAGTGTCCTTCCTATCTGCCTGCGGGACTTATTTATTTATTTATTTACTTAGAAAATAGAGGAAACTGAACCTGGTATGATGGCTCACTCTCACTGATGACAATGGGCTAATTTACCAGGCAGTGAAAGGCAGCCAAAAGTCATTTAGGCCAGTTTTTTTCATATATTTTCCACCACTTAGTGGTAGTACAGAGTAATTTCATATAGTTTTCAAAAATTCCGAGGCCTCTGTGAGTCAATTCTTGCTCTATTTAAATTAAAGTCTGTTAAATTGTTTGAACTGTCAAAGATCCATAGCAAAATTTCCTACAGTTCCAAATTAAATAGAGACCAGCCATTTTCACAGAAAGGATGGAAGCTGGAAAAAGGCAAAACAACGTTATGGTTGAAGGTGAACTAGGAAAAAAGGTGAGTAGTATTGCTGCAAGAGAAGTGATACAAGATGAAAAGGATGACCAAGGCACTCACATTTTCTCTATAGCAATTATGTTTGAAGGTCAAAATCAATAATCTATTAGACAGAAAACAGTTTTACCAATAGGACCATATATATATATATATATATATATATATGTATATGTATATGTATATGTATATGGAACCCATGGAACAGCTTATAAAAAAAGGTTTCTTCGCCTTCCATTTATCTGACACATTTTGGGGACTTCATTCAAACCCATAAATATCTTTGGTAAGTCATAATTACATGTGGAGAAAAAGAGAATATAACTAAGTAAACCATTATTAGTTCAGTGTTTGTATATTGGAAGCCTCAAGTTCAGTTGTGTTCAAGCACTGCAGTCTACAGAGGGCAAGAGAGAAAGGTCTGACTTAAAGTAACTCATTTTAGGAGGTGATGCATTGTTAGTTTTGTGAAGACCGATAAAGCAGTTTATGAGAACATAGTAGGTAAGACACTTGGTTTGCTATAGATGATGCCAACCTAATTCATTTTTGCTTAATTTAGATATATTAGAATAATTTTATGGAAAAAATAGGAGATGGCATTAAATATTAACTTTTTGTTGTTGTTGTTAAGAGACTGTTAAGATATGTACAGGGTTATATAGAAAGGTTTGTTTTTAGTTGACCAACTGTGTGGTATAATGATAGTCTATACTTTATAGTATAATAGAGTGAAAAATAAATCTAAGATTACAATTAGGAGTATGTCCTCATGTGTTCTGGAAACAGAGCCAAGAGTGCATATTTTACATAGGGATCTGTAAATTTTAGTTGAAGACTCAACCCTGGCTCATGTTCCTATTTTCAAGCTAACTTTTGAGCTATGTAAATAAGACTTCTCTAAATTAGAAGTAGAATACATAAAATACGACTTTGCTATCATGCTGCAAGAATTTCTGGAAATGTAAATATACTTTGATTTACTAAGAATTTTATAATCAAGGAAAAAGCATATTCTCAAACTCATATACATTTTATTGCCTTGTCTTAGTAACATAAATGAAAGTCGAGTCTATGAATTCAATAATTATCTATGTTGCTATAGATTTTAACTAGGATTGGGTTTTTAGTTGTGAAATATATGCTGCTAGGGAAATAATCATAGTTCTGCTTTTTGTGTATACAGTTTTGCTCTGGACAAGAATATCTGTGCTTAACAATAGTAAGTTGTATTAGCTTCTCATAGATGGAAACTACTAACAGTATCCTTCATTTTATTCATTAATAAGTGAGGTTTATGTTTTCTGGGTAGAAAAATGCTCATATGACACTAAGGCACAACTATGGTATTTGATGGGAAA
Organism: Rhinolophus hipposideros; assembly: GCF_964194185.1. Taxonomy (NCBI): domain Eukaryota; kingdom Metazoa; phylum Chordata; class Mammalia; order Chiroptera; family Rhinolophidae; genus Rhinolophus; species Rhinolophus hipposideros. The sequence continues at coordinate 59,018,312 of NC_138053.1, forward strand.
ATTCAAGAATATTTATATATAATATCACTATTATCATTTTGATAATAGTAGCATAAATAACACTAGGCTCATCATAAGAATTGTATGGTTACGTTGATTAGCTAGAACCCTATATTAAATAAAAATTACAACTTCCATTTTGTTAAAAGGAAACAATTGCAAAATATATGAAAATAACATATCTAATATCTTTAAGAGAAAACATTTGTACCAGGAGACCTATACAAAAATATTTATATTAGCATAATTTGCAATTTGTAGAAATTAGAAATAATTCAAATGTTCACTTCATACTTGTGGCATAGTCCTAAATGAAATATTAAAGAACAATGTAGATAAACAGGCTATAGTTATACTCATCAATATAGATATATCTCACAGTCAATAATACTCAGTGAAAGAATCAAGTCACACACACACAAAATCTACAGTATGTCTCCTGTTTTATAGAGTCCAAAAACATTCAGATAAATAATTGGGAGATAAAACTACTAACAAAAACAAGGAAATTATTATTTATAAAATCAGGATATTAGTTACTTCCTGGCGGGAAATGAGGGCTGTGATTAGGGTAGAGCACTTGGGAATTTTTTAAGAAAAAAAAAGAAGCTCTTACAGGGTTGAATATACACTTCTCAAATCCATCTCCTCTACTTTCTGTATCTATACCTGTGATATTTGATGATAGTAATTGATGACTCAGGAGCATGGAAATACCCAGAATTGTTATTTTCTAAGAGTTAGTTAATAATTTGTAATGGTGATCTATAGATTTAACTTACTTGAAATTAGCAGGAAAGTGGCAAATTTTAGTAACATTATGCAGAAAGCATTTTTGTTGCTTAACCCTCAATTAAGAATTAAAATAGAAAACTACCCCACCCCCCAAATACTTTAAACAAGGTTTTATTGTACAATATATACCAGATATGGTGACTAGGAGGAAAATATGTAATACATTCTCTACCCCAAATGTAGAAACAATTGAAGTCAACCTGTCCCACACTTGCTTTCCCAGAGCCATTAATAGTAGGTAAAACACTTGACTTGCAAGCATTATTAATTTGTACAAATACTACCAAACCCATCTCAAAAAGCCGTTGTGGATGCCATGTTCCTAAACATACATGTTCATTTTTTAAAGATCTATATGATTTTTCATTATTTTACTTCATATGGTTTCTTCTTCTGTAAAAATATACTGGAAAAGGGAACAAGACTTGTTTAGATATTTAATTAGACCACATTAATACAAAGAGATAGGTAATTCCAAAGAACTGAAACAAAATCCACTTTGGGATAAACTTTCTCAGAAGAATGATTCAGAAGACCACAGTACATAGCATTCTTCATAGTCTGGAGGCCCTTGTAATGGTCATTTGATTTGGTATTTTTAAAGAGCATGAACCATGATTGGAAGACCATTAATACCTGGGAAGAAGAATTTTAAAGAAGTAATTATTCTTACTTCCTCCTGGATGAAGTCAATTTTCAGTTTGCTAACAGGAAAGAATGTTTTCTTCAGAGTATTTATTCTTAAACCTTGAGGTCTTCATAATTCGTCCTCTACATTTTTAGATTAATTTTCTGTATTTTTAAAGGTAATTATGTATAATAATTTTTCATAGATTTTGAGTTCATGCCACTTAGGTGAATATATTGGCATGTATTTTTACCTATAGGATCCTGTATTTAAGTACTTCAGTCCTTAAAATTTTCCCATTGATTTTTAGTAGTATTTAACTTGATATTTAATTTTTAGTACAAATTTAACTCCTCTCAGCAAGACTTTATTATTTGGTATAGATAGACATGAAATTGATATTTTAGAAAGAAAATTAAGGATTTAAACTACTAATTCAATTATTTCACAAATATGCCATATTATCAAAATGGACTGTCTTCTTCCATTATATTTTTCATGTTGACCATTTTATCATTAACCTTAATATATAATTTCGAATTTACTAGTAGAAATGCATTTGCCTACCATTTGTGTACCTGTATAGATTAAAGATATTTTAAATTTTAAAATAAAAAAGAACTTTCTATTGTAAAAATTTTATCAAGAAAGAATTTTTCTTACCAAGGTACATGTCAATTTCTAAAAGTACAATAAACAGGAAATAAAAAGAGTTCTGAAATGAAAACTGGGTAGTTGGGTGAAAAAAGAAATGGTTCTCTTTTAGTTAGATACCTTGAACAGTGACAAGTGAAATAATTGTAGTAGCCAATAGCAAAATTCATCTATATTAGTAGCACTTTTAATATTCCATCTAAATATTTTTTATTGATTGAAAATCGAGAGGTGCATAAGTGAAAGGAAAAATGTGTAAAGAAGACAGTATTCTGTTCCCTGAGTCTTTGAATCTATCACCTTATAAATAATGTTGTTCTGTTTTTAAAAGATATTAATTTGCTGCTGTGCAAACACACATTTTTATGTAGCAAATTAACTTTTACATTTTAAGATGTGATACAATATTAGTAATATGAAACTCATTGTTATGCATGATTCTTTCTTACTTATCTATAAATGAAAATTTGTACTGTCCTAAATAATAGTTGAGGAACTTCTACTTGTGAAATTATTTTCCTTTGGCAAAGTAGATGGAAAAGATTTGGAAAAAAAACACAAGTGCTGGCACAATTGACAGGAATGTTGGAAAAAATTTTTAAATGTTGGCATAGGAATTCTTTAAAAATTCTAACTTACTCACATGTGAAATGAAAGTAAAAAAGCATCTGTCCTATTTTATGCACACTGACTCAATAAAAATGAACAATTATATTTAGCAAAGTATAAAGCTCTTTAAACTAAGGTATTCTGTCTGGTTTTTGGCGATCTTTATGTTATTTGTTCCACTGAATTAAATATTATGTTTGAGTGCAAGCACACTTTGAAAAGCAGAAATTATATAGAGAGGAGAACATTCCCTTTCCTAACTCTGATGACCCTAGATGAAATATGAAATTTTTGAGAGACTAAACACTTCTAATATACTTGAGAGCAGAACTTTGGATCTTGGCCTCATCTGTCATTCAGCCCATTTATTACTGAAATATTTCAAGAACCTTTGGACATGTCTTACTTACTACAGCACCTATTGTTCTACTCAAGGTGGAAGTATATAGATTAGGTCTTTAAGGATTACAACCACAATTTTTTATTTTAATTTTAATTTTCCACATTTTATGTTTTTAATTCTACTACCAGATGAGGTTATATTTTCACTGAAAACAAACAAGAAACTTAGAGCAATGTGAAATTCTGTTTTGATTCCTTCAGAAATTAGTTGAAATCAGTGTTTTAAGGCCAACATGACATTTTTATATTGTTGCCTGAGAGATGCTTTTATTATGTCTTGGTGCTGGAAAAACTACTGGAGCTCTTATTCAGGTTTCAGTAAAGCTATTCTATTTTGCCATGTGATTATTTCTTGGTAGACTATATTGTTTTTCATGCATCAAGTTATTAAAACAAAGAGCTCAACAATGGTTTCATAATTGTGATGGAAATCGTCCATAGTGTTCCTAATTTCCTTTGATCCTTTATGTTGAACAGTTCAGGCCGTGGTACTTGCCTTGATAATGAGCCTCCCAAGCGTGAATTTCTTTATCCAGCTGTGGCCCCAGGTCAGGTGTATGATGCTGATGAACAATGTCGTTACCAGTATGGATCAACGTCCCGCCAGTGTAAATATGGGGTAAGAAGTCTCAATCCTTATGTTTAGTTATTTATACATGTTCTTTCATGACACACACATTAGGATGGAATTTTGATGAATATAGTTTCCCTCTGGTAACATCATGTATGCTAATGTGGTCTTTGACAGTGCTCTTTTTCTGACAATATTTGTATAGTATCTATTTCTAAATGTTTTAGTAATCCTAAATTAAATAATTTTCAAATGTCTTGTGAAGGGTGCTGGTAGAATTTTAATAATTTCGAATGTATTTCTTCTTTCAGTCCTGAGTTTATGATGCCACCTTTAGTTTGTTTTATGAAATGTTACGGTTTTGAAACCTCTCCCCGGACCTCCACCTTTTCTGGTTCTCTAATTAATTGGGTTAAGGACATTTTATATTGGCCTGGAGCCTTTAATTTATACTTTCTAGTACTGAGTCATTTTAAGTTGCTTCCATCCATTTCCCACGTTCCTAAACAACAAGCAAGTGGGGACAAAATGACGTTAACTCAAATAGAGAAACAAAATGGCTGCGGGGGGAAAAATAGGTATCATAATTGATTCTTCATGTCTGCCTAACGATGTCCAGTGTCTATTTCAGAAGATTCTTCTTAAGTTTCACAGAGAAAGATTTCAGTGTCTAGGATAGGGATGTGTTCATAATAGGTGCACAGCATAAGCATGTTGAGAGAAAGAGTAGGATTTTTTAATAAATTGTCAAAAAATACTCAGGAGTCAAAAATACATTTATAACTTGGTTCCTATTTTTATGAAAATAGTGTTTAAAATCCCTTTTTTAAAAAAAATAGCCATAAAAAGAATTAAGTTTTAAGGTAATTAAGACAAAACAATGTATGCATTGCACTGTACTAATTATTCCTCATGGGTACAATACAAAAGAAAGTGATTTTTAAAATCTCCCTTGGGTGACAAGTCTCTTATTCATGGTTGGCTTTGGTAGTACATTTCGTGTGCTAGATTTAAAGAATGTGTGCAACTATCTGAACATCTAGAGCCTTGAGTAAAACTTTGGCCTTTCTGGTCTCTCTGTGAAAAGTCTTTACTTCTCATTTCTGTATGATTTTAGTTTGTTTTTTTCTTGGGTTGCTTTTTCCCTCGGAAAAGGTCAGCCAAACTTTAATCCTAGTCTTTGTATATACTGTTAGATTACTCTTAACTATGGTCTTTCATTAATTTGTTAGCAAGTAAGATAGTTAATCTATGTTTAGTTTTTCTATTGGAAACTTGGTTTTAACGCACCTATATATTTCCATATTATATAATTTATGTATTAGCAGTTTTATAGGATCTATGAAAGCACTTTTTTCCTTCAATAAATTAATGAAACAATTTAACCCGATTATCCTATTTCTATATAAGTATATCATTTGTTTCAGACTTCTTGGTTTGAAGTGAGATAAACAGTAATGAGAAATTATACATTTTCAGTTTATATTCCTTACATTCGTCTTTTAGGTTCTACTTCTTCATGTGTTATATTTATAAAGACTTTTGTAACAGCTATGAAATAAAATTGGAAAACAAGGGAAAGACATTAACATCTTACAATCCTATACAATTTCATGTTTTTTATTGTGAATCTTTTCACATTGATTTGCAGCAAAATGATTTCCTTACACAATGTACTATATGAACATGCTTATGTTACTTTTTTATGAAGTGCTACATATTACTAGCAAAGTTTCTTGAGTCATGGGAGATTCTTCATAATCATCCCACCTCTTAAGCTTGTACCTAAAAAATTGGGTTTACACAATTGATAGCACCCAGACACACACCATGTTTTATCAGATGAACCCTGAAGATTTTAAAGAATTCAGAGTACTACTTTAGAAAACAGTAGTGGCTTTGAAGGTGAGTGTTCAGTCGGTAAACAAGTCATGCTTGAGATGGTAGCTAAAGGGGAGACAAACCAGCCCTGATTTAGATAGCTGACGGTCGCATCCCGAGATGAACACTAACACAAATAAGACTGGAGGCTTACGAGAGCCTTTTAGTGAGGGCATACTTCTGGTGCTGAAGCATCACGAAGCGAACCCTCTTGCAACTGGAAGGTCCCTCATGTTGTCAGGGAAGATTTTAAACAAGAATAAAATGACCCGAAACTGCAGAAGCAATCAGCTTCCCGTCTCTCCTACTGGTCATCATGTGGTCATTGCTGAGGCTACCAGGGATTGCATGTGTACTGATGAAAAATATTGCCTGAATTCTTTGTGAGTAGGTACATTACTTACATTTTGGAATTTATGTGAAAACTTTGCTTTTTTGTTTTACTCCATTTATGTTTCCAGATATACCATAATTCCATTAGAAGTATGAGGAGATGGTAATGGCTTCAAATACAAAGAACAAAGCAGTATAGTACAACATACAGAGTAATATAGGTGTATAATGTAATAATTTATAAATGATATATAGTTTCTGTTAATTACACTCTTTTTCTGAGATACTTCAGACTGCTTTGATTAAAATTGTAATAATGTTTTATAGCTGGAGAAACTAAAAATACAGAATATGATTTACCTACCCCAAGGTAAAACATAAAAATGTACCTAAATCTGTCGGTTCTGCTTTCCATTAGATATAGTAAATATGTTAATAAAGATAGCAGACTTTGTATTTTAGGAGACACTTTTGTCGGTTTTCATCAGGTGATGCCTATTTTTAAACATCTCCTCAAAACTCTCCATTTTGTCCCAGTCATTTTTGTGAGAGAGATGATCAGAAGAGCTTCCCTAAACTTATTTTCAGGATCATAAATTCTCAGGTATCTGGAACCCTGAGTCTTGGATTTGAGTTTTATTTTCTTTTACCTTATACAAAAGGTTAGCCCCTCTTCAGGGCAAGATGCAGGTACAGACAAGCAGCATGCAAAACCAGGTTCCTACTAGGTCATCTAAAAAAAAAAATCCATTAGCAGTTTTCTAAGAAGGCATTGATTCATCCTTGATGAAAATGCATTGCAAAAAAAGTGGTATCAGTTTAGTCCAAAAAATGTTTCTTTGCCTATTTAGAGGCAAATTGCTTCCTATGAATCTCTGTAGAATCTATTGTCTCATTCCTCTTCCATTTTCTATTAGTCTACCCTCTGTTAGTGGAAGAGAATTATTAAAATTAGGTTAACAAAAACGTTTCACAACAACAATAAGTTTAAATATAGGAAGGAAGTCGCTGATGAGCCTATATATTGTAAGACTGTGGATGATCTTTTGAATGCTTTCCAGAAAGCACAGATTAATTCAGGAATCAGTCTCAGACATAGCTCTGTATTTCTTTCTTTCTTTTTTAATTAAAGTTTATCGGGGTGACAATTGTTAGCAAAGCTACATAGGTTTTAGGTGCTCTGTATTTCTTTATTCTGTCACTTTAAATCATATCCCAAATGTTGTTTTCAAATACATTTAATGGTTCGATATAGGTTAACAATATCCAGTACATAATTTACTGGTAGTGATCAAGAGATGATTTTCCCAATGCATTTTTAACAGATAGAAATAAAATATCCTGAAATTCGTATGGAACCACAAAAGACGTCAAATAGCCAAAGCGATTTTTGAACAGGGTGCCAAGAATACACAATGGGGAGAGGATAGTCTCTTCAATAAATGTACACAAGGCTTCTCTTAGTGAAATGGAGAAAACTCGACAGCCACATGCGAAAGAATGAAACTGGACCCTTACCTTACAATGTATGTATGACCCCAAACTATGAACTCAAAATGAATTAAAAACTTGTACGACCCCAAACTATAAAACTCCTAGAAGAAAAGAGAGAAAAAGTTTCTTGGCATTTTTCTTGGCAGTGATTTCTTGGATATGACACCAAAAAGCACAGGCAACAAAAGTAAATAAAAAATAGACAAGTGGGACTACATCGAACTAAAAAGCTTCTTCACAGCCAAGGGAACTGACTACAAAATGAAAAGGCAACTTATGGAATGGGAGAAAACACTTGCAAGCGATGTATCTTATAATGGGTTGATATCCAAACTAGATAAGGAACTCTTACAACTCAATGCAAAAAAGCCCAAATAAGCCAATTAAAAACTGGGCAGAGGACCTGAAGAGACAGTTCTCAAAAGAAGACAAGCAAATAGCCAACAGATGCATGAAAAGATGCTCAATATCACTAATCATCAGGGAAATAGAAATCAAAACCACAATGAGAAATCACCTACACCTGTTAGTATGGTTATTATCCAAAGGACAAGAGATTACAAGTGCTGGCACAGATGTGCAGAAAAGAGAACCCTTGTGCACCGTTAGTGGGAACATAAATTGGTGCAGCCATTATGAAAAACAGTATGGCGATTCCTCAAAAATTAAAAATAGAACTACCTATGATTCACCAATCTTATGTCTGGGAGTATATCCAAAAGAATTGAAATCAGGATCACAAAGAGATATGTGTACTCTCATGTTCACTGCAACATTACTCACAGTAGCTAAGATATGGGAGCAGCCTAAATGTTCATTGACAGATAAAGGGATAAAGCAATGTGGTTTATACATACAATGGAATATTATGCAGCCTTAAAAAAGGAAATCCTGCTATTTGTGACAACATGGATGAACCTGGAGGATATTGTGCTCAATGAAATAATACCGACACGAAAGGACAAATACTACATGATACCACTTATATGAAAAATCTAAAACAGTCAAACTCACAGAAGCAGAGAGTAGAGCAGTGGTTGCCAGGAGCTGGAGAGAGGGGGAAATGGAGAGATTCTGGTCAAAGAATACAAAGTTTACTTATGCAAGATGAGTAAGTACTAGATATCTACTGTATAGCATAGTGCCTGTAGTAAACAGTATTGTATTGTATACTTAAAAATTTGCTAAGAAGGTAGATCTTCTGTTAAGCGTTCATATTATATACACAGAAATAATAATCAAGAGGATGGGAGGAAATTTTTGGAGGTGATAGATGTTTATGGCCTAGTTTGTGATTATGGTTTCATGGATGTATTCTTATTTCCAAACTTACCAAGTTGTATATGTTAAATATGTACAGATTTTTGTATGTCAGTCATGCCTCAATGAAATGGTTTAAAAAAGAGAGAGATGATGCTTAGAGAAATTTTATAGACATCATAGCCTTGTTTAATTTATGGAGAATTATTAACTATGAAGCTTATCACATCATATAGACTTAAGAGTTAGCATGTAAATGCGTAATAGTGTGTTGTACATTGTTGTTTCTTACTTTAATGGAGAACTGTACAGTGTTTTATTAATGGGCCATGTATTCTGAACCATAAGTGAGAATACATGATCTAATACATGGTTTCACAATGGAACAGAATATTGTTCGACAGTGTTTTAGATAGAAGGTCTGTTTACTAATAATGATTACCTATGACCTCAAATCGATCATCAATAGATTTTACTCAGACACTTTTTCCAGTGAACAGCAACCAACTTGTTGTTGTAAACTTCAGATAGCAAAAGGGTATGACAAGCATGCAAAATGTTTTTCATTTACCTGGCACATGGCAGACATTCAATAAATGTTTCCCTTTCCTCTGTGTGTATCTGTCATCCATGATACCATTTCTGTATAGCTGGTATGCTGGTAGTGCTTTAGGAGAATCTGAGCCATCTGTACTTTGGGAGGCATATTAAGATATTTCAGGGGTCACATTTTGACTAATTCTCATCCTTCAACCTCAGCTCAAATGCAATTTCTCTTCAGATAGGCTTTCTGTCTGACCAATCTGTATGCAAAGAGTTCTCCCAGTTACTTTCTTTTACATTATGCTGTTTATTTCCTCCATAGGTCTTATAACAAATCCATAATCATTTTGTTTATTTGATTACTTGTTAATTATTTAAATGTGATCTAGGTATGGCCTTCCCTAACAACTTTATCTAAAATGATCTGCACACACACGTGAACACACAAAAACTCTTACTCCCTGTCATTTTTCCTTGCTTTATTTTTCTCCTTCACGTTTACTACTTTCTAACATACTATGTATTTTACTAGCTCTTCTTGTTTATTGCCTGATTTCCCTACTAGAATCAGTTTTCCTTGTGGGCAGAGATTTTGCCTGTTCCAGTCACTGTTCTATACTTAACATTTAGGACAGTACCTGTGTCATGGCAGGCGCTCGATAAATATTTATTGAATGAATGAACTGATAGCTATAATGAGAATATAAGTTTCATGAGAACAGGAATTCCACTTTCCTTGTTTATGACAATTTATATAGTAGTACAATGCCTGCTTCATAATAAGAGCTCAGAAAATACTTGTTTAGTGAATGAGTCAGAAGAATGATCTGGAGAAGAGATGGTGGGGAGAGGACCTTTGTGAACACCATGTGGCTGTGTATTTGAAGAATTGAGAGAATGCCTTTGCGGCTGAAGGTCTCAGCAAGCACCACATAAACGAGATAGGAAAACAGAGTAGGAACCAAATCTGACTGCACTTGATAGGCCACGTTAAGAATTCTAGGTTTTTATCTTAAGAGCAATGGGAAACTATTGAAAGGTTTATAATGAATGAGACCAAGAGTGATTATTGAAGTACAGAAGATCACAGAATTTCCAAGACACATTGTGTCATAGGAAACAAATATAATTTTGTAATCTGGGAAAACCATATTGGAAAATTGAATACTTTTGTAACATGATCTATGTCCTCCTCGTTCCCCTTTTCTCTTCCCCTCTGAACACACCTTACACGGAGAGTAACTGAAGCAATTCTACCACTGATGATACTCCGTGGTAGCAATGCCCTTGCTTTTCTAGGTAAATGTAAATTTATCCTTTTCATAGTGGAGGGTACTGCACCATAATTCTCAGGTGAAATGAATAGAGGTGTTTAAATGTAGAAGTGTATGGGCTCCATAATTTCGACTTTAACACTGCAGAATACCAGTGTATTGTGGTGGAAACAGAACATACAAGAAAAAAATATGGCATAACTTTGTGAACTTGAAGACTTTTGATTAATGTTGAATCTTTCCAGGTGAAATGTATTTGTGTCAAGGGCTTTATTTTATTTACAGATCATCAAACTTTTTAATGTTTTCTACGTTCTTCAATTAAGTGACTAATGACAGAATATATAAGTGGTCAAATATATACATTTGTTCCATACTTCAGGTCTTGAGAGATTTTTAGGATCTAATATTAGAAATGAAAGGTCAAAGGGAACATATGTTTATATATAAAATTATATTTATTAATTTATAGTAAAAAAATACAGCTTCCCAGTTTATATTTAGTCAACTCTACTGAATTCTGAAAATTTTATCAACTAATGAAATCTACCCAATTAGTTCAATTTATTATCAAACAATTGTTTGGTAAGCACGCAATTAAAATACGAGACAGTATTTTTATTAGCATGTTAATGAACAACTTTAATAAGAATGCCATCAAGCTATATCTGCGGGAAGTATAGCTCTTTTGCAGTCAGGGTAACCTGCTAGAGATAAGATCGTTGAGTTCTCTCAGTAGTTTATCTTCCTCCTGCAGAGTGCTTTATAAAGACTGACATATTTTGTCTCTCAGATGCTAGTTTTTAATGTTTTCATGCTTACCCCCCTTTGTTTACTATTTTATCACTACCAATTAGCTGAGTCAAGTCATTATTGCTTCTTATTGAGAATCATTCCAATAAAAAGACTTGATTAGTCTTTTTTAGGGTATCGTTAGCATCTACACTTTTTTTTTTTTTAAGAGATGCAGATAACTTGGGAGAGGATAAGAGTGAAATACTTAGAAGTACATATAAGGAAAGTTTAAAGAAATTGAGTTTGAGTGGCCTGTAAAAAAGAAAGCTAAATGTTGGCCTCAAACCATCTTCAGGCTTTAGAACATTTGTTATAGTTTAATTGCTGGTAACAAATTGTTCTCTTTCCCTACCAAGAGCATAAAAAAACACAGTGGCCTTAATTTTTACAGCTGGAAGGTTGTAGATTAGGTAGTAGGAAGAATTTCAAACTATTAAACATTGGAATTTTGCACTGAGAGAGATTGTAGAATCACTTTGCTTGAAGATTTTAAGGTGGTATAAATATTCTACAGTGTGGTCTGATATAGGCTTAGGGAATAAAAGGCTTGGAATTTTTTTAGCACCTCAGTATTCTTTTGGATTCCAAATATGTGTGTTTATCAAGCACATACTTGACAAAACGTTGACTTTATTTTTATTTTCCCTGAAATTTCAAGCCAAAATTATAGGTTCATAGTCACTTGCATCTTTAAAGATCAGTAATTTTTACTCTGGGTTTGCTTCTTAGGGATTTATATTTTTAAAACCATCTAATATTCTTTTTAACTTCTTCCAATTGATGATTATTTCATCTTATTTTTATATTAGTTTTCTGTTTATTTATATATAACAAAAACATGTGTATATACGTACTTTTGTGTGTGTGTGTGTGCCTTTCTAAGATCTCTTGCACTTAAATTACTCACATCACAGAATTAACCTATTTAAAGGTGAAATAAGGGTATATTATTCTCTCTCTTCAGATGGCCAGTAAACACCTGGAGCAAGGCCACAGGGTCACCATATGTTGGTTTTCAATTTTCCTTTGTGTGATATAATGATAAGTAACTTTTATAATCATTGATGCTCCTTCTTGACCTCTTCAGGACTCTGCTCTCCCCCTTGGTCGTCAGGATCCTTTATTGCAAACAGCTGTTGAGAGATGTTACTGATAGGGTAATGAGGACAAAGAGAGGTTTCATATCCAGAGCCAAGGACCCAAAATGGCATAGGGTTTAGGGTTTCTCAAGGGCAGAAAATTTGTGTGTATCTCTTTTATGGTCTTTAAGTGGTTAAAATAAAAATAAAAAAGAACACTATCTACGTTAAAGATGCCATTTTTTTCTCCATATACTGTTTTACTTCCTTAATGATATAATAATTATAAAATCATCTTGCACTTCTATGATATCCTTTTCCCCTTAAGTAAACTGCTAATTTAAATTTTCCCAGGTACATCAAAGAACTTTTCTTCCCATTTTAAGATATCATTTAACAGCTATAGATGCTTGAAAAGGATGGAAATATTAGAAACGATAATTCCAATTTCTTTTATTGTTCTGAAAGGATCTTTGACTATAAAATAATCAGTTATTCTATTCTGAAGAAAGGAGCCCTAGTTCAGTTCTTTACAAAGTTGTTTTCTGAATATCAGGCAAATTATTTTACATTCGATAATTACTTTAAAACTCCACTCTCTATACATGCTTTTATTATGATTTATATTTTTATTGTTAATATTTGCAAACTGTGCTTCATCTGAAAAATTAAATAGACTAGAAATCTGGAAGTTGATTTTAAAATTTTAAATAAGTAGGAATATTTTAAATATGAGTATGCTTACACAGTAGTTGACAGTGTCCCCTGAAAAAGTGTTAGTTCCTTTTTTTTCTTCCCTGCCTACATTACTTCTAAGAGGTCAGGAAGTATATGCTAGAGATTTTCCAGTGATGGGAAATTCAGTTTCATTTCATCATTGTTCAGCTCTTTCAGGGGATATTTTTATACATTGAACTGAAATCTACCGCCTCTTAGCTTTTTTATTAAACTTTCTTTTTTTCCAGTTTTATTGAGAAATAATAGTCATACATCACTGTGTAAGTTTAAGGTGTACAACATGATGGTTTGATCTATCTGTGCTGTGAAATGGTTACCACAATACGTTTAGGTAATATTTAGCAGCTCATATAGATACAGTAAATAGGAAAGAAAAATAATTCTCCCTGTGATGAATACTCTTAGGATATACCCATTGGTTGAACTGACTTCTCTTCTAAGTTGGCATGTATATTTTGTCTCTAATCCTTTATATAATTGGATTTTTAAAGTATAGGAAAAGGGTTTCAGTTTCAAAACCATGACGAACAGCAAACACAATTACTCCTCCAGATATGAAAATAGAAAATGCTAGATAAATAAAATTAACAAAACAATTAAGTATCATTTATTTAGCTACAGCATGTATTTCTGTGATGAGAAGAGACATAGATATAATTTTGAAAGATTGTGAAATGATGCCAGCATAATGCATAAGTCTCGTTGTTCATATATGATTGTTTACGAATGCATTAATGATGTAAAGGTATCAGACAAGCTTTCTCAGAAAGAGAAAATCTATCACACTGTATAAAGACTTATAGAAACAATTGAAAGTCCTATAGAAGGTTCTTTATTGGAATAGTGGGTAGCTTACTGACTTCATTTTCAATCTTTTGAGGTTATGAAGGCAGATAAAAAAATCTGTGAAGATACATCCGTTTGTGTTATTTTATTTTAAGTTGATTGATCAAGAAGCTATTGCCTGAATCTAATTTTTAATTTTTACAAAGTGGTCTCTGTTGGATGCAGGTACCCTCAAAGACCTACATCTCTTAAGAAGGAAGCATCACAAGCCACAGGGTTAAGGTCACCAAGGAGCCACTGATTGGGATGCTGAGAAAAAAATGCCAGCAGAGATGTAACTGTGCAACCATTTAATTAGTTCTGTTGATGTTTTTGTTTTTTTTCGGGCTATAAAGTTAAACATAGTTTTTCAGTGGTCTGCTCCCACTCTTATTCTTACCCCCCCATAAGCCCTGTTTTTTTTCATATGATTTTGCAGAATGCAGGGTTTTCACAGAATGCATTTATCTCCTTACAGCAGAAAGTTTCTATATATCCGAATCGAAAAAGGGAGGTAGAGGTAGGCCAGAAGTGAAGGGTTTTAGTTCAAATGGTAGCTGGTGAGCTGATGTTGCCCATGCGGGAATAGGAGACATCGCATTGGCCGTGCACTGAGAAACTGGAACTGAGACACTTTTGTAAAGTCACAACATTAGAAAGATCATCTCTACTGTGAAGAAAGAACTAAATGGAAGTGACAAGTAAGCTTGTCTGCCCTTTACTCTGGGTGGGGAGAAATAGCTCCCATGAGAAATTGAAGCCCTAAACTTGTGCCTCACATAAGAACAGAGTAAGACTTTATACAGTCTACATACATGGTCCTCACAAAATAAATCAACATGAAAACTGACTCAGTTAAACGTTGGAGTGTATGATAGAGTGTATGATGAGCCTACACTTCTACCACTCAGGAAGGTACAGGATACTCAAAGAAAAAACAATATTGATTGAAGGTAAGTTTGAATACAAAACAACAAACAAAATGAGGAAACAATCCACCATGAAGTCAACAAGCAGAGGATTAGCACCCCAAGAGAAAAAGATATGGAAAATATGAAAAGAAATCAAGAGAGACATGGTGGTTAGAACGAGAAGGTCCAATATAAATTGAACAGGAGTTCCAGAAGAAAGGGAAGATGTACATTAAAAGAGATAACAACTAATAATTTTTCAGACTCAAAGAAAGATACGAATTCTCAAAGCATGAATCCCAAGTATAAATGAAAAGAACACTTAGGCAAAGTGGTGAAACTGCACTAAAACAGACAAAGAGAACTCTTGAAAGCAACTATAAAGACTTTCTCACAAAGAAACTTCAATTAGACTGACAGGTGACTTTTCATCAGCCTTCATAAAGTTTCCAGATGACAATGAACTTAATACCTTCAAATTCTGAGGTAAGATTAAATATTAGCCTGGAATTCTATATTCAATTAAAATATCATTTTAAAAATGAGGACAAAGTAAATATATTTTCAGAAAACTAAGAACAAGAGTCCCTTTGCTAAATTAACTACTAAAGGATGTATGTCAAGAAGAAATTGAATTGAGAAGATAGTGGTGGGATACAAGAAGTGGGATACACTGGTTATTAAAGGCATTGATTGGTAAACACATAGGTGCATCTAAACATATATCGATGATCAAGTTTTGGGCAATGAATGGTTTACAAACTTTTAGATTTTTGTAGGCAAGGAAAATTTCTCTCCAAAAATTAGTGTATCAACACAGGACTGCCAATTTTTAATTTTACCAAGGAGAAAACATTTTGTAAATGCTGCCATAAGCAAACACACCCTCCCCTAAAGAATCTTACAGTCTACTGTAACACTTAAAAAGTAAAAAGAACAGGAGTTCCTAACTAATCGCAGTCCATTAAAATATAACATTTAGTTTCCTGAAAAACCTAACCACGTGGACATCTTTCTTCTAATTTTGTCACAGAATATTAAAAACTTGATCACAGAGCAGTAGCATTCCATGGCATTTGGGCTATGTGTCTCATTATACTTTACCTTCTCCCTGGTTCCCATAAATTCTATGTGACAGTATTTTTTCCAAACACTAACATAATGCCTGGTGTACTATTGAGTAGCTGCTCAACAAATATTCTTGAATGAATGGGAAATAATGCCATTACTTTTGTTTTACCAGGCGATTCTAATTGGTTAGAAGTCGATCCCATGAAATTAAGAGATTCCATTTCTAATTTTCAGCATCATGTGACAGAAATTTCCCTTAGTGGAGATTGTAGGTAACTTGTCTCTCCTTACTTAGACTCAAAGACAAGCACAAAGATCCAAATTTCTCCTAGAGAGTCTTCCCAAAATGAATTGTAGGATTAGAGAAGACAATTAATTGCCCTAACACATATGCAATGATTTATTAGTACCTAGAGGTCCTGAGACTAATCCTAATAAATCTTAACTCCTCCTATAAAGAATCACGGGTGTGTGAAAGATAAGTATGATTTTCTAGAGCGAAGCAGGTGGGTAGACAAATCATTAATCCCTCTCACTAACTATACTTCATCACCTTATATATTTTATTTAGAGAAATCAATCCACCTATTAGGATGGTTGTTACACAAATTCCTCAAGAGGCAACACATTTTAGCTTGCATTTAACTTGATTAGAGCTTGGCACCTACCGTAGGGTGCTCATTTAACAACTGATAATACATGTGCAATTGAAACTGACACACCCATGCAAATGGGTCATCCATGATCTGGGATCCAGCGGTTTTGAGAAAGAAGGGTATTTCTGAAAGTAAAGTTCTTCTCAGCTTCTTTCAGGAAGTGTACCTCTTGCTTTCTTGGTATGAAATGAAATTTTCTTGGGTTTTATCTTTCAAGAGAGTTTTTTCCTCTTGGGAAATCTTAATTGGGATATCAAAATGTTTATTATCTGAATTGATATATGTTAGATGAGAGATCAATTTGAAAACTCTTCAGAGCCTTCTCCAAGACTAGTTTAACATCTTGGGAGATTTTCCCATACATATAAGCAGATTTCCGGTGCCATACTTTACACAGTGAGAAGTTAAAGACATAGCAAAATTTGAATCCATAGAAACCTGCTAAGGTAATAAAATCCCGTGAAAATTGGGAATCTACATTAGAAAATGTGTCATTCTCTAAAAGATAAAATGCCTCACTCAGAGGGTTCTATTGTGAATTTTGAGATTAAAGTTTTGGAAAAAAATACCTCGAGCACTTGCTTTTGGGAAGAGATTTTCAAGGCCCTTTTGGAAAACAGAGTTTCTGTAACTTGACTAAATAGTATGTTTTTCCTTTCAATGATAGAATTTTCATTGCATAGTTCTATCTAAAGTAAATGTTAAGCTTTAATTCTGTCTAAAGTAATATTTAGGCCTAATAAAAAAGTCATTAAAGATCAGGAGTATGGTCCAGGAATATGGATACATTTTTATCTCTTAATACATTGTTCTAGCAATGCTTCTCTGTTTTTCTGAACACATTTTTCTTTGAATGTGGGTATTTTTGATACATGGGAACAATATTTTAAGATACTAAAATGTTAGTCCTACTGCTTTTTAAATATCAAACTAAATGAATATATTTAGGAACGTATTAAGAAACATCTCTTATAGAAAAGGAAAAATAAAGTAGTGTAAATAACCTGTCTTAAAACAGAAATGGAAGCTTTGAAAGAAAGTAGAATTTGAAATAAATCGGATTATAAGAACAGGAAGTTTTATTTCTTTTTGTAAATTTAATTTTATATATTTTTTATATTAGTTTCAGGTGTACAAAACAACATAGTGATTAGACATTTACACCCCTCACAAAGTGATAACCGCCCCCCCAACTCTATTACCCCTCTGACATCGTATACAGCTGTTACAATTCCATTGACTATATTCCCTCTGCTGTACTTTACATCCCATGAACATGTATACTATGTACTATATACTATAGTTACATAGTCAACTATATAGTTATAATTGGCATTCAATATTATTCTACTTCAGCTTCAGGTGTACAGTGCAATGGTCAGGCATCTACACAATCTATGAAGTGATCCCCCCAATAAGTCCACCCATCTGATACCCTACATAATCTTTACAACATTATTGATTATATTCCCCATACTGTACTTCACATCCCCTTGGCTATTTTGTGACTACAAATCCCTTCACCTTCTCCCCCATCTCCCAACCCCCCTCCCATCTAGCAACCATCAGTTTTTTTCTCTGTATCTGAGTCTACTATTTCTTGTTTTGTTTGCTCATTTACTTTGTTTATTAGATTACACATAAAAGTGAGATCATACAGTATTTTTCTTTCTCAGTCTGACATATTTCACTTAGCATAGTACGTATTCAATAGGCCCATCTATGTCGTTGCAGATGGTAAGATTTCATTCTTTATGACTAAGTAATACTCCATTGTATAAATGTACCAATTTCTTTATCCAATCGTCTGTTGATGGGCATTTTGGTTGTTTGCATATCTTGGCTATTGTGAATAGTGCTGTAATAAATATAAGGGTGCATACATATTTTTCAAATTAGTGTTTTGGATTTTTTTTGATAAATAGGAGTGGAATTGCTGGGTCATAAGGTAGCTCTATTTTTAATTTTTTGACGAACCTCCATACTGTTTTTCATAGTTGCTGCACCAACCTGCAATCACACCAACAGTGCACAAGCGTTCCCTTTTCTCCACATCCTCACCAACACTTGTTGTTTGTTGATTTATTGATGATAGCCTTGCTGACAGGAGTGAGGTGGTATCTCATTGTAGTTTTACTTTGCATTTTTCTAATGATTAGTGATGTTGAGCATCTTTTCATATGCCTGTTGGCCATTTGTATGTCATCTTTAGAGAAATGTCTCTTCATGTCCTCTGCCCACTTTTAAATTGGGTTGTTTGTATTTTTGGTGTCAGGAAGTTTTATCTTTATATTGTGATTGACAGTACATGTTGTTGTTTTTTTCTAATGTTTTAACTCTCGCCTAATCCAATAGTTCTCCAAATGGAGTTTAAAGCAGATAAATAACGTAAAATGGACTTTAAAGTAGATGAAGTAGATAATTTTTTTAAAGTTTTTTTAAAAGTCTAATAGAAATTATGTGTCTCATTCTCTGCCTGGTGAGAGAGTAGGAGGAGTAGGGGTCCTAAAGAAAGGCCCAAAGAGATCCCTTTAATTTGCTATTCTCTGTGGGGCATTTCCATTTGTAGGAATGTTTGACTAAATTCAGTATTTTACCATGTTGTTTCTGAATTGTGTTAATGTGACATAAGTTATTTTTTAATTTAATTGAGATATCAATTGATGAATAATATTATATTATTTCAGGTGTACAACATAATGATTCAACATTTACATATATTGTGAAATGATCACCACAACAAATCTAGTTAACATTCATCACCATACAGGGTTACAGAAATTTTTTTCCTTGTAATATGTGACATAGTTCTTATAGTTATGTTCTGAGAGTTTAAAGATCAGTTGGAGAATAATAGCAATAGAATTGAACGTTATATATAAATTTATCTTTGCATCCCAGATTAATATGTTTTATACTAAGTGGTCCTAGTTTAAATTAAAATCTTGTAATATTACTAATGATGCTAGCTGGTGATCCTATAAAAAGTGAAACTGAAAATTTTGAGTATTTCTTTAAAGTAAGCTTTTTTTCTTTTTTCTTTTTGGCTGTTATTTCAAACACTTTAGTCAAGGATATGTTGGACAGCTTATTTTAAAATTTGATAATGCATGAACAAAGTGAGGTATTTTATATTGCCAATATTAGAATAAATGTTGTAAGTCTCCCACGTTGAAGTAGGATAATGAGAAATCATAGTGAAGAAGATAAGACAACTCCAAACAACATCTGAGATAGGTCAACTGTGAAAGTGGCACATAAATAGCAGCATTTGTTTAAAACCAAATTTCCTTTTTATGACAGTGGGCTATGTTGATGCACTGCAAATAAAATTGCTAGATTTTTCTTTAGTCATCTTTGAATTTTACAAAATTACTCGCTGCCCATTCCTATGGTCTCTTTTTTCTTCTTCCAATGGTCCTTATTTGAAAATTACAGTAGATCTAGGAAGTCATCTACCAGGCAACACTCCGTTAGTAATTGGTAAGTTTTGTGTTATTGTATATTCTTGAGAGTGATAAACATATATTTCCTTTTTACACATTCATTCTTTTTCTCTACTTGTCTTCATTAATGAAATTTCTGCACATTATTTTTAAAAGATCTTAATCAATATTAAAATCTAAGATATACTTTCCCCACTAAAGTAAGAGTTATAAAGACAAATGGTTAAATGATTCTGCAAAATGGGTAAGCCACCTTCCATCAGAGCCTTCTCCAAAATCCTCATCTTCAGTGCTTCGGCACCAGCAAGAGACAAGTAATACTGAGTGACTGTGGGTATATTTTATGGAAGAGTGGACATGATTTTAGTCTTTACTTCTGATCAACTTGCTTTTGCCTTCTTTCCTAGGAAGTGTGTAGAGAGCTCTGGTGTCTCAGCAAAAGCAACCGCTGTGTCACCAACAGTATTCCAGCAGCTGAGGGAACACTCTGTCAAACTGGGAATATTGAAAAGGGGGTAAGCTCAAAAGAATTATTAGCTACTTGATAAATTTCTGGTGTTGCTACTCAACAAGTAGGAAATCATGCATACTAATTAAAATGTACTTGAGAAAATAATAAATTCCTAGTCTAATGAGTTAATTGTCATATCTTGATATCTGGAAATATGCATTGTTTAGGAAATTACAGTAACTCTTTTTTGGGTCAGTTTCACCTTTCTGTATGTATGTGTGTATTATATTTGTACAGAAAATGTCTAACAACAATCTTACATAATATAGTCTGCTTAGTCATATGTCTTTTTTTCTGATAAATAATTCCCAAGAAAATTATGTGACCCAGAAATATTTTATACCTGTAGTCTAATTAGAGTCACTTTTAAATTGCAGTATGGAAGGGCTAATAATGGAAGAATAATTAAACAATTTATTGAGCATAGGAATTAGAGCTAAATGATTTTAGTTTCATCAGTCTCATTTTCAAGAATATCATTATTAAAAATTGTTGAAACAGATAGGAATAGTTTATGCTATTCCTGAAGTTCTTTAAGAATTGCTATATATGTGAATTCTAGAATTTATTGCTGTGTACTGAATTTACAATAACTACTACTGTCATCTGTTCCCAGTTCTGACTTCTTCCATGTTAGCTGGGCTAGTTTCAACAAAGATTACACTGAATTTCAGCTTGCAATCTGATGTTTAAATAAAAAGAATGAAAGCTTTTGGGCAGCTGTCACAGTTTATTAATCCTTGCTGACGGCTTCATTCAAGACCCATGACCTAGTGCCATGTTGATGGCTTTTCCATGCTGAGTTTGGAAATGTTGGTAAATTATGCTAAATGTATGAATTGATAGGGTCATTTTTAAAGGATTAAGGATCTTTTTTTGAAACTATGTAAGTAGCCAATAAAAATACAGAGACCTTCACACACTACCAAAAATTCCTTCTTTTTTTTTTTCTCCGAAGTAATAGAAAATATTAGGAACCACATTCTTGAAACAACAGTCTGGGTTTATTTTGGAACCAACAATTCTTGTCAACGACAAGTAGCAATTTAAATCAATCTGTACTTAGAAGAAATACACAACTGTAAGGAGGGAAATTCATAGTGAGAATCTGCTTCTTTTTTTGCCATTGATTGATTATCATTCTTGTAATCTAGTCCATTGGCTACAGTTTCTGTTTGCTTGCAATAATACTGTCACGAGGCCTGATGGCTCCTTTTATTTTACTTTATGTTTTCACCTAAAGCATACAATTTTATTCTTTTAAATACCTCTGAGTTCTCCTAAAGCAATCTATAAATTACATAATCACTCCAAGTAAGTAAATCACGAGTAGTGGCTATCTGAGAAGACATAGCCCTACCCCACCAATTATTTACATGATAAACACATATTTAATATCTTATCATTTATGCTTAATTACAGGACCCTCAAATGGCATATTTTATAACTATGTGCATATATGTGATGGTGATCATATATTTCTTGAAAATTACAGACAATTTTGAGTGATATTTAGAAGACACTCTCAATAATAGTGAACAGTATTGAATTTCAATTTAGATAAACAAATGGAAGGGAAATATAATTCTTCTAAGCATAAATAAGAATAAACACAGACAAGAGAAAGTGAATAAAACAGGCCAAAATATATTTGATTTCTAAAGATTTATATTTTTAATTTAAATCAATAGTTGTCAACTTTTTGATCCTTAACTCTTGTTTTTCAAATGAAATCTACATAATTCTGATATATGTATATATAATTTTTTAAAACTTTTTATTAATAAATAAAAAGTGTATTTTTCCAGGGCCCATCAGCTCCAAGTCAAGTAATTGTTTTCAATCTAGTTGTGGAGGGTGCAGCTCACACTGGCTATTTTTTAAAATGGAAATGCTCTGGTTAAAAGAACCCCTTGCCTGCCTCCTTACCCTGTCTTTGGACCCTTGTCTCCTTCTGACATACCTTAACAGAACACCTGGACTCAATGAAAAATTATTTAACAGTCTTGTAAGTTTAGCAAAGCTTGTGTACCAAGAGGTCTTTCATATACAAAACATTAGAGTTTAGTTTTATAAGTCAATATGTTGGATTTCACCATCTAAAATTAATCTACAAAACAAATCTTAGCTATTGTTTCAGGGATGTGGAAGTTCAGTAGCCTGCTTTAGGAATGGCACTAAGAAATTTTAAAATGAATGAATGAATGAATGAATGAATGAATGAGTGAATGAATACAAAGACATATGTAGATTCCTAGAAAGACAAAGGATAGCATGCTAGGAGAAAACTCTTAACATATTCCTATCATTAATTTTGAATTAATGAATAGTCTTTCAAAAAACTAGATCAACCCACATTTTTAAGGAGAAAAAAAGTACAAAGAATTAGACATGTGAGCTGAACAGTTCTTAATTTATTTTTAATTTATTTTTTACTAATTGCATTTGTCATACTATGTATTTATGAATTTTTGTTGTTGATTTCAGTTTTGTTTTTTTTAAGAGAGAAGTGTGTTTACTGTTGCCAAATGCAGATTTTCCACCTAAGGCTATATTTATCTGGAAATTAAACCGGAGTTCAGAATTTTGACTCAAATCAAAAACCCATGCAAAGAGCTAGTGACAGAATTAAAGTGGAATTTTCAATTGGTGAGGTCAACTTTGTGTGGCCAGCCTGTGTTTCTTTTTTTTTGTAATTAAAGTTTATTGGGGTGACAATTGTTAGTAAAGCTACATAGATTTCACGTGTACAATTCCAGTCTGTATTTTTGTCATCTAAAAATTGTTGGCAATACTAATAACAATGATGATAATGAATATTTTTAAGGTATTTACACTGTGCCAGGCACGTATTTGTTCTGTTTAATGTTGACAAAAATCCTATGAGGTGGGTACTGTTTTAACCCCCCATTTTACAGATGAGAAAGATAAGACTTGAAAGCCCAAGATTACACAGCAATTTAATAGCAGAGCTTAGATTCCAGCCCAGGTCTTTCTAATTCCAAAGTTGAAAACTGTGCCCCTCTATACTGCTTCTGATTTAACCTTACCTTTAGATGGGAAATTATGCAGAGAAAAAAGCAAATTTTCATTGTCACAGGAATAAAGTGAGTCACTGAGCTTTGGATGGATGGTGACAATGTAGTTTAACCTTTAATACTAAGTGGATTTTTCACTTATCCACCTGTAACAGTTTGTCTTAGGAATCACAATAAGAAGGTACTGTGGACAGAATATTGAGCTAAGAAAACACGATTGTGGTACAATTGGCAAAATAATGACTCTCTGCTTTAAAATGAGAGATAATCTATTTCTGCATTTTTCACAGAGATATTGTTAAGGTGGAATGAGATAGTATCTCAGTGAGATTTTTATGGGCTTCCTCCAAAGGAAGGTGCTAGTGTATATATCACTAGAAAATCATCACTACTTTTGATTATTATTTGCCAACCTTAGGTGATTGTGGGCAGAACATTTTTTTCAGACTGTCTTAACTGACAAGCATCAGAGAGTATAAGCATGAGTTTCTCTCAGAAACATGAATGGAATAGACACAACTTCTGATCTTAAACTGTAAATTTCAAAACTACTCTCATCAGAAGAAACAAGCAAGAACCTACATCCTGTCTAGCCAGAAGGATAAAACCAAAGCTGCTCAGAGTTTTTTGAATAAATCTTTTTTTGTTTGTAATGGTCGGGGGAGAAGTATTGCTCAAGTGATAGCATAGACATATCCAGAGGACTGGATCCACAATGATCTCGTCAAACTCTGGCTGCAAAAGATATGGGACCCCTGCCCGAGGGCGCAGTTCCACAAATGTTCCATGTAAGTATGGGAACTGTTCCATGCACATTTAGCAGATGGAGTAAGAAATATGGCCAAAAAATTAAAAACTGATCTTTGGGTGAGTCCTGGGGGGTCTGACATTGCTATTACAGCTATTGGATGTTTGCCTGAATAAGCCATTCAAAGATTGAATAAGAACCATATGGTCTGAATGGATGTGTTTAGGGACAGTAGCATTAACCAAAGGAGGAAATTTGATGAGCCCAGACAGTGCGCGGGTTGGTACTGTGTGTCCATGGACCAAACTCCTACACATCAATCAATATAACTTTAAGCCAAACACACTTTAGACATGGCATCAGCAATAGCACTTTGGACAACAATCGGAGGGATGCCATACTTGATGATATAATAAACAAAGATTTAGACTGTAAAAATTTTGATAACAGTGTGGGATTGTTACTGAACAGGGTAGTAAGCATAATCAAAACCCAATCCTTGCAAGCTCTGATGGTGACTACAAAAAGGGTTTCAATTACTTGGTTTATTGCCGAAAGATTTATTTAGTGATTCTACAACACCCAATTAGAGATATAGCCCAGCATTTGGACTTACATATATATGACACTGATTCCTAATATCTTTTCATGGGAAATGTCGGGCTGGATTAGAATAGGACTATTATATGCTCTTCTAAAGCTCTGGATATATAATAGGATATTTGCAGCCTTAGATCTGAGAGTAGAATATAATATGTTTTGACTGGGTCCCAACCTATGAACACAGCAATTAAAAAAGGAGTAGCTCTTCCAATTGCTCTAGAAATTTAAATAGTATAGGATGACAAGTTCTGATTTAGGATTTGGGCTAAAAGAAGCTTCAGCATTCCAGCACCTGCACAGTGGAAAGATAAGGCTTTTAATAGCGGTGTCCTCCAACTTTCAGCTTTTCTGACTTGGGAAGAATGTTCTATATTGAATCACCAATATCACTTCCTTTAAAATCTTAGGATTTCTTTAGAGGCCTCTCATTCCAGATGCTGGCTTGACCCAGTACTGGCTGTGGTACAAGATCTACCATAATCACATCTTAAAATTACTCTAGTTAAAAAATATGTATATTTTAAATATTTTTTAAAAATGTTTAAAGCACACTCATCTTGAAAATTTTTTTTGTGGAATTCTGACAAATTCTCAAAATTAGATTTTTTGATTTAGAATGTCTTTTGCTTGAAGACAATTCCCTGATGTGGATCATGAAATTCAGTGGTCTGATAGCAAGAGATGTGTTTAATAATTGTTTCTTAAGAAAACTTTTAAAGCCTCACTGGAACATATCATCTTTCTAGATAGTTTTAAAAATATATTGTTTTATTTAGGAGGAATATGTAAAACAAAAATAAACAACTAAGATTTTATTTTTGGAATGCAATAGTTTCACCTTTATGAATCTGGTTAACTACACTCGAACTAGCCAAAAAAAAAGAAAAAGGCCAAATTTATCCAATCTATATGAATCATTTGGGCTGAAGTAACGTTGTTGATGCTTAGAATATATTACTTGATAAGATATAACCTGTCAGAACAAATATTAGAAACTGGCTCTCATTGAAAATTTAACTCTTCTAGTTTAAGAAAGGAGGTAAAATTCTGTGCCTATGGAAATAGAGCTTTTACAGGTTTGGCAACTTCAGGCAAAAAAAAAAAATTTAAAAAAGGAGAAGAAGGATAAAAATAGAAAACAGAACACCCGAAATTCTCACCTTTCTGTGCTTATAGGATTTATCTACTTCAAGTTGCTTTATTTGATGTAATCCAGTCATAGTACTTATGACTCACATTAAAACCAGCATATATTGATTCATGTAATCACCTAGAAAATTAATTCAAATAACTTGATCCGCATGAAGTCCCTATGGATTTCTCAAAGCACTTATTATTAAGTTAAATAAGTTTCTTCTCTTAAAATCATGTGCTACATCAAGATACTACTACCAGAGAAGGGAAGTAGTGAGAATTCCAAAGAGGTCCTTTCCTATAAATACAAGGTGGGGGGGAGCTAAACAAAACATAAAAGAACACTATTCCCAAGATCAAAATCAAACAAGTCCTTTGATAGATTTTTAACTTCTTTGAAGGTATGTCTGCATAGACGTAATTTCTAAAGTTGTCCTAATCCAAAGCCATATTGGAATCGAAAACTAAAGGTAGTCGTCATTTCATATTTAGGGAAACTAAAGAAAAGAAATAAATGACTGACTTTGGACTAAAGATATTGTTAGAACGAGACCTCAGGTTTATAACACAGACTACACACAGATTAACAACTAATTAGCTTGTTAACTACTTGACTAAGTGTGAATTAGTTGTTAAAGTAGACAGTTTCTTGTAAACTGCTAAATGAATAATACTTATAATATTATTATGAAGTCTTCATTTTTTACCTATTTGTCTTTGTTGTTTAACTTTCTGATATAATTGTCTATTGTGTTATAACTCCACAGAATAGATATAATCAATAGTGGGAATATACAGTCAGAGGTTCTAGCAAAGCAGTTATGAAATACTACTGCTGTATAGGTGTTAAATAATGATGAGAACTGAGCGACAGTTTGCAAACTGAATATTGCATTTATCTTTTACCGTAAGAATTTTAAAAGGAAAACGAGAATTTTTTTACTTTTTTCCCTGTCTATCACTTTGTGAAACTCCAGGAAACATGTATAACAATATTATTGAAAACTTGGGAACCTACATTTTTCAGTATTCTTACGGCCTTCCCAATTCCTTTGTTCTCTGAAAAATGGAAAAAGTGAATGTTTTTCTCTACCAATTATGAGTAGTCAAGGAGGTCTGAAATAATATGTGGGTGTTGCAACTAAGTGGATTATTTTTAATCTCTAGTGTTATTTTGCGTTTTATGTATTAAAAATAGTCCAGTAAAGTATATTAGAGTATTCTTTAATGTCTTCAGATATATAATTCTACACCTCCAGCTTGATTTTTTTGTGCTGATTTTGTTGTTGTTGTAATTTTGGATATATAATCCCTTTTCTGCCAGTAAGTGACCCTGGGCAAGTCACCCTCCTTCAAGCTCTGGTTTCCTCATCTGAAAAATGAAGTACTTAGACCACATGAATGCTAAAGTTCCTTTGAGCTTTAGATGCAGCTTTGTGATTTCATAAAATGTAAAATCAAGCTTAAATATTAATTAAAATCAGTAATGCTAAATTTCCAACTTGAAACAAAGTAGGCAAATTTTTAAGATTTAGTATTTTTTTAAGTGTTGTCATTAATTGAAACCATGGAAAAAAATGAGTAATTGCTGGTTAATACAACATGACTCAGTATTCTCACAGGAAAATAGATACAAGCATAAATATTCTTCCACACAGCTACTTCTAATAACAAAAATGTAAAACTGGAGTTTAATTGGCCCAATGTTGTGCCTTTTTATATCGGTGAAGGTCTAACACAATTGGTATATCATATACAAATAGTTGGTCTTTAAGATCGATTCAGTAAGTCATAAGTTGGCAGCTGGAACATTCTCTCCCTCTCAAGTGTACATTATCAGCAGCCCTACGCTCAGCGTTGATAATGTATTATCGGTACCTCTGCTTCATCGTTTTGGACAGATGATTTTTTTCATGGTAATTTTCAATGTCAAACCTCATAATCTGCCTTAATGTCCTATTTAAATATTTATTAGATTAAGGGTCAGAATGTTCTGCCTTATAGCCAACCAAATTTTGACTTTCTCTTGCCTAATTTTTTATGGACAAATAATAACTGCTCAGCACATCTCTAAAAAGTCTTTCATGTTACAACTATTCAAACGTTTACTGAGTGCCAACTACCAGGGAAACAAAGATGAATTTGACTTGGTTTATCCTCCAGTATTTCCAGGACACAGAATTTTAAGATTTAACTAATGTATTCATTCATTCAATACATTTTTGTTGTTTATCTGCTACATGCTTGGTACTGTTCTAGACATTTAGCATTTCCAAAGAACATTCTGTGGTGATAGAAATGTGCTAGATCTGCTCTGTCCAAAATAGCCACTAGCTGCATGTGGCTATGAAGCCCTAGAAATGTGGCTAGTGGGTCTGAGGAACTCAAGTTTTAATTTTAATCAGTTTAAATGTAAATAAGCACATGTGGCTTTTACACACCAATGAGAGGAGACAATGAAGTAATTTGAAAAATAAGCCGGGTAATTTAAAGTAGTGTGAAGTGGAACGACTGAACTAAAACTGGAGGATGTAATCATTATGACATCCTGGAGTGGAGGGAGCGGAGTGGAGGGGGCTTGGCGAGGTGTACTATTTCAGAATAAAGGTGGTCAAGGAAAGACCTCACTGTTGAAATGACACTTGACATGAAACTGAATGATGAGAGTACAGCAGCATAAGGAATTGTGAGAAGAGTATTCCCAGAAGGACCAGCAAATGTGTTCCCTATGGAAGGAAAGCTTAGTGTATTAAGGAAGAGAAAGAAGGCCAGTGTGTCTGGAGCAATGTGTGTGTTTGTGTGTGTGTGTGTGTGTGTGTGTGTGTGTGTGTGTGTGTGTGTGTGAGAGAGAGAGAGAGAGAGAGAGAGAGAGAGAGAGAGAGAGACTGAGACTAGAAAAGGAGGGGCAGGGACTAGATCCCAAAGGCCACTATTGACCAGAGTTAAGGGAAGTAGGAAACCACCACAATCTTTTAAGCAAGAATAGAGACATAATGTGATAATTTGTTTTTAAAAGATCTCTCTGAATGCTTACTGGAGAATGATTGATTATAGGTAGAAAAATGTAGAGGCAGGGAGACCAGGTAAGAAGCTATTCCATTTGCCAGTTTGGTCTAGGGTGGTAGCAGTGAAAAAGGTGAAAAGCAAAATAATTCTGGGTATATTGAATTAATACAATAAACTGATTACTTTCTAAGTATCACATGTCATAATCTCTTTATGTTTTAATATGAGGTTGAATTTGTATTTAACAGTCTAACATTGCTGACAGTTATTCAACTCTAATAATGTTGCCTATTGTTATTTATATAAACAAATGACTTTCATAGCATCAGTATGGTTTGTCAACGTTCGATGATAATTCACAAAAAATGTACCAGTAAAAGCCTAGAAATGCTTGTGTTTTTTTAAAAAAGACTTTCATTTTTACCGTATTCTGCAAGTAAGATTTATCATGTTAGAGTTATGAGCTGATTATTTGATGTCTGCGTCTCGATAAATTATTCCTGACTTTCTACTTACGTGCAGTATGTGTGGTTTATTGCCGAGGGTAAAGCTGAGAAGAATTCCAGGACACATGTTCATGTAGGGGCTATACACACGGCTAGTCAGCGTATATAAGGGTTTTTTTGTACCCAATCCCTAGTGTCTTGGCATTACTTTTATTATGTCTGCAGTACTCATGTAGATGAAATGCCACAACACATTCTTTTACTATTGTAGCCTCAACCGGGCCTTTTTTTTTTTTTTTAAAGAAAAAGCAATTACCATCATAAAAATTCCTTACTGGGGAACTTTCCATATTGCGTTATCATTCCATGAGCCTAATAATAGTGGAATATAAAGAAAAAAATGTTTAATACTAAAATATCTAAAAAAGGCTTTTGAGGTCTCTGTAATGAGAAACACTAAAAGTCTGGAGTAGGAGAAATAAGGAAAAAGAAGTCAAGTTTTTTAGACTTCTGGTACGTGTCAGAGATTTATAAATCATTGCCTAGCTAAAGATAATTTGCAAATCACATGCACCTTCACCAATGTCTAAACACAGTTAAAGAACCCTCAGTCTGTTATCTATTGGGAGAATGCTAATGCCTATAATTGGTCATTGCCTGACCCTTATGTATTTCTATCCTGATAGGTCTATCTGCCTAAAAGCTAATTCTGTGTTTTCTGTGAAATCTTGCAGTGGTGTTATCAGGGAGATTGTGTTCCTTTTGGCACTTGGCCCCAGAGCGTAGATGGGGGCTGGGGTGCCTGGTCACTATGGGGAGAGTGCAGCAGGACCTGCGGGGGAGGCGTCTCCTCATCCCTAAGACACTGTGACAGTCCAGCGTAAGTAGCTAAAGTAAGCCGGAGCCAACAAAAAGACACAGTTGGAAATGATTCAAAGCTGTGGTTTCACATGTTATCTGTAAAAACGTTTCACTAGTGAGCCAAGTGCTTGTCTTCAGAACAAGCAATAGGCACAGGAAAGCAGGAGTCTTGTTAGACAGACTTTCCTTTTCTTCCCTGCCCCTTACTATGTAACTAAAAACAAAAGAAAAAGAAAAAAGAAGAGGATTGTGTATCTATCCCAGGTATAGCCAGACTTTTTAATCTAGTACTAATCAGATAGATTTCCTCCTCCAAAAACTACTGAATTATGGATGAATTGGGTCTGGTCTTAGCTACCCTACCATTATTCCCAGGAAACCTAAGGTCTTTGCACATGTCACATAAAATTATTACTGCTACATTAGTATTAAAAGGACCAATGAGAGCACTTCAAGGGTTGAAATGCCTTGATTCGCATCACAAATCACAATGAAAAGAATACTGCCCATGTGTTAAAATAGTTTCCATTCACATGCACCCGTTAATCATTTTCCGGAGTTGCCACCACTTTTCTCTCCCTGAGAGCTTTATGCAGGTCAGACTGCTCCTCTCCCACTACTCTTTTTCTCCAGTCAGAGCCCCCCTGGAGTAAGGCTGTCCCCACCAGTACTCTTCGCTAGCTGTGTTGCTTCTCCTGTCCACCAGCACTCATTGCAGGCAGACTATTCCTCTGGTTGGTCTTCCCTGTCCTTCCGGAAGGTAAACTGCTCCGTGAGCAGCTGCAAGTCAAGTGCTTGCATTTTTGTCTAGAGCTCAGGTTGAGGACCTTGTTTGCTGACAAATACTTTGGTGCAGAATGATGTTATGATATCAATTCTGCCTTTCCCCTCCCCGCCCTCCTGGGGTAAAAGATGGTCTATTTTTCCCCCCTCATTTTAACTCAAGATCCCTCTCTTTGCTTATTCTCTCTAAATGTCTCTTTCCTTTTCTTTTTTCTCTTTTTAGCTTGAAATTGTTTCCCTTTATATCATTTGTGTGTTTCCATTCTCCTACTTTTTATCATTATTATCCTGCTAAATAAAGCTCACTGTTACCCACTCATAAGCTAGTCATGCTACCACCGTCCCAAATACCTTGTTTTCATCTGACCAACCCATTTCTCCCAAGCTGGTTTAAGCTGGGACATTTCTTTTCTTTGCTTAGAGTCAGCATTCACTAGCATTCAAAATATATTCAAAATTGTAATTTTAATTACCACATTGATATCAGTGAGCCAAAATTATAATTTAGACAATCCTTTTTAAACAAGTACAGAATAATTAACCTAAGCTCAAATGCAGGCTACTGTAAATTAATAACCAAATACTTAAGATACCTAAGAGAATGACTGGACCTCTTTTAAAAGGACAAGTTAGTTTTCTCCATTCAAAAATCAAATCATAACATATGGCTTTCCCTAATGTTAAGTACTTCAAAAATTAACTTATGTAAATCAAATATTTGACATCTCACTTTTTCATTGATTTGAGTATAATATAAAGTATTTATGTAATACAAACCCATCTGATGTTTAGATTTAATTTTTTAAAACTGTATGTTTGAAATGAAATAGAAATTCATTTCTGCATTAATTACTTTAAATTCCAGAGAGTTATTTAGTGTCCTCTCCTTGTTTCCAATCTGGAAAAAAACAATCTTTCCATTTCCTACTTGGTAAATATATAGCATCAGATTATGGGTTTTGTTGAATATGATTCAAATGACTTTTCATTATAAATAAGTGATTTTAAAACTCTCATTGAACTGATCACCTGTTTACTATGATAGTTAGAAAACATATTGATTTAATTGAATTATCTTTAGAATGTAAATCATGATACGAGTCTTATGTTACTCATAGTAAATTGATTTAATTTTAAATTCAACAATCATAATCATTATTCCTAACAATCACCAGCATGATTATTTGAATAACTAATAAATTGTCAAATTTTGTATTTTCTTAAAGTAGATGTTAATATGTTTTCATCAAGCAATAATATATGTACTCTCTATGTGGATAGATACATTATATTCACATGTTAAACAAAATGTGTTTTCAGACCTTCAGGAGGTGGAAAATATTGCCTTGGGGAAAGGAAACGGTATCGCTCCTGTAACACAGATGTAAGTAAAACCAAACTCTGCTATGAAAAATTAGCTTACATTTCACTCAGAGTAGGGAACTTTTTTTTTAATTGTAAGCTATTTGATCAGAAATCCACATGTGTGATGGTCACATAAATTTTTATAATTGTTAATGATGAAGGGAACTGGCTTCAGGTCCATCCATTCCATCAACAAAGTCAAGAGGAAGCCCCAGCACTAGGAGAAAACACACTCTCCTCCAGTAGGAATCAAGAGAGAGAGCTACATACCTGTTGAGCTGCCCTGGTCCTCCAAACACTCACAGCTTTGCCATCATTATCTTTCGTGAGCCCAGCGAGAATATCTTATTATGCTTTATATCCCATATTATGTTTGCCACTGCAAGAAGACCCAGACTCCCGCATCATTCTCATCCCTGCCATCCAAGCCCAGAAAGCTATTCCCTATCCCTGTCCAACTGCTAAAACTTCTGTGTCCTCAGGAATTCATTATTCATTATCAGCAAAATCACTTATATCCTGACATCTCTGAATTTCCCTTCCCTTCACCTTCTTGTTCTAATGGAAACTGGGTCTCCCAGAGAATACTGAGTCCTCTGTAGCTCTTTGAAACTGGGGACTTGTGTTTTCTCCCTTAGCTCTTGAATGGGGCCTGAAAGTGGATTGCCTATCTTTTTTATATCTCATTACTCCTTCCGGATAATTCTTCCTCCCTTCTATCTAAAAAGCCACAGCTTTTAATTTTGAGTCATCAGACTATTACCCACTATCTTCACTCCCATGCTTTCCAACCCTACTACCTTGGTTATTTGTAAGTATGTAGATGATTTTTCCAACATCTTCTCTTCTGGATTTTTCCATAATCATACAAACATATTGTTATTTCTCCTATCTTGAAAAAACAAAAACCTACCAGTTATTTTCCCATGTCTTTTTCTCCCCTTGAAACAAAATTTCTCAAAAGAGATATCTGTACTTACTATATCTAATTCCTCCACTCATTTTTTTCTTAAAATCGATCCTGTCAAGTTTTCACCTCCATCATTCTACTGAAAATGATTTGTTACATCACAGGTGACTTCCATATTGCTAAATCCAATAGTCAATTCTGAGTGTTTGTCTAACTTCATCTTCACTAGACTTCCATGACACTACAACTTCTTGGTTGTCCTTTTATTTTACTACTATTCTTTCTCATTTGCCTTTGCTCATTCCTACTCTTTTTTCTCTGGTGTCTAAATGTTAGAGTACCCAGGACTTAGTCCTTGTCCTTTTTCTCTGTCCTACCAATACTCATTTCCTTGATGATCTCATCAGTTTTCATTGCTTTTGATATCATTTATATGTCATTTGAGCCACAAATTTATATTTTCAGCTAAGACTTCTTCTATGGATTTTAGACTCATATCTTATTATTGATTGAACTTTTAATAGACATCTAATATTTAACATGCCCAAATGTTATCTCCAAAACATTTCTACAAAGCTGGTCTCCCAGCAGTTTTTCCCATCTCAGATGTCAACTCTGTCTGGCACAAGCCCCAAACCCTCAAGTTATTTTCGATTCCCTTCTCTGTCTCACAGCCTATATCCATTCCTCAGAAAATCCCATTAGCTTTACCTTCAAAATGTATCAGAGATCTGACTACTTCTCACCGCCTCCACTGCTACCACTTTTTCACTGGATTACTCTATATGGCTTTTTTAGATTTCCCCATGCTCTTGTTCCCTACATCCTTAATAAAGGAGGCAGAGTGAATCAGATTATATCCTTTTCTCAAGACCCTTCAGTACATCCCCATTTTTACTTAAATCCGAAGTCCTTGCAAAAGCCTGCAAGGCCTACACACTCTGGCCTTCCATTACTTCTTTGAATTAATCTCTGACTATTTCTTCCTCATTCTCTCTGCTCCAGCCATAAGGCCTCCTTCCTTGTACATGGTGGATGTGTTCCCAACTTAGAGCTTTTACGTTGTCTTTTCCCTTTGCCTTGTATACAGTCCCCCAAAATATCTACATGCTAACTCTCTTACCTCACCTTTACTCAACTGTCACCTGCGCAGTGAGGCCTAGCCTGAATACCATACATAAAATTGCAACTCTCCCTGCTCCCTGCAACCCTGGGAATCCTAATCTTTCTTTCCCTGCTCTTATTTCTCCCCACACCATCTTCTAACACACTGTCTAGCTTATTTATCACATTTAATTCTGTTAAATTTGCATATTGAAATAATGAAATATAGCTTCAGTTACAATGATTATTTCTAGTTACTAGCATTATTTTTGCATTCATTCAACAAATAATTGAGTGCCTTGTGAATATCAGACTGTGCTAGAGTGAAAAAAGCAATTTCTGCCCTCAAGGATCTTATAATTTCCTGGGAAATCACTTATATGCAGAAAATTACAATACAGAGGAAGGAGTGATATGATATGATAGAATGAGTATGCGATGCTATAAAAGCATATAGAATTGGCACATTGCCTAATTAGGGATTCAGGAATTACTTTTCATAGGAAGCTAAAGATCTGCGGGGCAAATAGGAGCTGAACAGAAGAAGAAAGTGACAATGAGCATTTTAGGCAGAAGGAAAATTAAGTGCAAGGTGTGGAGGTTGAAGATCTTTATCCTGAGGCATGAAGAAACCATTGAAATATTTAGCCCCAGATTTATGCTTTATATGAGAATGGATTGGAGAAAGGCAACGTTACAACAGAACAACAATCAAGTCAAGAACAATGTAAGGATACTGGTGAAAACAACTGAAGTATTGATCCATGTGTTCTATATTAGGAATGACAGTGGAGTCTAAAGAGGGCTAACGGGAGAAAGTTAAGGACCTAAATTTAAAATATCCATAAAAATCAAAGAACCAGTGTTGTAGGAAAAGCAGAGTGAAGGAGGGAGGTAGTAGGTGAGGGGATCAGAGAATGGAGTGTGTTTGAATTTTAAATGTGAGAAGTGAGACTGTTCTCAATGACAGATCTGGAGTATGTTCATGGTAGTGCATACCTAACCTTGAGTGGAGGTAAAGGAGTTCAAGGAAGGCCAAGGCTAGGTGGTTTGGGGAGTCTTCCATGTGGATGTTGAGGTCACTCGGTGATGTTAGAACTTGGAGCATATGGTGGAACTATGAACCAGGTATCAAACTCTTTAATAAACGAGGGGAAAAGACCATCGTGAGGTTGGTAGGAAGTAATGGTGAAGCCAGATAATGATTTGGCTGAATAACATGCATCTCAGAAGAAGAGAAGTTTTAGACAAGGATAGAGGAATTGAATACTTACTATATGTCAGACTATATGTTAGGTAGGAGTGAGAACGCTAAACCTACCTCTCAATTTCCATTGTTGCATAATTGTTTGGGTAGGCACGCACTTTGGCGCTGATAACATAGGTAGTATATAATATGAGTAATGTTTGATAGGTAACAGAAAAAGAAAAAAAACATGCCAGACATCTCAGGATTGTTGCATTTTACCCATCAACTACTTTTTAGATCTCAAATTATAGAGCTTGCTGTTGGCATGTTGACTTTTCTATTATTATCTTTTTCTGTTTCAGCTTTTATCAACTGATAAGGCGATACAGTTAACATGACTCTATCATGAACATACAAATAATTAACTTTTTCCCCATTAATCTTGACTTTACTAGTTCAAAATTTGAGGCAATTTATTTACCGCACTGAAATTTATTTTCATGTTATCCAAGTTAATAAAATTGTCTGAGCATAATTTGTGTAAGCTGGGGCCTTTTAAAATGTAATCTGACATGTGAAAGTTTCAACTTTCAAAACACATAATCTAGCCTGGCGCTGTCCAAGAGAACTTTCTTCAATATTTCTTCAAATATTTTATATGTGAACTGTCCAGCTTGGTAGCCATGAGTCAAATTAGGTATTCAGCACTTGAAATGTGGCTAGTGCAATTAAAGAACATAATTTTTAAGTTTAATTTATTTAAATTCGAATAGCCACATGTGGCTAGTGGCAACTGTATTGGATAGCATAGAGCTGGACAGTCTAGCTATGCAGTAGAAAAATAATTGTTATAATGAAGATTGTAAACATTATATATAAAAGTTATCAAAATAAGTCAATCTTAGTTCATTTTAGAAACAAATGTAAGAAGACACTTCCATTTTTGGTAATGACGTATTAGGTTATTCTGACTGAAATTTTTTTTAAAAATTGCTAAATAAGATTTGTTTTCTTTTATCATTTTAAAATCAACAGGGAGCTGACAAGATAATGAGGGAAATGCCAAAAGGTTAAATTGTTTGAGACAGGGGAATTCAAGAATAAAAGGGGAGCATCAGAGCACCTAAGGTACTTTTGCCCTATTAGTATTTAGAGGAAAAGAAGAGATAAACTGCTCTAGTATCTCTTTCTTAAGTACTGTATGAAGTTTTCCCCCAAACTACTCCCCTGGTCCCTTAGCTAACTTCCTTCACGTTTTATTGGCCAGGAGGACACATGCCCTTAAACCAGTCACTGGCAAAAGGAATGGGATTACTATAATTGGTTTAGACTAATCCAGATATGCTTCTAAAATAGGTTAAGGTAACCTTCCCTGAGAGGTAGATACCTGAGTAAAGATCAGAATTTAGTTAGCAAGAAAGCAGGGAGTGATAGATATTGGATATACTACAGATGTCTGCATCAGAGCCCTTTTAAATTCCATCTTTACAGTAGTCCTCCCGATGTTTGAATGGGATACATTCCAAGATCTCCAGCGGATGTCTGAAACCACGGATAGTACCAAACCCTACAAATATTGTTTTTTCCTATACATGCATACCTATAATAAATTTAATTTATAAATTAGGCACAGTAAGAGATTAACAACAATAAGTAATAATAAAATAGAACAATTATAACAATACACTGTAATAAAAGTTATGTAAATGTGTTCTCTCTCTCTCAAAATATCCTGTTGTACTATATTCACCCTTCTTGTGATGATGTGAGATGATACGCTGGACAAAGGGATGATTCATGTCTTGGGCAGGATGGAGAGGGGTGATAAAAGATTTTACCATGCTACTCAGAATGGAATTTAAACTTAAATTTAAATGGAATTTAAACATAATTTAAAACTTATGAATTATTTCTGGAATTTTCCATTTAATACGTTCAGATTGCAGTTGACCTCGGGTAACTGAATGGGTGGAAAAGGGGAACTACTGCACTGGCAGAAGTAGCAGCAACAGTAGTAATTGTAGTGGTGATAGCCACTACTAATTTACTGAGCACTTATACATATCAGAATTATTATTTTAACTATATTTTCTTCCTATACTGAGAGTTCTCAGTAGTGACTTCGGTTGCTAAGATATTTTTAATTTCCATTTTTCAATATAAATCTAGAAAAGCTGTGATAATTTAAAGTTTTGCTATACTCTGTTCTGTTACAACCTTGTTTCTGTAATACAAATTATCTCATAAATGATTGAGGTGTTTTGTGCCACTAAGCATTACAGCGGCTGAAATCAAACTACATCGATACAGCTAAATAACGGGAAAATTGTACTGTACATGAAGACCATTCGTCCCAAATTCTTCTTTTTTGCTCAGTTTGGTCACATGCTCTGTTGTACAAGCCTCTATTGTGTCTTTCTGCCTGTTCTTTGTACATTGGCCTCTTGTTCTTACAACCCAGCCCTCAACCCTTCCTTTATTAACTTTTTTCACCTTTTTTTTTTTTTAAAGATTCAAATCCTATGTTTACTCCAGTTATATCTTTGTTAAGAATGTGCCACCTGTTTTTGAAATTGTGCTACTGTTTTCTTACAATTGTTACTGTTTTCGTTAGTGTTCTGTCTTTGAGTTGCCTGCCTCTAATGCTGTTTTCCCCATATGCCTATAATTTTTAGTGTGCAATTTTGCAGAAAGAGGTTTTTCAGGAATGTATATATGTATCACATTAGAGAAGAAACTCCTGTATTTTAAAAATCTATTCTAAAAGTTTCTATTATATAAAATACATTATAGAATAGAGAATTTTATAATAAATCATGAAGGGTGAATTGACTGGAGTTAAGAATCAGTAATGCAAAAAAAAAAAACAAAGAATGAGTAATGCAAGCAAGACTTCAGTATTTTCCACTTAGCATAGAATGGATGTTGCTATAGGAGCAATATAGGGCTATTTGTTTGTATCCTTCTGGTTAACCTTGGGACTTTTTCCCCTAAAGTTATAATGCTTTAAATGTTCTTTTATTTTATAATGACCCGGTGTCTGTTCTGAGCTATCCTACTTTAAGGGATTCAAAAGAGTATACTTGTCTTTTATCAGATCAGCTTCCTGCCTTAGTACATGTTTTACACAATTTAATACTCATCATATTTAGTGACTCTGTAAATAAGATCTGGGAGAAAACTTTCCAATTAGTTAGAATCAATTTGAGAGTCAAGAACTAGAAAACAATTCATACGCATTTTTAGCTTGGTCATTTGTGATCCAAGAGCTTTTCTTGAGACTTAAATAGGGGTAATATAAAAGATAAATTCCAATGACACTGGAAGAATTTTCAAGTCAGTGCCCAGGATGAGATCATGTCAGGACGTCAAACCGCAGGAGGAGTAGGGCTCTTTATTTAGTGGCATGAATCTTTGCTCTGTGCTTTCTAATTTATGCCCTCATGTATTTGATTGATCTTACTTACATTCCTTTTAAGATCTTTTCACATAGCCTATCAGTTTCCTGACCCTCTTGTTTCCATGGTTGACCAGATGGTACTATAGATTACTGCTTAGTTCTCATGTTTTTATGCATGATAATAATTATCATTATTGTAACTCTCTGATTAGAGTTGAGTTAGCTTCATTAAATCACGACTGAAAAACTGAATAAATTAGAAAATCAAAGGGAAAGGAAAATAATAGAAAGCAGGGGTTAATACCTTAAATACCGTGTTTCCCCAAAAATAAGACCATCAGCGTTAATGTGTCTTTTGGACCAAAAATTGATATAAGACCCAATCTTATATAAGACCCAGTATTATATTATATTATATATTATATTATACCCGGTGTTATGTTAATATAAGACTCGGTCTTATATTAAAATAAGACAGTATTATATTACATTATATTATATTATGCTACATTATATTATATTATGCTATATTATGCTATATTATATTATACACAGTTTTATATTAAAATAAGACCGGATCTTATGTTAATTTTTGCTCCAAAAAATGCATTAGAGCGGATGATCCGGCTAGGTCTTTTTTTCTGGGAAACACAGTATGTACCACAAATTCCTTCCACTTACTAAAGGTGAGTCACAAGTTTTGCCCTGAATTTCCTAGTGACCTGAGTAAAGAGGCAAACACTATTACTTCTAAGATTCATAATGCCTGGTAGCTGTAACAATAGGAGACATAACCACAAAGGAACACTCTACTATTTTGAAGTTTCGTTAACTGCTCTTGTGTGGATCCTACACGGTGGTAAATCAGGTTGAAACATACATGATTGATAGCACTCCTTTTGCTTAGGTTAGAGGAGAAGTTAGTTCTAGGTTAGAACCTAGAACCAATGTATGCCGAACAAAAGTGGCCAGCACAAAAAACAGATAGCCACACTTTCTCCCTGATTTCATTCCCACCACAGATATTTGAGAGGTACAGGAGTGGTATGAAGAAAAGAGCTTTCTAGCCGAATGGCGACCGTGTTCCCATAACTTCCTGTCCCACTTACCCCAGTTTCAAAGAGGTCCATAGAGATAGAAAGGCGACTTACAAAGAAAAAAGCATCTCAATCTTTAAAGATTTTAAAATAGATTCGAAAAGGGTCCCTAGTTGTAAAATTGGCCTGACCACTCTCAATAACAACACAACTGGTCTAGAGACCCAAGGTATTTACACACGAGACTCTGAGGCTTGATTGTCTGCAACAGGATGTCATGGATGGGCATCCGCATTGGTCATACTCAAAAGCCTTCGAAAGCATCTAGACGAGGACTCTTTCTTTGACATCCACATTATTTCTCCAGGACAGAAGAGCAGATAAAGACAATAGCTGTGGCAGGAACAAACGACTATGCTTTTCATCTTAATACTACTGAGAAACCAGGAGCATTTATTAAAGACACTTAGGAGAATTGGATGAAGTTTGGTCTTACCATTAAACCAGAAACTACAAAGAATATTTGGTATCATAAGGCCATCTCATAGAGATGACCTTGTGGAACTATGGTTTGGAGAGCAAAGTTTTATGAAAGTAGTAATACTATGAGTTCATTAGCTGAGGACACAGTTCCCCTCTTTGGACACAGAGATAGTGACTGATAAGGTCCTGACAATTTTTATAAATGTGCATATGTAGGATCTCAAATGCCGATCTGATAATGCCGTTATGAGAAGTAAAGCCCCCAGATCTGTACCCAGTCGGCTGAAAAGTTCTCAAGAGCTGCTCAAAACTATAATTTTGATTCTTATGTGTATGGAATCTCCTTTTTACTGGCCTAAGAGAATATTGACTATTAATCAGGCATTTCTGCTTTCCTGAGTAAGTTTTCATTCCAATGACTTAAAACTATCATGCAAAATGTTCTAAGGGTAAGCCTTTGTGTACATAGTATAACTGTTTTAAATAGCAGAATTTATAGGTATTGTGAATGAATACCTTACTTGATAACTTGATTTTTGTAAAAAGTAAAAATATAGCTATACCTAAGTTTATAAACCAAATTTTACATCAAAGCCTACAGAAGAAATATTAGTTACTATGAAAAGGAATTACCTACATTTTTAAAAAGAATTTTCTGATGTGCTTAGCTGTTTTTCCAAACTGAGAAAATCCTTGTGTTTTTCCTGTTTCATATTATTTGTGATTTGTGTATCTCCTTGATAATGTGAGTAGGATAATACTTCTGGTGGAAAACCTAAGTTCCACTTTGGCTGAGATGGAAAGTAATATTATTCTTGCATCTTAAATATCTCATTTTCCTCCTTTACTTTATGCATAAAACTATTAAAAAATTATAGGTCAGGTCATCCGTGGCCTGTTCTAAAATTTAAACATAGATTGTATATTAATAGGGTATTTTCTCAATCAGCTTTGCCAGAGTTACCTGCTATTCTGCAATTGTCTTCTCCTTTAGTCATTGCTTGAGGTCATTAAACAGTGTGATTGTCTTGGCTGTGGTGCACAGGAAAAGTACAGCCTGTAGTTAGAGGTAGAATTATAATGAATAAAGTATGGACTTTGGATTTAGATTGGTTTAAGTTTAAATCCTGAACGTAACACTTGTTGCTATTTGACCTTGGCAAGACACCTAATCTCGCTAACCTTCAGGGAATTCATATGTAAATCTAGTATGATTATATCAGACTTGCAGGGTTGTATGAGAATTACAAATAGGTGACATGTAAAAAATCTGGTGCTGCTCCTAGTACTTAATATGTACTCAATACAGTGTAGCTGTATTGAGTTTATATTATTATTTACATTTATGTTTTATAGATTAAAAAGTACTTTCATGCATGATATCATTACATCTTCAAATCACTGTTATAGAGAGGAAGGACAAATACTTTTTAAAATGAGGAACTAAAGCTCAGCAACAGGTTAGTACTTTGGAAGGGATTCAGTAAGGTATAGCATTTCTGAGTACTGACCTACTGCTTTTGTAACAGATACAGCCCTTAGAAGGTAGGTGTGGCAAGGTGAGCTTCTCTGAAAGAGTATGGTCACCTTTGTCATGGTCCTACTTCCAGTCTAACCTTACCCTGCATCAGAACCAAATAGCTGCGGACATTCTGAAACTATACCCCTTTGCTCCCAGGGACAGGTGTGAAGTGATGACAGGGAACTGAATAGATCCATTAACTAACAGCGTTACAATTGTATCTCAAGTTATAATTAGAAACAAATATATATCAACCACTTTATTCTTATTACTATTACATATAATATAATATAATATAGTACATATATAGCAAAAAATAGAAGCAGTATCATTACTTATCTTTAGGTTGGTATGAATTTTATGATATGCATCATGTTTGGAGAAATAAGGACTAGCTTTTAAATATAGAATAGAGCTTGCTTATTTTGTTCTTAAAAGGGATGTTTAAAAACTTACAAAGTACATTTTTGTTTCTTAACCTTTTTATAGACTTAGGGGAAAGGGTTATGCTATGGATAGATGGTGTTTTAATTAAATTCAGACTATACATGGCATATTAGAAACTAATTTTGAAAACTTGCATAGAAGATTATCATTATCAAGTATGTCAGCTAGAATCAAGCTTGTCTGGACAATGTAGGTTTAGTGGGCTTTTGTTTTCTTTTTTTCTTTCTAAATAAATGTACAGTGAAACTCCAAAAACAAATCAGAAGCTATGTGGGAGAGAAAAGATAAAGAGGTTGAATCAAAACTGGGGTTACAATGATTCAGTACTTTCATGGAATACAAAATTTAACTTTAGAAGTGTCCTTATGAATTACTTTAATAAGATAATCACAGTACCCGATAACTGGGAGATCAGAAATTTTGTTTGGAACTTGTAAGAGAGGGTGTGGAAGCAAGGCCTTTGTTAGCCCATGTGGCATTTTTTGTGTAATTTAGAAAAAGATGCCTATCTGGGTGAACAAACAGAAATATGTCCCATGTCAAAT
This sequence comes from Rhinolophus hipposideros, assembly GCF_964194185.1. Taxonomy (NCBI): domain Eukaryota; kingdom Metazoa; phylum Chordata; class Mammalia; order Chiroptera; family Rhinolophidae; genus Rhinolophus; species Rhinolophus hipposideros. Next base: position 59,061,409 of record NC_138053.1, read on the forward strand.
GCACAACTTGCTAGGGGTTGGATTCAGACTCCACTTATTCTTCAACTAACGGGGCATAAGTGGCTAATAAAATGTTGCTCTCCTTGAGAGGAAGAAAATAAATTTGGGGAGTGTAGAAGGTTAGTCTAGTGTAATAGTCAAGAAGTAATAGTGCATTTGGTGTGAAAACAAAAAAAGTAGAAAGGAACAGAACGTGGAAAAGAGACAAAGAAAGGATGTAGAACAAAATGCCAATTTTGCTCATTTTGCAGTTTTCCCTGAGGCATAAGAATCCTAGTATCATCCCCCTGCTCATCTTCTTTCAGAAGAGGAGAGGAGAGAAAGAGAGGGAAAAGAGTTTTCATTCTCGGCAGCTCCTCACTCTTTGTTATCCATAAGACATAGTACAGTATTTTCAGAATTTTCCTCATTTGCAGAACATTTGGGGATGTATTTCTCTTAAAGGTTAGGATATTTGGGGGGTGTATTTTGTAAATGAAAGAAAAAAGACAACAGAGGGGTTCCAGGACAAGGTCACCCTATTCTTTGGGACAAAACCAGGATTAGAATCCTAGTAATAGAAATGCCACTGGAAAGTTTGTCCGAGAAGCTGAGATTTCTTTCTATAGCAACATTCATGCCCAATGAATTATTGTGTTTTCGATTTACCTACCAATAAAAAGTATTAAGTTTAGCCAAAAGGAGATGTTTTTAAACTATCAGTAAAATTGGAAGCATGAGATAGTCTATAGAATCTGCTAACAACACAGATCCCTGGAAAAAAAAAAGGTGATAAAAATGATAATATTAATTTTTTATTTCGTTGAAAATACTCAGATCAAAAGACGCTGAGACCTGCAGCTTTGCTTTCTGCATTTATTTGGGACCCTGCTGGTCACTTTTTAAAAGGAGAGGATGCTTGATTAGCGTTACTAGCAAGCTCATGATCTGTCAAGCTTTACAGAAAAATTTGTAACGCCACTGTTTTCTGTTAGGATTTCTGCATAGTGTCAGCATTTATAATCCCTAAGTAATTTAAAAAGCATTACTCCTTAAACTCTTTACTATTTTTAAACAAAAACAAAAATACATTTTATGTAATTTTGTTGTAAGAAATTACTCTTTTCTTTGATCACTCTCATTCTTTGGAACTGGTATATGCAGCTCCTGCAGAGCTTCTTTCTCATCAACACAAATTCAGAGCATTCACTGAACAAAACGTTGAAATCAGAACAGAAAGACTAGAACACTAGCTTGGTATATTCTAGAAACAGAAAGGCGTGGGGTCAAGTTCCCAGGTCTACAATTCTATTAGGTCTTTCCATCTTCCATGCTGCTCAGCGGACATCCTAACACACTCCTGCCTAAGGGCCTTTGCATTTATGGTTTCCTGGGACACTCCTTTCGCAGCTATGTACATCAGTCTCTCCCACAGTTTCTTTTTAACTCTGCTAAAGTGCCACCTTACCCGGGAAAATTTCTCTGACCATACTATTTAAAACAACTTCCCTCCACCTCACTTTCAATCTCCTTAACCTGCTTTATTTTATTCTTTCTTATCTCCAACTACAGTGAGCTCTATGAAAGCAGGGACCTAGTCTATTTTGTTTATTGTCTTATCCCCAGAGCCTAGGTCATATGTGACACAGAGTAAGCATTTTATATATATTTGCTGAAAAAAAAGAAAAACGCTTTAGACCAGTTCTTGGTGCCTTGTTTTAAGAAGACTAATGATAAATTAGGATGTGCCCATAGTTAAGCCATCAAGGTCTAGGTGCCTTTTAGTTAAGGGTTGGATTTGCTTAGTATGGATTCAGAAGGAGCAAGACCACTGGGTTATAGGAAGACAGATTTTGGCTAAAAGTAAGGAAGAAGCTGATAATAACTGCAGCTGTTTGAAAAGTATGTGATCTTTCTGTAGATGTTGATACAGATTATATGACTACTTTGGGATAATGGTAGAGGAAATTTAAGCATCTTGTGCAAATTCGATTATATTACTTCTAACAGTTCTTCAAAGTGTATGGTTTGGTATTGATTGACTCAAAAAATTAATTGAGTTTGGTTCTTCTGCAAAGTTCTGCCAGACAGATGTATCTATTATGTTAACACCCTAAATCAGGGGTTGGCAAATTCCACCTCCTAGGTCAGATTTGGCCTGCCACCTCTTTTTGTAAATAAAACCTTATTGGAACACATCCCTGACTGTTCATTTACATATTGCCTATAGATTCTTTCACATTTTAACGGCACAGTTGAGTAGTACCAAGACACTGTATGGAACACAAAACCTAAAATATTTACTATGCAGCCCTTTATAAAAGTTTGTCAACCTCTGCTCTTAACCAATAAGCTGCAAAAAATAACTTATGGAAATGTACCTGTATTCAGCCTACTAATTTCTTCTCTACCTTCTTCTGTTCCTCCTCCTGCTCTTCCTCCTCCTTTTCTTCCTCCTCCTCCTTCTTCTCCTTCACTATTATTATTATTGTTGTTGTTGTTGTATCAGTAAAGATCTAACCATAATATGCTAGGTGGGAAGGGGTTGGGGGCTGGGTGAGAAAGGTGAAGAGATTAAGAAGTACAAATTGTTAGTTACAAAATAGTCATGGGATGTGAAGTACAGTATGATGAATATAGTCAATAATTTTATAAAAATTATGTATAGTGTCAGATCGGTACTAGACTTATCCAGGGGATCACTTCATAAACTTTATAAATGCCTAACCACTACACTGTATGCCTAAAACTGATATAAAATAATATTGAATGTAAACTATACTTTAAAAAATATATAGTCAAGGGATGTAAAGTACAGCTTAGGGAATATGGTCAGTGGTATTGTAATAGCTATGTATGGTGTCAGATGGGTAGTAGACTTGTTGAGATTATCACTTTGTGAGGTTTGTAAATGTCTAATTATTATGTTGCTTTATACACCTGAAACTAATTTTAAAAAAAGAGAAAAAAATCCAACCATAATAATGTAAACCACTCTGAATATTGAAATAGAGGTAATTTAATACAAAAAAAATGGATTACATGGATGATGGAAGAAGTTGACAAGCCCATAGAGCAGCATTTCCAGGAAGATGCCCCCCCCCCCCCACCGGGAAGACCCAGGAAGGAGGTAATTGTATCAGAGTCCAGAGGCTGGAAGCAGAGAATGAGGTGGGAGTGGGGGTTTCTGTTGCCTGAAGTTGGCACCACAAAAAGATTCTGCTTCTGCCTGAGATGCTGCCTAAGGTGGAGGGGGCTTCTCCCACTAGTGCCTTCCGTTGCCTGAACCCAAACAAAAGTCAATTGACACAAGCCTGGAAAAATGGAGTTTTCAGAGTTCGTTCCCCTAAAATACAGAGCAGAGAAGGTGAAGTTGGAGGCTGAGGCTGAGGTTGCCTAGACCCAAGACCAGCGCAGCTGTTAATGGTTATTCAGAGCAACCATATGTCAGAGCTAAACAGTTTACATGAATCCTCACCTTGCTATTTCACCTGTGTGCAGCACCTATAGACAACCTGTTACATGCCATCCTAGACTTAATTGCCTGAAACAGTGCTGTAGTTGCTCTGTTTGTATCTTGTTTCTCCAACTGAAAGTCATGCTTGGATGAACTTTTAGGTGGTTGGTGCTTTACAAATACTTAAGTTTTATGTGAAAACTTGTAACTAGAGTTAAAATTAGTTGTATTTTTAAAAACTGGTATTTGCCTAAAAGCTAGTCTTGCTGGATGGCAAAGCCACTGACAACCTTAGCCCTTGTGTGGGATTCCCTGAAAATGGCTAGAAAAGGAAAGCCTTGGCACACCATGAAACAAAAGACTCTGGAATCTGGAAGCCTGTATTTCCGCATGATACACCATGTAGCCTATGGCTAATGGTTATTTTGCATTAAAAAAAGGCAAGAGGGGTAATTTGACAAGCAGAATCATTAGATTTGGCATTGTAGTGTCATATTTTAATATGCAGAAAAATATTTAAAATGCAGGGCTCATAACAGAATGTACACCTGCTGCCACTAGTTTCAGAAGCTGAGGCTTTGGACTTGATATGGTAGAAATTTGAACCACAGTGTACAGGAAGTAATGATGACCGTGCAAATATTTGTACATTGTGGTCTATTATTTTTGTACATTGTGTAATTATTTGTACATTGTGCTTCAAGGGACCGTTTACTGATCTCAGAAAACTACGAGTATAAAGTAAATGTAGAGCTCTAAGGAAAGGTTGTAAAACAACCTCAAAATTATCTCTGAGAGCGTAACATACTCCTCATTTATTTACAATTAAAACTTTTATCTGATGATTTCTTCTGTTCTTTCATATTTAAGGAGGAGTTTTCTCGTCACTGTTTCAAAAATAGTAGCTTTGTGTTTTAGGTGCTACAGCTGCAGACCTCCAAAAGATAAGTCAAATTAGGTCATATTGCTCAAACACTCAGAGATGTTATACTTTTAATTCATTATGAACTTAAATATTGAATTTAGGATGGCCCTGTGGTATTTGGAAGCTAGACCTAGCTACATTGGCAAGATTTCCATCCCCCAAAAATTCAGGTAGAAGAAGCATTCCAAATTTTTGGACACAAATAATTCTCTCTTCACCCTCTCAACATCCTTCTCTCTCCTCCATCCAACATATGTACATGTTTTAAACCAAATTAGTATATTGTTTTCTGTGATGTCAAAGATTAAATGTAAATCTTAATAAGTCCAAATTCTTGAATTTGAAGGTGTTTAAACTTGAGGCCTAGCATTTTGCCCAGTTCATTCCATGTCTTAAAATATGGTTTTTGTCAGGGCTAGACAGTAAACAGCTATAGTCGTAGTGATCCAAACCACAATTAATAGTGCTGGATGTCATGTTACAAACCTGCCTCTTGATGCCTTAAAATAAAGAGTTGGGAGTAGCTGTGGCAACTGGACCTCAAATACTGCTCCGAAAAAAGATTCTGTGTTTTAGTTTCTTCACCTAGTTTTTATGTGCATTTATAAGGAGATACCTGATGGATTGATTGCAAAGTGGGCTATGACATACATCTGAGTATAAACTTATATGGAAACTGTCTAACACTTAACTTTGTTTAAATGACTTCAGTTATTTCTTCTGTGGCTAAGATTACAATTCAGACACTTCAGTCTGAATGCTGGTTGTAAAACAGTAAAGCAAATGCCAGAATTATGGCCAGAGAGTAAAGGCAGTGAGCTAATGTGGTGGAGTTCAGGCAATTTTAATTTTAGGGACATTGTCCCTTGGTTTTGGAATTTTTCAACAATCGTACCATTTATGATTTTATTTTATTTTAGCCATGTCCTTTGGGGGCCCGAGATTTTCGAGAGAAACAGTGTGCAGACTTTGACAATATGCCTTTCCGTGGAAAGTATTATAACTGGAAACCCTATACTGGAGGTAATGTATAACCTGGCAGAGCATTCATCATGCTTGAGAGCTTTGCAAACATAAAAGAATATATAAATACATACAAACACACACACATACTTTCCTACATATACTAGTAAAAATCAGTGCTTGCTAATGAAAGCAGGAAAGTGCTTATGATTCTATAAAGGTGTCATGTTTTAGTTTCCCTGTAATAAAGTTTATATGTTAGTACAAAACAAAAATCATTTTTAAAAACCTATTTCTATTTAACCATGTATAAAGGTCCTAAAAAGGATATAAAACTAAATGATATTTTTGAGTTTTTGAAACTCGGGGTATATGGACATTACATTATAATCACTGAATATTTGGAATTATCACCCTAAAAACAAATTATAACAATATAAATCAACTCAAAAGAGGCCAAAGGAATCTGTCCTTTCTTGGGGAAAGGCCAAAGATCTTTTCTTAGATTTTTATTATCCTTGTTTATTGTTGGAAAACATTTTTGCTCTTTAATTTGAGCGCATACCGAACACTAATTGTTCAGTAAGCACAAGAAGTTTTCTTCTACTTTCAAAATACAAACTAAATTTAAAATTTTCTTTTGGGAAAATTGACTGTATGTTTAAATTTTTTTATTGTTTATTTTATGAGCATCTTTGAAATATTTTCAACATAGAACAATATTAAAAGAATTTTACAGTAACAACTGTTTACCGACCACCACAATTCTACCATTAACATTTAGTATATTTTTTTGTATTATATGTCTAATCATCTCTCTATCTAGTCATTAATCTATCCTGTTTTTTTGGATGCACTTAAAATAAATTGTAGTCATTAATATACTTTCTTCAGCATGTGTAACATTAACCACAGTTTCAATGTTTGTTTACCTTTTTTCTTTTGAGGTAATATTGTGTACAACGAAATACATAAATCTTAACTATGTGTTCTCTGAGTTTTGTCAAATGCATACACCTGTAAAACCTCCTGAGATATAGAACATTACCATAACTTCCAAAATTCTCATACACCTCATAATCTTCCCCAATGAAGAGCTGCCTCTACCTAGTTCTTCCAAGAGGCAACTACTGTTGTGATTTTTTTCTTTCCATAGATTAGTTTTGCCTATTCCAGAACTTCATATAAATGAAATAATGTCTTATTTACTCTTGTGCAAGTCCTCTTTAAGCCTAATGTTTTTGAGAGCCATCCACATTGTTGCATTCATAAGTAGCTCATTGCTTTTTATTGCTAAGCAGTATTCTATTGTAATAACCAGTTTGTTTTTTCATTCTGCTATTGATGGACACCTGGGTGTTTGTAGTTTGCAGCTGTTATGAATAAGCTGCTATGATATTTGCATACAAATATTTTTGTGGGCATCTGTTTTCATTTCTCTTGGATAAATACTTAGGGGTAGAATTGCTAAGCAATAGGGGAGGTATGAGTTTAGTTTTAAAAGAAACTGCCAGGTATTTTTCCAAAGTGATTGTACCATGTCACACTCCCACCAACAATATATGAGAGCTTTATTTGTTCCACATCCTTACCAACATTTGATATTTTCAGTCTTCTTCTGGTGGGTTTATGTACTTTTAATTTGCATTTCTTATTATTAATTATGTTGAGCATGTTTACATGTACTTCTTGACTGTTTATATATCTTTTGTAAAGTGTTTCAATCCTTTACCTATTTTTAATTCATTATTTATCTTTTTATTCTCTAGTGGTAGTCATTTATCAGTTAACTTTTACAAATATTTTCTCACAGTCTGTCGCTTTCCTATTACTTTTTAAATTATATTTTAGATGAGTATAGATTTTAAATTTATGAATTCCAGTTTTTCAATTTTTTTATTTTATGTTTATTATGTTCTGTGTCCTGTCTTAGAAATCTTTGCTTACCTCAACTGAAGAAGATATTTTCTTATGTTTTCTTCTAAAAGCCATGTTTTTGATCTTTTCATTTAGATCTACGATCTAAAAATAATTTCAGGGGTATGGTGTGTATTTGTATTGTATTTATGGACTAGATTTTGTTTTATCAATCTATTTGTCAACCCTATGCTAGTACCACACAGACTTAATTACTGTAACTGTGTAGTCTTGGACATAGGTAGTTCCTCCAACTGATATGTTTTTCAAGAGTACTTTGGATATTCTAAGTACTTTGCAATTCCACATAAATGGTAGAATTTGTTGTTAATTTCTACAGAGAAACAGTTGGGCTTATGGTTGATGTTGAATCTATAGATCAATAGAGGGAGAACTGATACATTCAAATATTGAATTTTCCATTTGATGAACATGGTATTTATTTTCTTTAATTTCTCTCAGCTATGTTTTGTAGTTTTAGGTATAAGGTCTTACCTATCTTTTGTTAAATCTATTCCTGAGTAATTTATATGTTTTGATACTAATCAGGTTGTTTTTTTGTTTGTTGTTTTTTTGTAGATTGCTTAGGATTTTCTGGTAAATAGTTATGTTATTTGGAAATAGAGACTATTTCAATCTTTATGTCTTTTATTTCATTGTATTGCCTGAATGCACTGGCTTGGCCCTTCAGTACAATTTGTTCATGTGCTGATTATATGTGATTTTCTTCTTTACTCTGTTAATATGGTGAATTACTTGATAAATTTTATAATGCCAAACCAACCTTTTATTCCCAGGATAAACCCCCTGTGATTATGATGATTTGTTATCTTATTATATGTTATTGTGTTGGATTTAATTGCTAATATTTTATTTAAAATGCTTGCATCTATGTTCACAAGAAATACTAGTTTCTGAATTTTATTAATTTTTGTCAAATCTTTGATGAGTTTTGGTATCAGAGTTACTCTGGCTTCCAGAAATAGAATCCTTATTTATTTTGATTCTAGGATTGGTATTATTTCTTCCTTAGAATAATACATTTCACTAGTAAAACCATATAGGCTTGGTATTTTCTTCATAAAACATTTTTTTATTACAAATTTAACTCCTTTAATAAACAAAGAGTTATTCAGATTTTTTTATTCTTAAATCAGTTTTTGAATTTGTATCTTCAAGAAGTTTGTAAAAAAAAAAAAAAGAAGTTTGTTACTTCCATGTTGTCCAATTCACTGACAGAAAATTGATAATAACAGTCTGTTATTATCTTGTTTAATATCTGTAGGATCTGTAGTGATGTATGCTTTTTCATTTCTGATATTTATAATATGTGTTTTATTTTTCTTGATCAGTCTTACTTGAGATTTATCAATTTTATTAATATTTTCAAAGAATCAACTCTTGGCTTAGTCCTTTCTCTGTTAATGTCTTTTTTCTCTTCAATTAGTTTTTCCTTTTATGTTTATCATTTTCTTTTTTATTATGGGTTTTTTTCACTCCTTTGCATCTCCAAAATTTGATATGTTTTTATTTTCCACAGTTCAAAATATTTTCTTATTTGCATTGTGATTTCTTCTTTGATCCTTGGTTTATTTAGAACTATGTTATTTTATTTACAAATATTTGATATATTCTATTTTTTTGTTATTGGTTTATAATTTAATTCCGTTATTGTCAGAGAATACTCAGTATGATTTAAATTTTTTAAATTCATTGAGTTTTTTTGATACAGCTTATTATTCACTTTGGTGAATGTTCTATGTATATTTGAAAAGGATATGTTTTCTTGAATTTTTGTATATAGTGTTCTATAGATATCCATGAGGTCAAGCTGTCTTGATAGAGTTGTTCCGATCTTATATACTTTCTGAATGTTTCTGCTCTAGTTCTATCAATTACTGAGAGAAGTGTGTTAAAATCTTCAACTACTGTATTGTTTTGCTTTCTTTTTTAAAGGTTTTGTCTCATGTATTTTGAATCACTTTTATTAGATGCTTATACATTTGGGATTGTTTTGTCTTATGGTAGAAGTGTCTGAAATAATTCATAGATTTAATAATTAGCATCTAGGTAGTTGTGTGCTAAGTAAATTAACCCTAAATTCATAAGCTTTACCTGAAGTTAATTGGTAATGTGTACTTCCATTTAGCCAGTCGTCTTAAATCCCTTCTTGAAATAACAGCAGTACATCTTCTGAAAACTCACTGTGGCAGAGGAATCTGAAAACATTTTCAGCAGTAAAAATAAAGAGGAAATTTATTCCTATTATCACATACTGTAGTGGACTGAGGAATACAACCATAGCATTTTAAGTCTTGCCTATCAAATACTACCTTACATAATTAAAATTGAGTAAACAAAAGACTCATGTTCTCTTTTTAAAGCCCAGTGCTTAAAAAGCTACACTAAATTTCAAAGAATTACAATTAAAATTGGGAAAAGAAGTATATTGGATAGTAATGAAAAAAATCCCAGTAATGTTCATGAAAATTTAGAGTACTTTATTCATGAGAATCTTTCAAAAATATAAATATTTTGATTATCAGTTCAGTAAGAAACTATTCTATTTATTACTTGTTATTCCTGTGCTCAGTACAGCAAAATGTATGATTAACCTAAGCCTAAAAATAACATTATAAGTTATACAGAAGTTCTATAGCCTGTAGACAAAGAAAATGGAAGAGAACATGAACTTAGGACAGAGGCTGTAAACTGGAAGTTCATGAAGTTTTTACTTACCGTACGTGTTTTAGCCTCCACAGTATTTTTGAAAACTTTGAATGAGTTGCCAAGAAGAGCTTATATTTTAAAAATCTAGGTTTTCATTTTCTCTTATAAAAACAAGATGTCTGACAATATTGGGCAATCTTCTTGTAAAACAACAACCAACTGTAACAATGATCTCCTTTGGTAGAATGTTCTCTCTCCCACTCTTCAATGTCTTCACTACCCAGTTGGCTTCTTTCTTTTACTTCACATGCCTTCACCCTTCAGCAGCCTGGTTTCTACCTTCACCGAGACCTAGGCATATCATTTCATCTTTCTGCTTTATTTTCTGTATTAGAAGTTGTCTTTATTTCAAAGAGAAATTTTATCACCATAATTAAAATAAGACCAAGTATTTTAAACTTCATGAGATGAAGATCCAACAGAACGTATTCTTAAGTCATATTTTTAATCAATAGTTACATGTTTGTAAATAGCTTTTTCCTGCACTGTTTTGAATAAGATAAATTCATATTTATTGCTACCTTTGTAATATACTATGGTCATGATATATACTCTGTTTGTTGTTTAAAATTGTTACTATTTATGCCTATTTTTCACATCAACCTTAAAAACTACAAATTTCAATGACAGAATGAAAATGCTCAAGTTGTTGTAGGCGTTTATTCACAAAATAAAATTAGGGTTTTAATAATTCAATTTAATGCTATATGTAATATTTATCTTTGATTTATTAATCTCACGAGAATTATTCAAATTTGATGCTATATAACTAATTTTACCTTTGATTTGCTGATCTGATAAGAATTTATATCCATGCTAAAGCCACGTTCATGAACTATGGTATGTTTAAAATAGGTACAAATTTAGTTTTATTTTACAACTACCATATCCCTGCTAGAAGTAGCAGAGTTTTTGTATCAGCTTCAGTAACAAGTTACATATGTTGTAGGAATTCCTATTTGTCATATGAGGTTATTGTCTCAAATCTACTTTAAACTTTATTTCCTTAGTTGGCTTTTTAAAATAGTTTTAACTTCATTTTTTCAATCAACATTCAGTACCTTCACTGTGCTCCCTTTTGACCTAAAATATAGTAAATATATATTGGATATACCTAAAAATTTTAAACTTTAATACTGCTAAGTGTGTCCTTCATCAAGTTGCACAAGCAATGAAAATAAACAAGAGCTTTTAGCAAAAGAGGAAAGAAACCTACACATCTAGGTATATAGTCAAGGAATGATGTCTATATGAATTACAAATTTGCTGTGAATAACACTGAATCACTGTTCCGTAGGAGAATCACTGCATCTATTTATTTCTTTTCTACAATGTTTGTCCAGGTGGGGTAAAACCTTGTGCATTAAACTGCTTGGCTGAAGGTTACAATTTCTACACTGAACGTGCCCCTGCGGTGATTGATGGGACTCAGTGCAATGCAGATTCACTGGATATCTGTATCAACGGAGAATGCAAGGTTGCTCAGATTATGAATTTCACTTCTTGTTGTTGGGGGGGTTTGAGAGTTTTCTTTTTTTCTTCAGATAGTAGCTCCTAATTAATACCAGCCTCAGTTTTAGTAAAGAAAGCTACAATTTCCAATAAAGATGACAAATACATAGTTAAATGTAGAATGACCCATTGATATTCAAGCACCATGCAAATATGATTTATTCTGATGTTTTAGTTATGTTTATAATGGTGGCTTGAGCTATGAAAATATTTTGGACTTTAATTTCCATTACTCAGATTCTGTTCTGTTTATAAACTAGGTGATAGAGAAAATTCAGCTCTTATTCATGTAGCTACCATATGTTCTCATTGGAAGATTGTTTGAAAAATTTCATGGCATAATTTTTTTCTCAAAGTGTGAAACAACTATGTTCCTCATACTTTGTCTCCTTTTAAAGCATTTACAATGGTTTTCATTATAGACTTAGTCTTTATCTTATTAAAGAATTTACTCTGGAGAAGTAGGCAGACTAATTTGGAGTTGTAGGAGCAAATTCATGCTATTTTCCTACACCTGTGTAGGAATCTTATCATAAGCTATAAAAACCACTGTTCTCAATTTTTTTCTTGTTTTTGTTTTACTTTAAAAAGAAACACATATCCCTAAAATAGAAAAGGAAGAGATAAAAATGCTGTCTATTTTACTTAGTCTCATTATTTCTTACAAAATATTCTATCCTTCTGACTACCGGCTTCCAAATGTATCTGATAAGCGTGTGTTTGTGTTGGGGGGGCTGTACTTGAGGGAAAAGTTGTTTTGTGACAGTATTACATTTTTTTTTTTAGATAACTAAGACCTAGGTACAGGTATTACTCAAAGATTACATGCCTGGTGTTTATGGCTAAATGTCAAATATACAAATTTCAGTACCAAAATACATAAACATCCACATTTCTATGATTAAATGCAAATTTGAAAGGTAGAATTTCAGCTTCTAAAATTTTATGCTTTTATTGCCTTTTTGTTTATGGCAATTGTATTCAGTTAGTGGATATAGGTATTCATTTTTAAAGATTTAACTAGACATGAATTCCACACCTAATCCTTGACACTAACAATTGGATGTCTAAATGAGCCAGTGCTTTTAGAAAGGGCAAACCATAACACTCAGTCGAGTCTTGCTGTTATAACCCTGCATAGGACCAAATACCATTTTTCTTATTTCTTGCATTTTTTAATTTAAAGTAAGAGCCCACTGTTAACTGATAATAATATTTTAAGAATTGGAGCGTGAATTCTATAAATGAAGAAGAAATCTAGGTTAGAAATATAGACATACATTCCTGGGGAATCAGAAATTTTTTCTTGAAACTCATATGTTGAGAAATGTGAGCTAGAACTTACTGGAGAGTGAAGGTGAAAGTGGCAAGAGGAAAATATTTCTGTTTTGATTTCCTTTACTGGAAAAACAAGTAAATAAATAAGTTATACTGATTTGGTTAGTAAGAATTCCTCTTTTTGACACACTGAATATTCTTCTCTGTTTTCAGCATGTAGGTTGTGATAATATTTTGGGATCCGATGCTAGGGAAGATAGATGTCGAGTCTGTGGAGGGGATGGAAGCACTTGTGATGCCATTGAAGGGTTCTTCAATGCCTCGTTGCCCAGAGGAGGTGAGTGTGTAGAAAGAACTCTTCCTCACACCTCTGGTGTATTTGGAATAGCCACAACATTTGATTCCCCTCTCCCCTTATTTAAATTTCTTTATTTAGGTAGACATTGTTTTTCCCCCAAATCGCTTTCAGTTCTTTAAGTATTAAATGTGGCTCCATGTAAGATATTTTAAGTAAATGTTATTCCCTTTCTAGTACTTGACTGCGTTTAGCCATGTTTCTTTGAGATGGGAATTCCCACAGAGCATTGATGTGAGGATCGTGATTCAGAAAAAGAAAAAAAAAAGTGAACTAATAATATACGTGTTGAGGCTTTAAAGCGATCTTGAGATAATTTTAGAGAAAAAGAAAAAATATTCTAGAGGTATTCTTGAACCCAAAAGGGAATTTGCCCATATTTCATAATTTAGAAAGTGAAAAGTCAAAGCATCGAAAACTAAGGAAATTCTTGTTATGGAATGGTTACTAAACACTTATTTTCTGACTGAGGCTGCAGAATCTACTTATTCCTGGCTATCTTCTGTGTTCCAGGCTACATGGAAGTAGTGCACATACCAAGAGGCTCTGTTCATATTGAAGTCCGAGAAGTTGCCATGTCAAAGAACTATATTGGTAAGTAGCCCATTATTTGCCTTAGCAGTCAAATCCCCCCAGTCTTACTCTAGGCAAACATTCATCTCTTGTCTGACTTGCATATTTAATTTTATTTCTCTGTAATTTCACATAAATGGGATAATACAATATATACTGTTACATCTGGCTTTTCTTTCACTTGACATGTTTTTGAGATTCATCTGTATTGCTGAGTATATCCGAAGATCACTCCTTTTTATTGCCAAATAAGGTCCCAATATGTGACTATATCGTATTTTGTCAGTTTACTTGTTGATGGATATTCAGATCATTTTCAGTCTTTGGCCATTATGAATAAAGCTTCTTTGAACATTTATAGACAAGCTTTGTGTGGACATTATATTTTCATTTCTCCTGGATAAAAAGCCTAGAAGATAAATGGCTAGGTTATATGATAATTACATTTAATTTTACAAGAAATTACTAAACTGTTTTCTAAAGTGGTTGTAGAACTAATATAGAAGAGTCCCAGTCGTTCCACATCTTTGTCAAAATTGTCAGTCTTTAATTTTACTTATGCTGATATCTTTTTTTCTGTGGGAAGTTTCTAAACAAATATTTTGCCTATTTAAAAACTGTTATGAAGTTATGAGTCATTTATGTATTTTACACCAATCTTTGCTCAAATATATATTTTAGGAATAGTTTCTCACACCCAGTGGCTTATTTCCTGTTCTGAATGGTGTCTTTTAATTTTCATGAAATCTAACTTACTAAATTTCTTATGGTTTGTACTTTCATGTCCAACCTTTGAAATTTTGCCTACCCCAAAGTTGCAAATATTATCTTCAATGTTTCCCCCAAGAAATTATAATTTTAGCTTTTACATTCAGATATATGCTCCATTTGAGTTTATATACAAAGTATATAAGGGTTGAGGTTCAATTTTTTTCATATGGATATTCAATTACTATAACACCATTTGTTGAAAAGACTATTATTTCTCCCATTTTATACCTTAATACTTTTGTTAGAGATCAATTGAATATGAATGTATGGATCTGTTTCTGTTCACTCATGTTGATATATATGTCTATGCTAAACCAAAACCACTTTGTATTGATTGATAGATTTTTCCAGTATATTTTGAAAATAAGAAGTATTAGGTCTTCAAATTTGTTTTTCTTTCCTCAAAATTATATTTCCATTTCGAGGTCCTGTACATTTCTATATACATTTTAGAATCAACTTGTCAATTTCTACAAAAAGGGAACATATGGAATCTATAAATAAATTTGAGGAGAATTGACATCTTAAATATTATCTTCCAATATATGAAAAGATTTAACTATATTTATTTAAGGTTTTGCATTTGTTCACCATAGTTTCTTTTTCAGTGTATAGGTCTTGCACATATTTTTTCTTTGTCACTAAATATTTCATGCTTTTTGATGGTATTGATATTTTAATTTTACTTGTCAATTGTTGTTATTACATAGCAGTACAATTGATTTCCTTTGGCATTGACCTTATGTCCTGTTATACTCACCTGGTTATACTCACTTATTTGTTCTAATCGTTGTTTTGTAGATTTACTTTTCAACATAGACTATCATGTCATACTTGAACAAAGGCAGTTTTACTTCTACATTTCCAATCTTTATGCCTATTATTTCCTTTTTCTTGCCTTATAATAGTGGTCAGGGCCTTACGTACAATGCTGAATAGAAGTGAGGAGACTGGATATCCTTTCAATGCTACTGGTCTTCACAGGAAAGTGTTCAGCTTTTTTTACCATTAAATTTGATTTAGCTAGAAGATTTAGGTAGATGCCTTTCATCATGTTGAGGAAATTCCCTTTTATTTCAACTTTAATGAGATTTTTCTTCATCAACAGGTGTTGAAGTTTTCTGAATCTATTGCATGATTATGTTTTTTTTTCCTTTTTCCTGTTAATATAGTAAATGCATTGATTCGTTTTCACATGTTAAATCAATCTGGCATTCTTGGGATAAACACCACTTTGTCATAATGTGTTAGCATTCTTACATATTGCTCAATTGATTTTGTTAAACATATTTCCATCTATGTTCATGAGTGATATTGGTCTGTAGTCTTTTTCTTATAATGACTTTATTAGTTTTGATATTAGGATAAACTTGCCCTCAGAAAATGAAATGGGAAGTGTTCCTTTCTCCTCCATTTTCTATAAGAGTCTGTGTAAAATTGATATTACTTCTTAATGTTTGATAGAATTCAACTGTAAAGCCTTCTGAGCTGGAATTTTATTTGTGGAAAGTTTTTAATGAAAAACTCGATTTCTGTAATAGCTATAAAGTTGTAGAATTTGTTGGCATAAAGTTCTGCATAATATTCCCTACTATCCTTTTAATGTCTGTAGGGTTGGTAGCAATGGCTTTCTCCCCGCCCCCCGTCATGCATTATTTTTTTAAATTAGTTTCAGGTGTACAAAACAACATACTGATTAAACATTTACACCCCTCACAAAGTGATAATCCCAACAAGTCTACTACCCATCTGACTCTGTACACACCTATTACAACACTGTTGACTATATTTCCTATGCTGCACTTTACATCTCGTGACCATATTTATATATATACATACATATATACTTTACATCCCAAGCCATATGTATATATATTTTTTTCTTAACTCCTCACGTTGGTAATTATGTGGGTTTTTTCCCCCATGATCATTTAGTGAGGGCTTTATTAACTTTATTGTTCATTTCAAAGAATAAGTTGTTGGTTTAAATAATTTTTTCTATTATTTTTCCATTTTTGTTAACAATAATGCCCACTCTTCTCTTTATTATTTCCTTTTTTCTTTTCACTTTTGGGTTAGCTATTTTTCTAGCTTCTCAAGATAGAAATTTGGATTACAGATTTTTAAAATCTTTTTTCTACTCATATAAGAATTTGCACTATAAACTTCTAAGTACTGCTTTAACTTCATCACACGTATTTGGATATGTTTTATTTTTATCATTCAGTTTTAAATATTTTCTTATTTATCATGTGACTCATAGCTTAGAAGGTATTATTTAATTTCCAAATATTTGAGGGTTTCCCAGATCTTCTTCATTACTGATTTCTGGTTTAATTCTATTATTGGCAGAGAACATACTTTGTATAATGTTAGTTCTTTTGTTGAGGTTTGTTTTATGGCCCAACATTCGGTCATCTTAGTGAATGTTTCATGTGCACTTGAGGAAAATGTATATTCTCAGGTTATTGGGTTTAATGTCTCATAAATATCAGTTAGATTAAATTGGCTTATAGTTTTGGTTCATTCTTTTATATTCTTACTTATTTTCTGCCTTTTTGTTTAAGCAGTTTCTGAACATGTTGAAATCTCCAGCTAGAATTGTGAATTTGTTTATTTCTCCTATTATTTTGTAAGGTTTAGTTTCAGAGTTTAGTTTAGTTCAGAGTCATCTTTATGCTAGAATCTGCTCAGCCTTAGTAATAAAACATGATTCTCTTTGGGTCTCTACAGAATGCCCTAGTGGTTGAAACTCTGAATTCTCACTCTGGAAATTTTTCTGCTAATAGCTCCCTAGTAGGTGTTTGTTTGTTTGTTTTTGTTGTTGTTTTCCCTGGCTTCATGGAATTTTATTCTATACATACAGAGATTACTATTCAGCAACAGATTCCCTCCTTCTACTCTATTTCTCTGATCCTGCAAATTCCAGATATCTTAGCCTTTCCAATTTCTGATTTCCGTCTTCTGAGTGAGACCACCATGCTCTAGTTGGGTTCTCTTGTTCTACACTAATAGAAAGTGCCATCAGGCAGAAAGCTGGGGAGATTCTACAATGCACCTTGTTTTGCTTCTTGAATACGTCACAGTCCTGGCCAGTGTCTGAGAACAGCTGATTCATATATTTTGTGAGTTTTCTCCTTGTTTATAGTTGGAGGACAAGTCTACTACCAGTTATTTCAACAGGAAAAGAAGCAATGCTTTTATTTGATACTTGATCCTTTGAGTTAGTTTTAGACTCTCCAGAGACCTTTAGTGAGACCTGGATGAATTCTATTCTCTTTAAAATATCATCCCCTTTTTGTTTAACTCTTTTAAAAATAAGAATACATCTAGAATGCATCTTTAGGTAGCACACCAGTATAATCAGACTCTTCCTTCCTTTATTTAAGGAGACCCCTTTATTTTTACATCGTAATTTTGAATTCTTTACTGCATTAGGAAGACTCAAAACAAAAATAATATTTGTAACATCATAATGTTCCCCTGTTATAATTCTGTGTTCATAATGCCACATCTTCCTCCCTTAGTAAATTATTGTTTATTACTTCTTAAATGCTTGATGTTTTCTGAGCTATATTATCATACCAGCAAAGATATGTTTGGATTCAGTCATTGAGTAGTTGAGAAAATGGAAAGGGAGAGCTCAAATTGAAGGAGAATACAAAGCTGTGGGGTGGGAGTTATTTTTATTTTTATTGTTTCATATTATACAGTCTCAGATGTCTTTCTATGAGTAATTTGGGTATTTTAAGTGAGACAGAAAACCACTGTGAAAATTGAAAATACAAATTTTTAAATATAAGAAAAATTTAAGACTAAATAATCCTTAAAATTGGTTGACATGTTCCTGTCTCAAAAGGTTAGATTTATTTTTGATAAATGAATCTTCACAACATATGCGAAATCAAGAAAGTATAAATATGTATGCCAGAAAGTACAAATATATATGCCAGGCAGATTAGAGTGGGGGTATGAAAATGGTCTATGCTATTAAGGACAAGTGGTAGAGGTCCAAGGAGTCAGAGACTGCACTATGACCCTTTTAGTCATTTTGGGCTGCTTATTCATCTGACCTGATAATGTTTTTGAAGTTATAATAATAACAAAAAAATTAAACTGACAGGTTCATCATTGTGAAATCATGATAACATTATCAAAATTATCAGTCTTATTTATTTATAAAAATTTTGTATAATAGTGCTAATAACCTTTTTGTGTCACATATTTTAAACATTTTTAATAAATTTTTTTCCTATAGAGGTTTAACAATTATGCATGCATATTTATTAATCTTTTCCTTTTAGTTTCTGAGGTTTTGTCATGCTTATAAAAGCTTTTTATATTCCATTGTTATTTTTTGAAAAGTTTTCCCACATTTCTCCTACCATTTTATGATTCAACTATGTTTATCTTTAAATATTTACCCATCTGGCATTTATTCTTTTCTCTGTTTTTGTTAAAAAAAGATTCATTTTTGATAAAAAATTTCAATTACATAAAGTAAAGTAAATGTTCAGTAAACATTTAGATTTGCCATACACCCACCACCAAGATTTAATAACTATTAATATTTATATTAATGACATAGTTTGCTCCACTATCTTTATGTAAACATATAAGTATTCTTTGGGGAAATTATTTTAAAGAAAGAACAGATATAAATCACAAAGTATTTTAGCATTTATCTCCAAAAAGTCAGGACATTTTTCTATATGACTACAATATCATAAGAGATCAAAGCTTATTAAAAATAATTTCCTCAAATCATTTAATGCCTAGTACTTATTCAAATGTCACCAACAAACTGACCTCAAAATATGAAGAACCATTGTTTTTTTACAGAGCTTTTTTTTTGCTGTAGTATTACTAGCATAAAAGAAATATTAAAACCTATATCTAATATCAAAACTTTAAAGTGTTTATTTTTTTTGTTTGGGTTGTTATTTTATTTTATTTTTTGGAATTATATTTTATTTTTAACAATTTTTTAATTTTTCAGTTATAGTTGACATACAATATTACATTAGTCTCTGGTGTACAACATAGTGATTAGACATTTATGTAACTTACAAAGTGATCACCCTAATAAATCTAGTACCCATCTGACACCACACATAATTATTAAAATATCATTGCCTATATTCCTTATGCTATACTTCACATCCCCGTTACATTTATAGCTATAATACCAATTTGTACCTCTTAATCTCTTCCCCCTTTTCACCACCACCCAAACGTCCTACAAGCTGACAACCATCAAAATATTCTCTATATCTATGAGTGTGTTTCTATTTTCTTTGATTGGTTTTTTTGTTCTTTATATTCCACATATAAGTGAAATCATATGGTATTTGACTTTCTCTGTCTGACTTACCCTCAAGGTGTATCCAGGTTGTTGCAGATGGCAAAATTTCGTTCTTTTTTATGGCTGAATAATATTCCGTTGTATATATGTACCACCTCTTGTTTATCCATTCATCCACTGATGGATACCCAGGTTGTGAACATGTATTAGCTTTTATGAATAATGCTGCAATGAACATATGGATCCACATGTCCCTTCAAAGTAGTATTTTGTTTTTTTTCAGATAAATACCCAGAAGTGGAATTACTGAGTCCTTCTTTGTGTCTTGTCATAGCCTTTATTTTAAAGTCTATTTTGTCTGGTATAAGTATTGTTACACCAGCTTTTTTTTTTCCCACTTCCATTTGAATAAAATATCTTTTCCATCCCTTTACTTTAAATCTGTGTGTGTCTTTCTATCTGAAGTGAGTCTTTTATAAGCTACATATGTAAAGGTTTTGTTATCCATTCAGCCACCCTATGTCTTTTGATTGGAGGATTTAATCCATTTACATTGAAAGTAATTGTTGATAGATGTGTTGCTATTGCATTTCATGATTCATATTTTTTAGTTTTTTTCTTCTTCTTAAAGAAGTCCCTGTAATATTTCTTGTAATACTGGTTTGGTGTTGATGAACTCCTTTAACTTTTTCCTGTCTGGGAAGCTATTATCTATTCTTCAATTCTAAGTTATAGTTTTGCTGGGCAGAATAATTTTGGTTGTAGGTCCTTGTTTTTCATCACTTTGAATATTTGGTGCCATTCCCTTCTGGCCTGAAAATTTTCTATTGAGAAATCAGCTGATAGTCTTATGGCAGCTCCCTTGTAGATGAATGTCTTTCTCTCTTGCTGCTTTTAAGATTGATTCTCTCTTTGTCTTTCACGTTTGGCATTATAATTATGATGTATCTTGGTGTGGGCCTATTGGGTTCATGTTTGGGACTCTCTGCGCTTCCTGGGCTTGTATGTTTATTTCCTTTGCCAGGTTAGGGAAGTTTTCCATCATTATTTCTTCAAATAACTTTTCAATTCCTTGCTCTCTTTCTTCTCCTTCTGGAACCCCAAGGATGTGAATGTTGGTACTCTTGAAATTGTTTCAGAGGCCCATTAAACTCTCTTCATTTTTTTGGATTCTTTATTTTTTTTTAGCTCTGATCAGCTGTTTTCTGCTACCTTAACTTCCAAATCACTGATTCGATCCTCTGCCTCATCTAATCTAGTGTTGATTCTCTTTAATTTCATTTCAATTGTATTCTTCATTTCTGACTGGTTCTTTTTATATATTTTCTATCTGCATTTTTATATTTCCTAGGTCTTTGATGAAGTTCTCCCTGAGATCATTGAACATACTTATAACCAATGTTTTGAACTCTGCATCTGGTAGATTGCTTGTCTCCATTTTGTTGAGGTTTTCATTGTTTTGTTTTGTTTTTTGAACTTTGTTCTGTTCTTTAGTTTGGGACATATTTCTTTGTCTCCCTATTTGGCTTCTTCCCTGTGCTTATTTCTATGTACTAGGTAAAGCTGCTCTCTCTCTTGGACTTAGTAGACTGGCGTTATGTCTGGTAGGGCCCAATGGCACAATCTCCCTGGTCACCTGAGCTAGGTGCTCCAGGTGTGTCCCTTGTGTGGACTGTTGTGCCTTGCTGTTGTAGTTGAGTCTTGGTTGCTGTTTGCTTGACATAGGGAGGGATTGACACTCGGGTTAATTGGTTGTGAGGACAGGTCCATAACTACAGTGGAGGAGCTGTTATTCCGGAGCTGACCCTATGGAGATTTTACAAAAGACTGCACCATGAGCTAAGACAAGCCTTTTGAATGGAAAATTCACTAGAAATGACTTGGGTGGGCCCACAAGTTGGGTGGGGCCAGGTCTCAGGGAATCACCAGGGTTAAGCGAACATTGTTAGCCAGGTTGATGGAGACTCAGATATGGTGGCTGCCTGCATCTACATGCTAAATGGGAGGAGAGCTAAACACAGAAATGATGGATTCTGTCAGTTCTTCTGTCTGGCAGAAAGCTGCTCCTCCAGCCCTCACCCTTAGCCAGACAATTCAGTTCCTTTTCATATGTCCCTGGTACCTTTCAAGCTGCTACCCCAGTGCTGGAGCTCAGAGTGAGTGAGTTCATCAGCAAGTAACTCTGTGTGTGGGCCCTTTAAAAGGAAGGCCTGTAACTCCAGCAGCTCTCCGTCTCACTCAGTCATAATCTCCACTGGTTTTCATAACTGGGAGTTATGGGGACTTTCCTCCCTAGCACTGGAACCCAGGCTGGGGAGCCTGGTGTGGGACTGGGTGGGACCTCTCTTCCAGATGAGACCTCTGCAGCCGATATGTCCCTCCCAATTTTTAACCACCACATGCAGGTGTGGGACCAATCTGTTCCATGTCTCCGCCCCTCCTACCAGTCTCAAAGTGGCTTCTTCCATATGTCCTTAGTTAACAGGACTCTGTTCAGCTAGACTTCAGGTGATTCTCAGGGATGGTTGTTCTGTTGTTTAGTCGTAATTTTGATGTAGTCATGAAAAGAGGCAAGCACAGCATTTATCTACTCCACCTTCTTGACCAGAAACCTCTCTTTTTTTAAACTGTATTTTTATTGAGGTGAAATTCACATAACATAGAATTCAACCATTTTTAATTGAAGAATTTAGTAGCATTGGATACATTCCAAAATATTCTCTTTATCCCAATAGGAATGTTGTGTCCATTAAGCAGTCACCCCCAGCCCTTGGCAACAATCAATCTGCTTTCTTTTTCTATGGATTTACGTATTCCAGATATTTTATGTAATTGGAAGCTTATAGTATGTGACCTTTTCTGTCTAGCCTTTTCCACTTAGCATGATGTTTTTGAGGTTCATCATCATTGAAACGTGTATCAGTACTTCATTCCTTTTTATGGCTGAATAATGTTTTATTGTATTTGTTTATCCATTCATTCATTGATGGACATTTGGGTTGTCCACCATTGGTTACTGAGAATAGTGCTATTATGACCATGTATGTACAAATATTTGTTTGAGTACCTATTTTAATTTCTTTTGGATATGTACCTAAGAGTGGAATTGTAATATTTATAAAGAATGAGATACAAATTCAGCATTTTTTCCCCCAAAAGACTAGTCTTTTGTCTTCGTTTGATTTCTTGTTATCTATACTAATTTAAGATGCTTCCTTTGTCATATACTAATTACCGTATGTGTTTGGGTTTATTTCTTAACTATCTGTTTATTTCCATTGTTAACTGTCTGTGTGTCAGTACCATAGGTTCTCCCCAACACATATTCATACAACTACTATTTTAACATTTGGACAGGAAAGTCACTTCCTACGCCTCCCCCATCCCTAGTTATTCCTTTTGTCATTTTCTTTGCTGGTTCCATATGTTTATTTCTCCAGATAAACGTTTTATTCCTTTCTATTGATAATATTATAAATACTTAATATCTTCTTGACATTCACATGGAAAATTACCATTTTAATTTGCACTAAAGAAAATGGTCAAGAATCCCATTTCTAAATGGACATGTATATTCATTGTATACTTCAGTGCAGTTATTAATCAGTGATGTAGTGGTAAATGAAGTTTCATATTTTTAGGTGGACTGTGATTTCTTTTCTTTTTTAGCTTTAAAATCTGAAGGGGATGATTACTATATTAATGGTGCCTGGACTATTGACTGGCCTCGGAAGTTCGATATTGCTGGGACAGCTTTTCACTACAAGAGACCAACTGATGAACCGGAATCCTTGGAAGCTCTAGGTCCCACTTCGGAAAATCTCGTTGTCATGGTAAATGTGTCTTTGCCACTTTATTTTCTACTGTTTGTCATCTGTCCTGTGAGGTATGAAAGGACAGGCTTTATTATCTCTGTTTTATACGTGGTGAAATTAGGTGAATAAAGGTAAAATGGTTTGCCTAAGGGTGTAAAATCTGTGTAAAGTTAAGGCCATAGTGCTCTTTGACTCTTTGACCATTTTCCATATGACTCTTTGACCGTTTGAATGCCTGCTTGAATAACATTTTTATAACCAAATAAGTTATAATAACCAAATGAGAGAAATGGCTCTAAATTATCCATGAAAATGGAAAGAGAAAATTCAACATAAATGCATGTGTTCTAAAAGTTGTTTTAAATTTCCTATAAGACTTACTCTATGACATTTTCTTCTTCAAAAGAAATAATAAATATCTGAATGGAGGCTCATTGTATTTTAATTATCTTCACCAGTTGTTTTCAATGGCAGGTTCTCCTTCAAGAACAGAATTTGGGAATTAGGTATAAATTCAATGTTCCCATCACTCGGACTGGCAGTGGAGACAGTGAAGTTGGTTTTACATGGAATCATCAGCCGTGGTCAGAATGCTCAGCTACTTGTGCTGGAGGTAAGACACCCACTAGGCAGCCCACCCAGAGGGCAGGATGGAAAGTAAAACATATTCTGAGCTATACTTTGTGTTTGCTAAAAAAGCTAATTGGAAACATTTCTTGCAGGTTTGCTTCAAGCTGTAATTTAGCAAAAGAAACTTTGCTTTAATTATATTATATTCCGTTTGTTTTTAACTTCATGTAATTTGTACAGATTTGTTGGTAAAATACATCTTGGCACAATGAGTGTCTCTGCTGGTGCTTCTCCCAAGACTATCTTGAAGGTGGGCAGTTTGCTTTTCGTGAACACATTCTTGGTAAAGAACATCAAGAGTTTTAAATAAGAAAATGAGCAAGAATCAGACGACACAGATACTTCTTGTAATGGGGGATGAGAATGTATGTCTGTGTGCTTGTGTGTTTGTGTGCTTGTGTGTTTCCCACAATCCTATTCAAACTCCCTTCTCCTGGCATCAAAGTTAAGGGGCTATATACTGGGATACTACAATAATTACTGGTGTCTGGGTCTGTGGGTTAATGGTGTATGCTCACCCCCATGATAGTCCCTCAGAAAGGTAGCTGCTAGGCGGTGGTTGGTGATGTGTTGGTTGTCCCATGTGCATTTTTCATGGGTGCCTTTTCCCCACAATTTACTCTATTCCTAATCCTCCTCCCTCTAGTGGCCACCAATGCAATTCTTTACCTCTGGCTGGGAGAGCAGGACAGTTGGCTTCCTTCAAAGCCAACACCCTTGCTGCTGCATGGACTGGTGAGTAGAAGTGCTGTGCAAGCAGCATCTTCCTTCTCTCTGGAGACTAAATGCATCGCCTCCACCGTACACCTTGATTGCAATAGGCAAGGAAACAAACCTATCCCTTAGGCTTAGGCTGGACTGAAGCACCTCACCATTCTGAAAGCAAAGATTGAATTTTGAATAATGACATTTAGAATGGGAGAAATTGAAATAAAATGAATTATCCCATTTTTACCCCATATTCCAATGTATTGCCTAGTTTTACTTTCTAAACTTCTTGGAAACATACTTTAACATCCTATCTTGTCCTATACTCAGTGAATCTCTAAATACCTATGATCCTTAAGGCTCAAACCAGAGAAATTATTTTCACAGAAATGATGATCAAATAATAGACTCAGTATTTTTAGACTCATATAGAATTAATCATCGATTAACTACAACTCCAAATTCAGTAGCAAACACCATACAAAATAAGAAAACATAAAGTAAATGAGTAATAATGTTTTCTCCTATGTGAAGTATCATGAAACATGGTTATGTATAATTTGTGGTATATTTAAAAGGATCTCTAATTCCCATCCATTTTATTTGTGAAATGGCTGGTGATTTGTAATGTAAAGTTTTTAAAACTGTAGGGAATTACTATTTCTTTTAATAAAATAAAAGATATTTAAAATTAATTTTTCAAATGACTGCCATTCTATTATTCCTCAGTGGCATTTATAGATAGATATTTGTTTCAATTAAGTTCCTTTTTCTTCAACCTATAAGTTAACTTTCCCCTTTTCACATACCAAAAAAGTCTTCCTGATAACAGTACATATATAATTCAGACCCTGAGGTAAAGTGAGATAGACTTATGAAAGAAGAAGAAAAACTAATTTAAAGTTTAGGAAATCTAATGAGGAAAGTCTAAGTGTTGAGGTTGATTAGCTTGGTGAAAAGAATGCTAAGGAGAAAGTGTATTAGCATCTTCAAGTATGTGACAGAATGTTGAATGGAAAATTCTTAGTGCCTGTTCATCTTTGTACTGAAAATTGCTATATTTGGGAATGGTTTAGACACAGTCTTGTCTGAGGCCAAGGAGGGATTAACTGAATTCTTAGTGTTCCTTCTAACCCTATGATTCTTTTGTTCAAAAAGGGGATAGTCCAACAAAAAAGAAAAAAAAGGGCCATAAAAAATGAATTTAGAAGAAAAACAATGGTTTTATTAAAGTAAAGAAATATGAAAAATCTAAATGAGTGTTTTTCTTTTCCGTAACACTTGTATTAAGAAATCATAATAAAAAAGTGATTTCTTGTGAGATGGGATAAAAGAAAAGGAGGAAGAAAAACCCCCAAAATGAGAATTTTCTCTTCTCTGTTATTTATACCTCTTTCTTCTCTTCTGAAGTCACTGACCCTAGATATTGAGGTGGTTCTGGGAATTAGAATAGTTCTCAGTTAAACGTGATTATGAACAGCATTCATGGGGCCATTGCCTTCTTTGGAAGAGAGATGTACAGTGCTTGAAAGTTGGCAGGCATAGTGTGAAGAGCTCCCATTTGTCTTGGTGAGTGGTTCTCAAAGTGTGATCCCTAGACCAGCAGCATCAATATCGCTTGAAAATTTGTTAGAAATCCTAATTTGCTCCACTCTTCGCAACTCAAATCTACAGACTAGAAAGTCTCAGTGCTGGGCCCCCGAGCTGTGTTAGCAAGCTCTCCTGGTGCTTCTGATGCTCACGCAAGTTTGAGTACCACTCGTCGTGGTTGACAGAGAAACTGAAACCTAGCACTCCAGATACATAGAATCATGTCCTCCCCACTGGAGTCTGTGCATCTTTCCAGACTCATTTTGCACCTATGGCAAGATACTGGAAGATACCAGGCACTCAATAAATATTCATTAATGAGTGAATGAGCAAAAGAATTAATAATTTTGGCAATTATATATTTGTGCTAGTTCTTTCCAGTATGGAACATGAGAGCTTAGAATTGCTGTTTTTTCTTAGGATATGGGGCAAAAGGATTGCCAGGGAGAGACAGTATAATTTTGATTAGCATGGATAAGTAAAACCAAGCTTCTCTCTTTTGTTTTCTTTAGTTTGAATAGGTGGAAAATGTTTCCTAAAACATAAAGTACAGGTATCAATTACTGGAGTTATTCTTCTTACACATACCCCCACTTTTAACCCCAAGTTATTTAAATACAGGAAGCTTATGAATGAGGGAAGTAAAATCCCTTAGGACTCAGATATCTTGATCAAAGAGACAGCCTGAGTCATCTGCTTGGTAATGGTAACTGGAACTTCATCTATTTAAGGAATCTTAAAGAAAAAAGTCAATTCTACCTAGTTTTCACTAAGTAACTAAAGGTGAATACTCAAGTCAGTTCTCCATTGGGATACTTCACTCTCATCTTTCCAGGGTGGTGCTAGGTGTCTTGAGAACTTTTTAAATTGGAAAAAGAGAAAACAAGAAAGATCTCAAAGAACTTTCTATTGCAATCTCACAAGCCTCTCCAATGTCCTTACCTATCACTGTCCTGCATGTGTTTTATTTAATGGCAAGACCTTTGGACTTTGAATTTGATAGCTTTTTCTTATGAGATCTTTTAAGATAAGTTTTGAGACTGTTTTTTTGTTGCTTAGCAGACCCAATGACAAATCTAATGCTGCAGGAAACACTGCTGGTGATTCAATCCAAGTTATGGTCTTTTCTCTGAGTCAGTGATGAAACACTTCCTTAGCCTGAATGAGAACATTGAAATGCTGTGGGGTGTTGTCTTCAGGATAAATGTGATTTTTAATATACAGTTGTGACTCTTCCTCTGAGAGAAATCCAAGCTCAGTGAATTAAAACTAGGCTATTTTCTGAACCATTATTACTCCTGCTAGAGTTTTCTCTTTTTTAATTTATTATCCAAAGTATTGTATATTCTATAATTTATCTGGCTCCCAATTTTATACACTACCATTATATTTATGATTAATGTGTTAATTGATAGTTTGGCTGGATAATGAGAATTGTATTATTTTAAAATACAAAGATTTGGGAGGATTTTTTAATGTACTAGTAATTTATCCTACTGTGCCTTTGCACTCTGATTTCTAAAGATTCAAATAACAAATTCTGTATGTTCATCCTTTGATTTTAGTCATACATACTCTCTTTTTACTAATGTTTGGCTCGATGTGTGGTTCTCAAATTTTAGCATGTATCAGAATTACATGGAGGGCTTGTTCAAACAAGATTGCTAAATTCTGCCTCCAGTTTCTGACTTGGTAGGCGTGGCCTAGATTCCAAGAATTTGCATTTATAACAAGTTTTCAGAGGATGCTGGTGCTACTGGTTGAGAAACTATACTTTGAGAATCACTGGGTTAGACACCTAAGGTTTCATAAAGCTAATGTTTATTTACAAAGTGATAAATATTTTAGGAAATAATCCATATTATAGCTGTAATCCACATTATAGCCAGTCTTTTTAATGATAAATGGTTCTGCAGCTCAGCTGTGTAATAATAAATAAAATTTTACATTTTATAAAACATTTTCTGGTGCCCTGTTTCATTTGATCATCCTGAGTACCAGGAGACAAGTAGTCAGTGCTATTATTGTTCCTATTTTATAGGTAAAACTTGAGTGAAGTAACTTGCTGAAATAGACTTAGAAATTGAATCCCTAGTGATTTTTAAAATGTAGCATTTTAAAAATTTATCTTGGTTCTTTATCTTGAACAGAGCTTTTTCAGTAGTTGGCAGCCTCAACAGAGCAATATGATATATCACCATTCAAAAAAAATCTTCGCTTGCTTGAAATTTCATTTTTTCAAATGTTTTCCCTAAAACAGTGCATCTTAACTATGGCTGCACATTGCAATTGTCTGGAGAACTTTAAATAATTCTGATGTTTGGGCCCTGCCCCCAGGGATTATGATTTAATTCGTTAGGAGTGTGGCCTGGGCACCAGATTTTTAAAAGCTCCGTAGGTAATTCTTCTTCACAGCTAAGGTTGAGAAGTACTGCCTTTGAGACTGATTGAAAGTTTATTTAGTCTTCAAATGATTTACATTCAGATGCAAATACCTCTGGGAGCATTACTATTAATAACTCACATATTTGTTATTAATTGGCTACTAGTTGAATGCAAAGGTTAATGAGATTTAGATATAAGTATCTGGGGTGGTAGAGAGAGCATCAGAGAAGGGAATGAAAAAGGTGGTATAATGCCAATTTCATAATTTTGTTTAGTTTTGGCATTGGCTTTGGACATGCCTTTAAAAAGCTGCTTCTATAGTCTATTTACATGCTTTCTTCTTTATCTGATAGATCACTTATAAGCATCTAATTAATGCTTTTAAAACTGACTAAAATTGTGCTAAATATCGTTTCTTAGCCTTTTGGCTAAGATCAAGTGAAATTGTGCTAAACAGATTTTGAAAGCTCTTCATTTTTATTTTAAGTTTTGTGGTACCTAGGGAGCTAAAATGAGTAAGTGATTATATACACAACCAACTCCAATTTAGACCCACAAGTCAGAATATAAGAGGCATGTGACCTGTTGTAACTCAATATTTATGAAAAATGATAACAAACATTTTTTTTCTCTTTGGGACTTATAATTTTAATCAGAGAGGCCCTTCTATTGTTTTAAGAAAATGTTTTTTTGTTGGAGAACGAATTTTTGTAAAATGCAGCAGTATTCATGATAATTTCCTATCTTTCTGAATGTGCCCTCATTTCCCAGTATTCAAACCATTCCCTTGTATCCCCACAACCCCCCTAACCCCTTCTCTTATTTAATACAACTCTTAGGCTTTAAAGCAAAACCTTCCAAAGCAAATTAACTGAGAGTTGATGCTGCACTGTTGCCTTTAATTTTGTACCTGTCCTGTTACTAAATAAGCCTTAAGGATGCTTTCTTCGTGGTTCAAAGAAAGGTCAGAAATACATATTCATTCTGCATGTATTAGTTTTAAATTTATGCTCTAAATATATACAGTTTTGTCCTGCAACCCACTCTATTGACATTTCTGATTACTTTCTCCGAATTGTTTTTTTTCTAGGGTTTTCTTTCTTCCTCTTTGTGTAGAAGTACAAAAATTGTATACCAAAGAACTCAATTTGAAAACTGAAATCACACAAACACATGGAGACTAAAAACATGCTACTAAACACTGAAAGAGTTAACATTGAGATCAAGCAAGAAATCAAAAGATACCTTGAGACAAAGGAAAAGGAAAACACAACGACTCAAAAATCTATGGGACATAGTGAAATCAGTCCTAAGAGGGAAATTCATAGAAATACAAGCCTACCTCAAGAAACAAGAAAAATCTCAAATAAACAGTCTACTCTTACACCTAAGGAACTAAAACAAGAACAGCAAATAAGCCTGAAAGTGAATAGAAGGAAGGAAATAATAAAGGTAGAAGTGAAAATCAATGACATAGAATCTGAAAACACAGTACAAATAATCAATGAAACCAAGAGCTGATTCTTGGAAAAGAAAAACAAAATTGCAAAACCTTTAACCAGACTCATCAAAAATAATCAGAGAACTCAAATAAAATCAGAAATGAAAGAGAAGTGACAACTGACACACAGAACTACAAAGGATTATAAGAAAGTACTATGAACAATTATATGCCAACAAATTGGACAATCTAGAAGAAATGGATAAATTCCTAGAAACATAATCTTCCAAGACTGAGTCAAAAGGAAACAGAAAATCTGAATGGACTGATAACGACTAACAAAATCGAATCAGTAATTAAAATACTCCCCAAAACAAAACTCCTGGACTGGATGGATTCATCAATGAATTTTACCAAACATTCAAAGAAGAATTAGCACCATCCTTCTCACACTATTTCAAAATAATTCAAGAGGAGGTAATTCTCCCAAGCTCATTTTACAAGGCCAGCATCACCCTGATTCCAAAGCCAGACAAACACACTACAAGAAAAGTATAGGTCAATATTCCTAATCAACATAGATGCAAAAATCCTGAACAAAATATTAGTAAACTGAATTCAACAATACATTAGAAAGATCATGCACCATGATCAAGTTTGATTTATTCCTGGGATGCAAAGTTGGTTCAATATCTGCAGATCAATGAACATGATATACCACATAAGCAAAATGAAGGATAAAAATCATTTAATCGTATCAATAGATGCAGAAAAAGCATTTGACAAAAATCCAGCATCCATTTGTGATTAAAAACTCTTAGCAAACTGGAAATAGAAGGGACATATCTCAACATAATAAAGGCCATATATTACAAACTCACAGCTAACATAATGCTCAAAAACGAACAGCTAACATCATGCTCAAAGATAAAAGCGTTTTCCTTAAGATCAGGAAACAGACAAGGATGTCCACTTTCACCACTTTTACTCAACATAGTATTAGAAGTCCTAGCCACAGCAATCAGACAAGAAAAACAAAAGGCATCAAAATTTAAAAGGAAAAGGAAAACTGTCATTATTTGCAGATGACATGATACTATATAGAGAGAACCCTAAAGATTCCACCAAAAAACTGTTAGAAGTAATAAATGAATTTAGTAAAGTAGCAGGATACAAAATTAATATTCAGAAATTGGTTGCATCTTTGTACACCAATAATGAACTATCAGAAAGAGAAAATAAGAAAATAATCCTATCTACAATTGCATAAAAAAAGAAGAAACCTAGAAATAAATTTAACCTAGGAAGTAAAAGACCTCTACTTGGAAAATTAAAAGACATTGAAGAAAGAAACTGAAGAAGATATAAATAAATGGAAGCATGTACTGTGCTCATGGATAGAAAGAATTAACATCATTAAAATGTCCATACCACCCAAAGCAATCTATAGATTCAGTGCAATCCCTATCAAAATACCCGTGGCATTTTTCACAGAACTAGAACAAATAATCCTAAAATTTATATGGAGCCCCAAAAGACTGCAAATAGCCACAGCAATCTTGAGACAGAAGAACCAAGTTGGAGGTATCATGCCCCCTGATATCAACCTATACTAAAAGACTATAGTAATCAAACTGGCATGATACTGACATAAAAAGAAACATGTAGATCAGTGGAACAGAATAGAGAGCCCAGAAATAAACCCATGCCTATGTGGTCAATTAATCTATGACAATGAAGGCAAGAATATACCATGGAATAAACACAGTCTCCTCAATAAATGGTGTTGGGAAAACTGGACAGATAACCTGCAAAAAAATGAAACTAGACCACCTTCTTACTCCATATACAAGAATAAACTCAAAATGGATTAAAGACGTAAATGTAAGACATGAAACCATGAAACTCCTAGAAGAAAACATAGGCAGTAAACTCTTTGAAAATGGCCTTTGAAATATTTTTTTGGATATACCCCCTCAGGCAAGGGGAACAAAAGAGAAAATAAACAAATGGACTACATCAAACTACATTTTTTTTGCACAGCAAGGAAACCATCAACAAAACATAACGATAACCTACTGAAAGGGAGAAGATCTTCGCCAATGATATATTCAATAAGGGGTTAATATCCAAAATTTATAAAGAACTCACCAAAAAAAAGTCCAATTAAAGTATGGGCAAAGACCTGAATAGACGTTTCTCCAAAAGGGAGAAATATGATGTCAACAGACATATGAAAAGATGCTCAATGTCACTAATCATCAGAGAAACCAAAATTAAAACCAAAATGATATGTCACCTCACACCTCTCAGAATGGCTATCATCAATAAATCAGCAAACAACAAGTGTTGGTAAGGATGTGGAGAAAAGGGACCCCTCATGTACTGTTAGTGGGATTGCAAATTGGTGCAGCCACTATGGAAAACAGTATAGAGGTTCCTCAAACAATTAAAAATAGAACTGCCTTATGACTCAACAGTTCTACTTCTGGGTATTTATCTGAAGAAATCCAAAACACTAATTCAAAATGATGTATGCCTCTCTGTGTTCATTGCAGCATTATTTACAATAGCGAAGATATGGAAGCAACCTAAATGCCCATCAATAGACGATTATATAAAGAAGATGTGTTGCATATACACAATGGAATATTACTCGGCCATAAAAACAAATGAAATCTTATCATTTGCAACAACACAGATGGACCTAGAGGGTATTATGCAAAGTGAAAAAAGTCAGAGAAAGACAAGTACCATATGATCTCATTTATATGTGGAATCTAAAGAACAAAATAAACGAACAAACAAAACAGAAACAGACTCATAGATACAGAGAACATACTGATGGTTGCCAGATGGGAGGGGAGTTGAGGGAGCTGGGTGAAGAAGGTGAAGAGATTAAGAAGTACAAATTGGTAGTTACAAAATAGTCATGGGGATGTAAAGTACAGCATAGGGAATCTAGTCAATAATATTGTAATAACTATGTATAGTGCCAGGTGGATATTAGACTTACCAGGGGATCACTTCGTAAATTATATAAATGTCTAACCACTGTGCTGTACACCTGAAACTAATATAAAATGATATTCAATGTCAACTGTAATTGGAAAAAAATTTTAAATGTCAATTTGGTCAAGTTTCTGCTTACAAAAAGACATCTCTGCTAAACATTTATTGCTTAGCATCTCAGGGAAAAAAAGATAGGTATGCTTAGCTTGAGGAGAAGGAGGAAGGGAGCAGGTTTATTTTTAGAAGCAATTTTATTTTTGTTTAAAGATCAAAGAGCACTGATTTTTCTTACATAAACTATAGGGTTATTCAAGAATGTGTATGATCAGTTGTCATTGACCATTTCAAATGTTATCATTATTTTTTCTCTTACATTTACATAGCCTAATTAATTTTTCTTGTATGTTCCCTGGATGTCATCTTAAGCCGTGTATGTGTGTACGTGTGCATGTGGGTGAATAGCATATAAACTTAAAAGATATTCTACATGTTTCTTCTAAGACATATTCTTTTTATTTTACCTTTTGTGATTTCACCTGAATCACCTGGATTCTTATACATTTTGGAACTGGTCTCTACTTTTTCAAAAGATTTAAGATGCTTTACATTGTTTCCAACCACTGTTTTGTATTTTCCTGATTTATAGCCACGTTTTCAATACTGTACCATGGGGGCACCAGGACATTGCAGCAGACTCACAGAGGCCCTTCAGACTAGATTGTATATTTTCAGTGAAAACAGAGTAACTTCGGTTGTACACCACACAAATCATTACTGTTAAGTTATTTGGACTTAGCTACTTAATAAGTGAAACTTACTTAATTTCTCCTGCCTAGTAGGCTCTATGAAAAAATTCCTGGGGCACTAAGGGTGCTGTAAAAACCAAGAAAGTTTGAGAGCTCTTCATTTAGGGTAAAGTGAATGTTATTAAAGTTGGATAAAACTTAATCATTTCACTTCCTTTTAATAGACGTTGAATTTCATTTCATAAGAGGAAAAAATGCATATAAACTCCTTATTCAGGGTCTTGATGATGTTCAGAGTTTAAAAATGAGGCTCTTCTGCACTTCCAGTTAAGGAACTACAGGTCTTAACTAACGTGTAATTTCTCCTTAAGTATTCCTTAAATATTTAATATAGGCACATCTATATTAAATATTTCTCCTGATGTGCCCTCCTGATGATGTTCCTTCCTCTGTCTCTGTTATGTTATTTCAGTTTAAGAGTTTAACATTGATGGGTGATTTAAGCAAAAAAAAAAAAAAAAAGAAAAGAAAGAAAAAAAGAATCTATACATTTAAAAGAGCCCCTGATAGCAAATTCTTCTTTGCAACTTACTACCTAATAAGTTATGTAATAATCTACACTATTCTATTTATTAATAACATATTTTTTCAACTTATTTTAATGAAGCTATCATGCAGATTATCTTAGCTCCTTTAAAAAGTTGGATATTTCTGCATTGTTTCTGTGGAAACATTGTATGTTCATGTTATATATTTTATTGTTTTCAGGAATGATACAACAGAAACATAATGTACACTTAAAAGTATAGTAAGTCCATTCTAAAAATAGCAAATTTAAAATTGTTTTTTTTCCAAAGCAATTATTTGAGAAAATATAATGCAATCTTTAGGCCAGTACTAGTACCTGACTAAAAGAGAACAGCTCTTGAAGTACCAGATAAAACAGAGGCAAATCACAGAAATTATTTGTACAGCTGTCCTTTTAATTTCTTTGCTAGTTTTTAAGTGACTATCACATTTAACATCACTGAAAATGGTCAAGAAGGGTTTTGAGACTTGACTTTTATAGACATAATAACAATAACAATGACTAACACTTGTCCAGCTTATAAAGGACATGTTCAGTGTATGTAACTGTGACCAAAACTCAAAGTGGAGGAGGCTCAAATGGAGCAGAGGAAAACAAACTGCGAGTGTTTATTAAGATACAAAATAGACTTGATTAAAATTAAGTGTGAAAGACATAAAAAAGTTGAATCTTATAATTAAGTTTGCTTCCATTTGATTTAGGAATTACCATCCAAAAGTTAAGTAAAAGATAACAGATGGAAATTTTAAGTTGAAGAAAGCCCTTTACTCATTGTCATTTATTTCCCTTTGAAGAAACATAGTGATGTAATTAGTTTTTAAGAAAAATTCCCTCTGAAATTTATATTTATGTGAGGTTTTGTACTGTACTGTTGTTTGAAACTATGAGGGTCCTTTTAAGTTTGATTCCTGTATATACCAAACTTAGACATAAAAAAGATCATTGTGATATTTTTAATAATACAAGTCCCTTGTAAAAAGTGACTTGAGTTATAACTTCATTTATTATTCCCTAATTTTCTCTTTGGTCTTTTAAAAAGAAAATTTTTGTAAAACTGACAACAGTCTATCATTGCATTGACCATGGAATTCCCCTATTCACTCTCTCCCACCATCCCTTTCTTTCAGGTCATTTTCAATGTTAAAAAAGAAGAGTACATTTTAGCATACGGGATTAGTTGTACCAGGTATCATAACAAGGTATCTGAGAACGTCACAGCTCCCAAAAATATACGCTCTCTAGCCATCAGTTGCACTTGGCTTGATTCTCATGTATCGTACCCTTGAGAGGAGTAACCTCTAAATAAACTCATGCTCATGGCTGGTTCACACTTCTGGAAGTTAATATGCTTGTTTGTTTATTTGTCCATAATAACTGTATTTATCTTTTTCCTTAAGCATATGGCTTTCCCTATATAATACCCTTTTTAAAAACTCTTGATATTCTCCTGCGTATTTTCAATATAATTTAAGCTTTCTAACTAGTCTTAACTAGACTTTCTAGCAAGTCTTATATATGAATGTTTAGTTTGATAACCTGACATTTTTTACTGTTTACCCCTGCATGTTGTGACTTGCATTTTCTCTAATGCCAGGATTTATAACTGAGGGCAAGAAATCTCTGCTGGCCTAGAGCATTTCCTCTAGTGCTGTTTTCCTTCCTCTTTCATCTCATTTCTATTGCTTTAGAGCAGGGGTGTCCAAACTTTTTTCAATGTTTTTTTTACCAAGGGCCATATGCGGTAAAATGCACAAACAGCCGGGCCACTCACTCGAGGTGAAGTACGTATTGCCTCACCTGGTTTATTTAAGTAAACTAAATATAGTTTTGGAATTTGCTGCGGGCCAATTAACAATGGATTGCGGTCCGCAATTGGCCCACGGGCCGCGGTTTGGACACCCTTGCTTTAGAGATTATATTCTCTAATGTGATTAGGGTGTAAATACATATTTATTCACTAAAAAGTTAAGTAAGACTAAAACCAAAGTTTGAGTGCCTTCTTATTGTATTAATGATCGATATGTCGCAGGTTATGCTTCACTTGACAAAAATTCTGTCCCAAATATAATTTTTAACCATCATAATATTATGTATCTTTACCAGATATCATGTCTTAAAAACTTTTGGAAAAAAATAAAGCTTTTTATAATGATAAGCATCATCATTCTGATTTTATAGGACCTTATGATGTTATTATTTCTACTTTTTTTACTGGAACAAAATGAAGAGTTTCGTTTAAAAGCTATGTAGCTTGTTCATGATTGTGTCCTTATTATAATTCGAATTTGTAATATTTACTTTTTGGTTCCAAGAAAAGGATTTTATATATAATGAAAGAAAAACTTCAGTCTTGGTAATAAATCCATCACAGTGAGTGATGGCTTTCTTGTACTGTCAGCATTTTTCCTCTAAAAAAGTTTTAATAAAGTATCAAAAACAAATAAGCTCCTACTAAAGATCATGGAGATTCTTTTTACTATAATTTGAGTTAATTTTTTATATTAGGAAGTTTGCCTCTCACGTGTTCCTATTTCTCGTCAGTGTTCTGCCTCTTGACATGTCCAGCCCTCTTGCTCTGTACCCCACGCTGGTAAGAACTCAAGCTCTGAAACAAGACTGTAAAACCAAATGAAATCTGACAAGTGCCTGTGTTCCAGATTTATTATTCTGTAGAGCACAGGGGGAAAGCAGACATAGAAGGAAAATACATATATAATATATAATATATAACATATATAAAAAAGTTATATATATATAACTTTATAGAATTTTTAGAATTTTGGATCTCGAGAAACATTAGAAATCATGTAATTTTTAAAAAACAATCCTATTTATTTATTTTAATCTTTTAAAAAATTTATTGGGGTGACATTGGTTAGTAAAATTATATCGGTTTCAAGTGTACAATTGTGTATCATCTATAGCTATATAGCTATATATATATATATATATATATATATATATATATATCATTGTGTGTTCACCACCCAGAGTCAGTTCTCCTTCCATCACCATATATTTGACCCCCTTTACCCTCTTCTACTTCCTTACCTCCCCCCTTACCCTCTGGTAACTGCTAAACTGTTGTCTGTAACTTGATTGTCTCCTTTTACAAAGGAGAATGAAAACTTACCTTTCGTCATTTACCTAAACTGCCTAGAACTCAAAAGAGGTAACTAAACATAACAGAAATTGGAGTGAGGAAAAATATAGTAACAAGATAAAGTGAAAGGGAATAACATCATAGACATTTGGCTATGAAAAGAGTTCTTAGGATCGAATGAAGATCAGGGAAACAGAAATCAGACAACAATATAACAAAATAGGGGACTATAAAATTAAAAATATTAGATCTGGAATTCATTATTTTATTAGCTAAGGTAGCTTCTGTATTAGAATTGTAATGACACTTGCCTTATCCACCCCCACTTTAGTGTAATCTTATTGTGGTCAAGACTATCTCACTCATTTTCCTCCATATGATAATGAAAAAAAACATGCCTTAGACATAGGATGAATTCAGGGAGTTAATAAAGTTAGATACTTTCTATGGAAGAGATTACTTTTAATATCTAATGAATAGTAGGAATTCCTCCAGGGATAGTGTGATTTCAGATAAACGGAGTATATTTATGCTCCACATCATTATCACTAAACACCACTGCTCTAGAAAACTAACAGTATTTTTGGAGCCACGTTTTCCTTAGTCCTGTTTCCTTGGGACATCTAGTTTTGCTAGCACAGAAGGGAATACACTGGAAAGGCAGAGAAAGAAAGCCTTTGAAAGGTAAAAACTAGCAGGAGGCTTATTAGAAGAAGGAAGCATATGGGTGGAGCTGACTGGTACCCTGGATGCCAGCTGTTAGATCCAAGGCAGATGGGCTTTGCTCTGTTCTGTCAATGCTTGTGTCTGGCCAATAATCACACAGCACAATAGCCAGATTCCAGCAGTGAAAGACAGAGCAGAGAGACATTTTTTTCCTGGCATTTGTTGTTCTTTGGATGCTATCTGCACTGAAGATTGAGATTAAATTAATATAGCTGGCCATATGCTTTGTATACTGTGGTTATATAGTCTCGTCTTGGTTGCTAGCTACTTTGGATGCTGTAGTTAAGCAAATTGTTGCTTTAGCCACGAACCACATTTTTAGTATAAGCTCTGACTTACTCACTACTTTCCCCCTTCTTCCACTTCAGAAAACTGCTATGATATAGTGTGCTACACCACTAAGTTCAAATTATCTAGATTTTGGTTAGCTCATCAATCCCAAGGATACTTTTATACCTTTAATTTCTTCTTCCCTCTCTCTCTCTCTCTCTCTCTCTCTCTCTCATTAACTCATTCACATGTGGTTATAGACTGCTAGCTTACCAATTCAATGGTCTAGAACTGAAATGCTGGGTCTTATGATTAGATTTGAGATGACCTAGAAGGTCTTCCTGTAGCCCTTAACCTCCCCATACCTTTCCTGGTTTAACACAATAACTGTTTTGAGTGAAATTCAAGTGGTAATTTCTGTGCATTTTAAGCACTGTCTCTACTTTTAGACAGTGAACTGCCCCAAGTAAAGCAATATATTGCAAATATTGCTACCCAGATATATAAAATTATGTCATTATCTGAAAGAAGAGAGAGATAGGACATGGGAACATAAGCAGCTTACAAAGGAAGTAAAGGAGTGACTTGAAAAGGAGGTGAGAAATGAATAGGAACTGTGGTCTCTGAAGTGAGAACTCAGGAGTGGCCCTAGGACTGTAGCTGTTGAACAAAGACCTTATGTTCTTCCCGTGAACCATCACTAGCTCCCAGAGTAAGCACAGCAGATGAAAGGTTCCATCCAGGACTCACAGCATGGTGGACTTCTTGCTCATTTTCCTGTGGTATATGCTTCAAAATGTTAAAAGCCACTTCTTGTGTAGCTAGAGCAGTGGTTCAAACTGGGTACTTCTTCCTCCCATTGGACGAGAGAACCCTTGGTGGGCAAACAGGTCATCTGTAACTTTTAACTACTGGCAGAAAATTAAATCTAAGATCTGATCATTTTAAATTTACAGACAAAAAGTAAGGGTTACCTTTCCACATTAAGAGCCATCATATTTGTTTCTTTAAAGGTATGCAAATCAAAAGATTCTAAACAGGATATATCCATTTTAGAGAGTTTAAAGTAAATAGGAATCGGTAATGGCATCTTTATACTTAAATTTTATAATATGAAACCATTAATTTTTTTAAGCATAGTAGAGCGGCTGCATTTAATGAAAGAATACGTATAGAGTTTGCATACCCGTAATGTTAGGTGTTTAAGAATAAAATACAATTAGAGCAGTTTTAAATTTGACTAATTAAATTCTGCAGAACATCTGCATATCTCCAGGGGATATATGGACACTAAAAGCCACTAGAATTTTGTTTTCAATTAGGCCTATACTGACTGGTCATGTGGACATTTTATGTTTTGGGTTATAAACTATAAGTCTTCAGATTTGAAAGCATAGTGGCTTTGTGTAACTGGGTGTAATTATTCCCGACAGGGTTTAAATCAACTTCATAGCAATGTTTTACAGATTACTTTAAAAGAAGCTATGTTCAAGAGGTTTGGTCATAGAAACATTCTAAACTCAATCATTTCTCTCGTTGACTTAGCTTAGATTATTTCCAGTTGATCGGTATTTTCTTCTTTCTAAAGCTAAAAGCTGCATTTTTTTTTATTCCAAAAGTATGTGTCTAAAAATCTGTCCAATTAGGTGCATTGGTTTAGAGAGTTATCCTGTTGCCACTGACTTAAAAGGAAGAGAAAAAAAGAAAAACAACCTGTAAACCTGCCAAGTGTGGGGGTAAAAGTTGGAAGGAGATTTGTGTGGTGTTGGAGGAAGATAGTTCATTATTGTAGGAAGATTTGGAATAGATTACTGGTATAGTCAGTTCTTAAGTGTGAAATACCACTGTCTAATATAGCATTTTAGAAGAAAATTAATAAAAGATGAATGTGAAGAAAAAGGCATCTTCCTAAAATATAGAGTATTTGTTTATTCAGCTGTGTATTCAAGGACTTTAATTTTTACTTCATAAAAATAGCATTCTAAAATTGTAAAACTGAAATGCACCCCAAAATACCCTAATTCCTAGTTTTTAAGAAGTCTGAGAGGCATAACCAAAATTAAGTCAATTTATAATTCTTAGCACCCAGCCCAGTATCTCATAAGAAGCACAGTGACTTGTATGTAGTAACTATTCTCTGTTGAAAGAATGAATGAGTGAATGAATGAAGAACCTGCCAACCACATTTAGCTGGCATTTTTGATTTGTGTAGTATGTAATTTTAAACTAATTACTGGATCCTACGAAAGAGCACAAATAGCCTTAAAAAATAAAGGTCAAGAATGAAAATATAAGATTGTGGATAATTTTTCATTTTGTTCTTTGTGGTTTTCTATATTTTTCAAATTTTTAACAATAAAGGTTATATAGCTATTTTTTTCAAGATACATACGTGGCTAGAATTTATCTTAAAATGAAATATAAATCTCACCTCTAATAATATTTGTGATACAAATTGCAGAGGCCTTGCTTTTACACTAAAGTCTACTTTTTAAAACTAATGTAATTGTAACCAATAAACAATTCTAGGGTTAATTTAAAGGAAGTAGTATTTTACCTTAACCTGTAGAAACTGAATGTTTTAGCCACTGATACAAAGCAACATCGGTTCCATTTTCTAGTATTGAAAATGTTTATCTTTTTCTGAAAAAGAAGCAAGATACTAAACTGAATGCCAACTTTTGTTGCAAGTATAATCATATTGTTTTTATTATTAAACATAGTTATAAAAGTTGGGTAAAGTTGTCTTTTATGTAAGTGGGTGGTTTGAGTCTCTTCTCTCCAAGTATAATCATATTTGAATGACTTAAATAAAAAGAGCAATGCTGACCAATAAAAATAATCCCCTGCTCTCCCTAATGTTGCAACCCGGTGGATGGATATTCTGAGCCACTGTGGCAGTTGAGAGTTGAATCCTATGACTAATGGTAGAGATTTTTCTGTAGGTAGATCACATGGACTTAGTTATCTGCCCACTGGAATGACACAATGGGGAGATATCTGATGAATATTGTGGAACATCTGTGAATGGATCACAGCTATGCCTGATGTGAATCATTCTTCCCTCAAAAATCTAAAGTTTAATAGTTAAAAAATTCCAAACCCTTGTCGCATAAACTGAGATGTTTGGCCTTTTCTGGGAGTTAGGAGGGAATGAATACAATACATACTCTAAGACCTTTTGCTAGTAAGTCATTTGGCTCTGTTTTAAACCTCTAAATATAGGAAAACCTTAGAGGTTGTTGAAGGTCGTTCAC
Organism: Rhinolophus hipposideros; assembly: GCF_964194185.1. Lineage (NCBI taxonomy): Eukaryota > Metazoa > Chordata > Mammalia > Chiroptera > Rhinolophidae > Rhinolophus > Rhinolophus hipposideros. Next base: position 59,103,446 of record NC_138053.1, read on the forward strand.
TAGTGAGAACCTTGGGTCACTCACACAAGTAATAAAATATACCTTCTTCAACTGATCTCCACCTTCATGGAGGCTCCAGGACTTAATAGTTTTCCCTTACAGGGGAATAGATTTCCTAGCTTTAAATTCAACGAGCTTAGTTAAAAGTGTGCAAAACATGATACTGGGGCATTCCCAACTCAGAATTTCCATGACTCTTTCGGGACCTTGGGGGAGGCAGTTGGTATGCATGTCTTTAGGTGACAGTTTCCTTTACTAAATGATCCTGTTTCACATTGACTTTCCTAATTTGATATCAAACTCTTTTCTTTAGGGTACTATTAAAAGCAATTGGGGAAAAAAACCCACAAAAAACCTAAAGGTTTGTATGGCACTAGCTAGGTGTGGATCTGTGGTTTCCTAAGTACTGCTAATGCTACTTGTACAACTCTTTCTGGGTAACGTAGCCTTCCTGCTATTGAGAAGGGGTGGTGAGTAGGCAAATAGTTCAGTCTGTACATTGATTTCAACCCCAGGAGTAAGCTGCTACCTCTATATGATCTGAAACATTTGGCATTGTCTTATAGTTTGAGTTTTTCTCTGACATCTTGATATACTTATCTTTACTTCTTTTGATTCCTCGACACTAAAGAGAAAATGAGTCTACATGAAGTCTATTCACCAGGGATGTTTGCAAATAAGAGTGTTTGTGTGTGTCTTTGTGTTTTGTGAAATGTGAGCAAGTTGTGGTGGATGTCTCTCTGGCAATAAATAATAAACATATTTAGAATTTGACAAGTTTTATAATGAGACTATTTTCAATTGTGGCAAACAGTTTTAAGTATTTTTAAGAATGAGATCAGTATTTTATAAGTTAAAATTTTAGGAAATATATATATATATATATATATATATATATATATATATATATAAAACAATGGTTTAATCAACAGGGGACCTTTTCTGTTAAAGCAAATAGACTAATGGATTGTAGTCCAAAATTGCTTAACTGTAATCTTTAAATTCTAGACTTTGTGGGCTGTTAGAAATATAAGTCTATAAATGGGAGAAAAAAATAAAATGTCTGAATGTGATGTGTTCCTAACAAAGATTAAATTAATGGGACTTATCCTACAAAACATCAAAAAAGTAAATTTGTCCCTCTATCATTTTGTTTTTAAATAGATATACAACCATTGTTTTGCATTGAAACGTACATTAATAATTTTATCTGATGACATTTAGGGAAAATGAAGGATTTGTTTTGTTTTGTTTTTTTAAGGAAAGCACGAAGAAGATTATTCTAATGGGAATACCAGTTGTTTAAAATTACCAATAGTTTCTTTCCTGAGCTTGAAAACAGTTGTTTCTAAATACGAGAACAATAATTTTGCCTAAATTTGCAGTATAATGACCAGGCCTTCTCTCCTTTTTAGAGAAGCAGTCAAGTGTTTCGGGAACAGATAAGAGAGCCGCGATCCAGTGAGGTTGATTCCCACAGAGGAAAGCTATGCCTACCTAACTTAGTGGACAGTAAACAACTCCTCAGGTAATGATGTTCTCCTTTTCTCCAGGTGTCCAAAGACAAGAGGTGGTCTGTAAAAGGTTGGATGACAACTCCATTGTCCAGAACAATTACTGTGACCCTGACAGTAAGCCACCTGAAAATCAAAGAACCTGCAACACTGAGCCCTGCCCACCTGAGTAAGTAAGAGAAAGAAATGAGAATTATTTTCTCAAACTACATAGAGAAAAACATTAGCTATTCACGTATGGAAACATATTCATTCATATGATATGAATAAATTAAATTAAGAAAAGGGGATAAAACATCACAGAGGGTGGAATTCTGACATCCCTGTCCATTGAGCAAAGATTCCTATTTATCCATAGGTTTCATTTAACTCCTTTAAAGCAGGAACTTCGGTAGGTTGATCCTGGCACAGTGCTGGAAAGTATCATATTTCACTATTCTATGCCACCCGTCTTTTCACACTTTACATCTCTGAAATTGGGATTCATCTTGCAACTAACTTACAATAACACTCAGCATTCCTTTTTCTTTCTTAATAGTACATAAACTAATGGTATCTTAGATCAAGTAAAATACAGTAGGTTGGTGTGCAGTCCTGTCCTTTCCAGATATTTCCCCAAAGGCCTAAAGACTTTTAAAATGGTTTAGAAAGGTTCTGCAATGGCATATCAGTGCTTTAATTTGCTGACCCACTTTAAAGTTCTTTTGTATCTTCTAAGGGTCGGGCACAGGCACAGAGGTTGACTTCAGCCTCCTTCGGTTGATTAATGTAGCAGTTACAGCTCACTGTAGAGGGAGGCACAAGGAGAGCATCAATTCATCTTATGACTTTTAAAGAATTAAAATTTTAAACTATGAGACCTGCTATTAGTGAATCACACTTGATCATCTGTAAGAACAGAAAGGCTTCTTGATTGAGCAAAAGACAATGGTTAGGTGAAAAAAAAACAAAGATGGTGAGTTGTTCATGAAAATGCTGAACTTTGTAGGGATTTTGCCTATTTGACAACTGCAACACAGAATATGTGTGAATGGCATTTCATTCTTCTTTCAGAGTAACCATTATCCCCCCCGGTTAACTAATTGTCCCAACATGAAATTGATAAAGAAAAAGAGAGTAATCAAATGAATTTATATACATCCCAAGGTCTCTAAAACTGTAAAGGGAAGCTCTATAATGAAGTAATCTCCTTTTCTAAAAAAGACTACCGTGAAGTCACAAAATCCAGGGACTTACAATGGATAAGGAATTCAGTTCTTTAATACAGTTAAAGCAAGATGCATTTCTTAATATTTGTTCCCAAACAATAATGCCTTATAAACTTTCATTATTCAAACTCAGTGTCTGCCTGAATATTTGAATCTCAAAGGGAGATAGATATTCACTACTAGTCTTTTGAAAAGGTTTAGGGCAATGGCTACCAAATAGGGAGCACAAGGAGTCTAGAGTGATAGAAGTTTTTATTCTAAAACTTTTTAAATTTTGTGTCTCTTTTTTGTTTTTGAAATGTGATCACCATGTAACTTATTCCTTAAAATCCAGACATGGGAAAGTATAGAAATATGACCTATGATATATATTACAAAACAAGATATTTAATTTTTTTCACTTTCTTTTGCTAATTATTTTTATATGTTTATAAAACGATATAAAGCAAAGTGATGCTCGAAAACCGTGGGGTAAATTTGTGGTAACTTCAACATATTTTCATCCAATTATGAGTCTCAACCCATCAACCTAATTATCTGACACTCAGGATTATAAGTATTATGTTTGGGCATTTGATCAGCCATGTAAGGCATCTGAGTGGGCCTGGTCACACCTATTCTATTTTGGCTTTGGCTTTTTTATTTGTTTAAGCTTAAATGCTATTTGAACAACCTTTGAGATTTCAATGGTTGGCCATTCCACCCCATATGTTGTAGGCTTGGGTATTACATGGGAATTTGGTGGTTTTTTTCTGGTTTTGTTTTTCACACTTTAAGGATAATTGACATTTTTTAATTAACATACATAATTAAAATTAGGTTTCCTATCTCCTTTTGTAGGAAATAAAAAGTTATTGACTTCTTTTTTTAAGTTTGGAGGTCAGAGGATGGAATTTGAAAAAAAGATAAAGAGAGTATGTGAAAGAAAATTTAGGCTGACAGTTTTCTTTCTTGGAAAGAGCTAAAGAAATATATTTAAAATAGTACTCTTTATTAGTCCATGTTTTCTTAGTTCTTTTAAAATTTTTCCTCTATTACTTTGAATTCAGTCTATGAAAAAGGGAATGTCGTATATAATAAGATTCCCAGTAGACACTGATATTATAGAGATAAAAATCATAGAAAGACGACTGAATTCAGTAAGACTTTAAATGAGTGAGGAAGATAGGAAACGAGATAGGTTTTTCTCAGATTTGTTTTTTGTAATACATATTAAAGCATACATTTTTTTAAAAGCAGGTAAGGAAAAAGAATAAAATAAAACACCTATGATAACTGTAATGCCACTGTTAATATTTTGATATATATATTTCTAATTTATTTTTCTATGTCTACATAGGCATGTATATATAACAAAATTGTATTATACTACTTATGATGCTTTGTGTTCAGTTCTCAATGTATTTTAAACATTAAATATCTTCTACAACATTTAGTAAATTTGTCATTATTTATTTAAATTGGCTTTCCACTGTTGAACAATTTTGGCTGTGTTTTAGCTTTTGACCTCTAACGATATCACAGCGTTAACCATTTTTGCTACTAAAACTTGGTTCTCTATAATTACGTCCTTATACTAAATGCACAGGAATAGAATTTCTGGTTCAAATGGAAATATATTTTGGAAGTATATTTTAGTTTTTGAGCCACATTGTCAAACTGGTCTCCAGAGAGAACATAGGAATGTATACTCCCACTAACAGTATGTAAGAATGTCATTTCCCTGAGCTGAACAACACTGGCTATTATTACTTTAAAAACAATTTTATAGGGGGAAAAAGCCTTAATATCTAATTATCTTTTATTTAGTATACTTTGGATTACCGATGAGCCTGAACATTTAAAAATTATGTCCAGTGGCTATTTGTATTACTTCTGTTTTGCTTCTCATCTTCATGGCCTATCCCATTTTTTATTAAAGTATTTATCATTTTGTTATTGATTTGTATTAACTCTTAATGTGTAAAGAATATTAACTCTTTTATCTGTGTTCCAAATATATTTTCCTAGTTTGTCATATATTTTTGAAACTATTTATGATGTTATAATCTATTTTTACTTATAAGAATTTTAAAATATTATATAGACAAACAATCAAACTTTCGTTCTTTCATTGGTATGTCTAGGAAGCCTTTACCCACTCTAAGATTACGCTTTCAAAGTTTCTTTTTTCAATGTACACTTCAATCTATTTTAAATATATTTGTCTGCTTTGAGGAAAAGATCTATATTTATCTTCAGATATTATTGTTTTTCCAATACCATCCATTTAAAATCCTAAATGGTATTTATCAGAAAATATCTTTTCAAATAATGAAATATTTCAAATGTCTTTTAGTCATATTGGAGACTTTCTAGGTAGAATATAGAAAAATGGAAGGCTGTAAGATGAATCCTTGTGTTTTATAAAGAAAATGACAGAGGACTAGAAAGAATAGACAAAAGAGGCATTGGTAGAAAAATAATAATATTTATTTGGAAGATCTTAAAGGACCAGTGGAAGCCTTGCTGGGGAAAATTAATGTGCTCAGAGCAGCAACTCTTTTATAAGAAAGAGTATGGTAGTCAAGATGGTGAGGTGACTAGGGACAGGAATAAAACAAGAATTCTACAGACATTGAATAAAAATGGTGGGATTTATGACATAGGCTGAAAAAAATTGACAAAAAAAAAAAAGGGAGGAGTTGATATTAAAGAGCATGACTGATAGGAAGCATGACTGATAGGAAACATGACTGATAGGAAGCCCCACCATCAGAAAAGGAAGTAATGCTGAGTTGGAATCCAAAGAGAAAGGCCAAGAGTTCAGTTTTGAGCATGTTGTCTTTTAATAGCAAGACTATTTCTATATATGACCTCACGTGAAGAAACCTTGGATACTGAATATTATCCCTGTATGATACTTTGGTGTTTGAATTTGTGAAAATCAGAAAGGTGGAAACAATGGAGTACTATACCCTATGCTAATCCTGTGATCAAAAATGAAAAGACATTTTTTAAGTATCTGCAATGTGGAAGGCACTGTGGATGGGAGAAATGGTTCCTTTACCTAAGAAAAATTTAATTGGGCAAATACATATAAAAATGACCATAGTAAATGGCAAAATATGTAAAGTACAATTAGAGAATTTTAAGCAAAAGTGCTAAAGGATACTCAGACTGGGGAGAGATTTTTACCCAGGGGTTAGGTTTAATTTAATGATACCTTTTATGATATACTGTTTAACAATTATGTTGAGTCATTGCACCTCACCCATCAACAACTATAATCTATTGTTTTAAGTTTAGAAAAAGATTCATCAGAGTCCTCTATAACACTCCAAAATTTAAGACCTTAGAAGATGCATAGAAATCATGAAAGCCAACTCCCATTGTTTTACAGATGAGGGCATGCAGATCTCCAGTAATGTTTTTCCTATTATACCAGACATCACTAACTTTGTAAGTTACAAATCAAATGCCTGTTGGTACTTTAATACTTTGAATTTTGTTTCTTAACACATTCTCAATTGCCACTTTCAGAGATGTTTATTACATTGTTGTTGTTTTAATTTAGAAAAATCTCAACTATGGAATATTTAGGTGATAGAGGCTTCCACTGAATATTAATTTCACTTTCCAATTAGCTGAGGAATGAGCAGATTTTTCTTTTTTCTGACCAACTTTTTGTTTTGAAAATTTTTCTGAAAACTATTTTAAAACTTAGGAAAGTTTTGGTATTTTAGTAACTAGTCAATAGGTTAGATACTTGAGTCTCTGAGTAAAAATGTTATTGTCAAATTCTGAGGATTTTTTTTTTGCCATGTGATATTTATAAAAAAGGTTGACAATTACACCTTTGATTCTGGGACAAAAGCTGGGAAATTTCAGTATCTATCTCAATCTCTCAATCAGTCTCTCTTCTCAGTCTCTCTCTCTCTCTCTCTCTCTCTCTCTCTCTCTCTCTCTCTCTCTCTCTCTCTCTCTCTTTCACAAACACACACACACACACAAAATCCCAATATCTAATATCAGTTTATTTTCATATGCACTGCCATTTCCCTTTAAGTTAAAAAGGGGAAATAATATTCTGGTTTTATGATGGGTTCTTCAAAAATATTCTGGTTAACCTAGGTTCGGCAAAAATTTTTATAGTGTCTGTCTTATTCCCTCCTCCCAATATTTGTCTTATTAATGTACAGATACTGCATATCAAATTACATAGGCTGCACCAAGCTGCTCTTATTTCAAACACTCAAACATGAATCCTACTAATTGTTAGCGTCTAATGGATATAAAGGCACACGTGAGGGTGAAGACAATTTGATCACCAGGTCTTCAGCTCAGAAAGAAACAGCCCTGGTATTGTTCAGACTATAACAATTCAGCAAGTGATACTCCCAGTGAGAATTTTTGTGTTCATATTTTTACCACAGAACCTAGAGGAAGGAAAAAAAAGAGAAATAGGGAGAATGTCATCAAAGGGTCAAATACATGGAGAATGAAGGTAAAGGAAGCAGTCTGTCTTAAACTGGACAGAGGAGGGGAGAAACTGAGACAAGTTGATGCAGTGGTAAAATTGCAAAACTATTTAAATAATAGAGTGTGATTTAATCCTTTAGAGGGACGTGGGAAGGGATGATTTGCTGAGCAATAAAGATGCAACAGGAACTAACTGTGAAGCCTGAAGTCAGAGGTACAGTCAGAAGGGAAATTGGGAGGGTGGTTAATACTTTTACTTTCAGACCTTCCAAGTTAAATGCTAAAGTGATACATCTAGGCTAAGAGATGGTTGGCGATAAAAGAGAGGACAAAGTATAAAAAGGCGGAGGTGGCCCTGACCTCGTGCAGCAAAGAACAGCAACACCTCCTGAATCACCGCTGTTACTCTGGGCACCTGTGTTTAATTTGACGGCCTCCATCCCTCTTGCATTATGAGACCTAATGAGATCATGGCTGGAGGTGGTATGACTGAACTTTTTGTGGCTGAGTTACACACATTTCTGTTTTATCCTCTAATCTCGGTGATGAAATCACTGTTGTGAATTGAATCAGTTTCACTATGGCTGGCATGCAAGTTATTATTCTCAGTACACATTTTTTTTCTTGACCAAAAATGGTACTAACAACTCAGATCATGTTCATCTGTGGAAAACAAAACAGAAAGAATATGAAAATCACTTTAAATCTCCTCTGGAAAATGACTTAGAAAAAAATATGGATGTCAGATTTTTAAAATTCAGCATTAAATTATTATTCTTTAAATGAATTTTGTATTGAAAAGTTTTAGATTTTTGACAAGATATTTTTTAATTTTAAGAAATTGGTTAATTACGATGTTTCCAAATACTGGTTTCCCTCTATAAGTAAAGATGAGACAAATAACAATGAACAGAACCCTTTGTAGCTTATTTAGCTAAATCAGGCTCAAATTTAGGCTACTAGTATTCTGACTTCACAAAGGCACTATCTCCCACATACTGTCTCCCAAATATGTGCACTATCTCCCAAATTGTCCCATGGCACAATTTGTTCTTAAGCTTTCATACTCCTCTCTCTGGATAGTCTCTCACCCAAGAGCATGACCATATCCACTGGGGATAGTTGCATGATTTATGATCATGGGTTGAAGAAAATGTCTTGTGACCTCATGCTTGTGACCTAGATCCTACTACTTAGCAGTGTTAAAAGTGAAATATAGTGGAAATAGCAATGGTGGGGGATCTAGTCCTAGTTCCATTATTGTTCTTCTCATGATTTTGGAGAACCATTTTCCTAACACTGGGTTTTACTTTCTTCTGTAAAGCAAAGCACAATGCCTTGAGCATAGTAGGCATTCTGCATATATTTATTAAATTAAGTACAGTGATATGTCAGCCAGGACTCTGGTTGGAAATAACACAACTTTAACTTCAGCTACTTTCTGCACATTAGAGGATTTCTTGTTTTATATAAAAAGCTGAGAAAATGGTGAGAGTGGACGTAGCTTGAGGAATGGCTAGACTCAAGGATACAGATTCCATCAGGCCTCTAGTTCCTCTGTATGATTTCAAATCAGCTAATGCCACTTGACAGGGGCTGTGGCCACCAGCATGTTGTATATCTTTATCCACCTTTGTGACCAGAAAGGAAAGGGTCCTCTTTGCTCTAATCGAGATATAAAAATTCTAAAGCCATATTCTCACTAGGCTTGTTTGGATCATAATTTACACCCCATGGACTAATTAATGTTCCCAAAAGAGTGAGTTGTACAGAAGTATTTTACAAACGCACACACACACACACACAACAAAAAACAACAACAACAACAACAAATTCTGAAATATATATATATATATATATATATATATAAGTTCATTGAGGACTTTAGGAAAAGGAGTGATATACTATAAATGTGAGACATGTTCATTTTATTAAGACATTTTAGTTTCTTCCTGCATTAGCTGTACAGAAGCTGTTTTTTAAGAGTGAAGGGGTCAAAGCAAGGGATTTCCATGTTTTCACAGAGCTGGCTCAAGGCTCTGCTCTTGCTGCAAGTGTTTTAAGAGTCCCATGTCTTCAGGATGACTACCTGGGCCTTCTCTGCCCCTGTAAGGACAGTTAAAGGCCTTCTATCTTCTGCAAAGTATGACGTTCATTTCTGGGAATGAAAAACAGCCCTAGATCCTGTAGTGTGGTTTTAGCACAAAATCCTCAATTGTGGCAGAACTTGCCTCAATTTAGTAATAAGGTAGCTACTGTTTGTTGTATGTCAAACACTCTTTTAGAAGCTCTCAATGGTGTGCTGAAGCCAGCTGGTACTGGCACCTGAGACCCTATTAATAGCCTATCTTCTCTTGTTCATGTTTAGTATGTGAAGGAGGTAGCTTGAAATTGGTCATAATGAGGTATTTACCCCACAAAAATTGGCAAATGCAACAAGTCAGGGCTCCCTCCCATGACAATCTAGTCTTTAAATATTTCCCAGCACATGACTGGCAGCTTCATATATATTACCTTACTTAATCTTCATGACAATCTCAAGATTGATATTGTTATCCTCACTTTAGAAAGTAATAAAAAAAGGAGAAATATCAAAAAGTTTTAAAGATAGGTAGTGCAATACTTACTTGAACATGGTTCTGCCTGCTCTGAAGCCCATGCATTACACTTTAGAAGGCAACTGACAATGAGTTATCTTTTCCTTAGCAGTTTTTCCATTTGTCATTTGTCACATCAACCAACTCTGAAATGTCCGTTCTTCTAGGAAAAGGATGTAGTTTATTGATAAAAGTTTCTTCACTCAGCTGAAAATCTCTGGCTGCACTGAGGAAATGCTTTTCTGTGTTTCTTCCACTTCCTGCTGCAGGTGGTTCATTGGGGACTGGTTGCAGTGTAGCAAGACTTGTGACGGTGGAATGCGTACAAGGGCAGTGCTCTGCATCAGGAAGATTGGCCCTTCCGAGGAGGAGACACTGGACTACAGTGGTTGTTTAACACACCGGCCTATTGAGAAAGAGTCCTGCAACAACCAGTCATGTCCACCTCAGTGGGTGGCTTTGGACTGGTCAGAAGTAAGGAAATCTGAGGCTGTATGTTTTGAGATATCTTAACTATCAATACCAAAGCATTTAATATTAAGGACACCTGAACATGTGAGCATCTTAGAACTCAACAAGTAAGGACTACACAACAGTGAATTTGGCCATGTTGTATTTTGTTGCTGCTTGTCAGGAAGTAAGGGTTTTTTTTGGGTCGGGGAAATCAACGAGAAACTAGTCTGATTAAAAATAAGCCTAAAGTAAATTTGCAAGAACATTATAGTGAGTACATATAAGTGGTTTTATACCCTTCTTTACTATTCTTGAACAGCATCATAGGCTCAGAATTAGTGACATATTATATCTTTTTTGCCAAGTAATGTTCCAGCCTAACTATATAACTCTAGATATGAATCGCTGTCAATTTATTATCACTTGTTATCTATCTATCTATCTATCTATCTATTTAATTGATTTTATTGAATCAGGAAAAGAAACATGGAGTTGAAGTTGTAACATTCCAAAAAATCACATTCATATTTTTATCATTACCTCCATTTATACGATCAATGAGGAAGACCTGGCTAAGATAATGTTTTTTAGGCATACATGTGTATAAAAGAGTCCAACATAATCCAGAGGCCTCAACAAAATGGTCTTAAATAAAATGAGGTAAGAGGTAAATTCATGACTCCTCATTCTGCATTAGACGTACACATACACACTCTATGCCATTCTCCACATTTCCCAAAGAAGAGCTGAATCCTTCTGTAGAGTTGGTTGAGAAAAATGAGTAACTGGTTATATAACTAAAGGTCATGCTTCCAAGTCAACAAACAGGATGCATTGTTTTTTTAAACATCATGCTACTTCCTTTAGGTATTGCCTGTAGGCCTCGTAAGTTTGTCAAAAAATAAACAAAAAAAACCCCAACAAATTAAATATAGTACTTTAGGAACCTCTGGATGTCACTTTTCCCCCTGTGAATCTCACTGCTTGAACGGCCTTATCTTGCTAGAGGCATGGTGCTAAAAGAGGAACTGTGTTTAAAATGGTAGTTGGAAATAGAGATTTTGACCAGTTGTTGTTATGCATGGAATCTTTGGCAGGTATTGGGAGTGCTCTCCCAAGTTTCCTGGCCATAGTCCAGCCTCAGTAATTACATTCTGCCCACCTAACTTTTATTTGTGTTTCAATCAAATGTAGAGATAGCCTTGGTATTATTCACTCAGTGATTATGGAAAGTAGTATGAACTCTTCTGTTCCCTAACAGTGGGTGGATTAACTCCTAAATTCCTTTTGAAAGATAAAACCTATTGATAAAGAATAGACATTCTAGAGAGTTGTCCTCCTGTTAGTCTAATAATAATTTTACTTGCAATTTATTGCCCGAGACCCTTATGGAATCCATAAATTGTCTTTGATAATAATGACAAATTTATTATTGGAAAACCACAATGGGAGACCTGATGACTGGCTTCAATGATGTTAGGCTTTCAGGTCAAGTCAGTAAGTATAACTGAGTCTTACTAAACACACTGGGATAGGCACTATGGAGAATACGAAAGAATCTTATAAGCTTGGGAAAATAAAAAATACCCATTAAACAACTAGAGAATAATATAAGACAATGTTTAATAAGATGGTAGATTGTGTGGTGTAAACATATAAGTGATACAGAAATTCAGAGCTGAGAAGGTCAGAATGGCCTGGAGTAAGGTCAGAAGGCTTTTTAATTGATGGGAGTTAAACTGAATGTTGAGGGAGTATAGGATTTGAAGTAGGGAAGAAAATAGGGAAGCTGGAGAAGGTATTTCTGATAAAAGAAACAACTGACCAGAAACACAAAGACCATGTGGTAAAAAAGTATGGGAGAAAAGCATCTTAAAGAATAACTGAAAGATAAGATTGAATAAAGTCGTGATAGGTAACAAGACGTCCTAAATACAGAATTCTATACCACATCATCTTTCTACAAAAAATGGATAAAAGTAGACAAGTTCATGAGCAGAAACTAGAAAAAATTTCTGACAACCACTAAAACACCAAAACCTCATCATGCACAGACTCATTTCACATTGGTCTTTTACCTATTTCTGTATTGTTATATTTTTTATTTTAACATAAAACAACCAAATATAATCACCTTGAGAGATAGCTTATGTATATTGTATGTTTCCATTCCAAATACCATTTTAAGGATTTCTTCCTAATTCAATCACATATTGGTTGTAGTTACCCTCCTTCTAGAATTTTGATTCTTATCTAGCCAATCTTAGAAGTGACTTGCTTAAGTATCTCTAAGAGGCTCTTAGGTATTCCTGGAGGCTGCCTAAAGAAATATGTGTAAGCTAAGGGAGCTTTTAATTACATTTCTGCTATCTTCTTCAAGATAGTTGAGTCAAAGCTTAGAGAAAAGAAGTTGTGCTGAGGGCATGAAATGTCTGTGTTGGGATGACAACCTCCAATAAAGCATGGGTAGCTGCTGTTGTCTCTGCACAGACAATGCAGAAAAAGCAATTCTAGTGTAAGCATAGGTCAAGAAATGCCGCCATTGCTGGCTCAAAAAATTCTAGTTGGACACCACCTGTGCCATCATCTTCCTCCTTTATTCAGGAGGAAAGAGATAATTTTGCCCCACGCAATCTCGCCTGTTTATTTTCCACTGGAGGGGTGCCATCTCACACTTTCATTTCCTTACTTTACCAGGAAGCCCACCTCTTCCCTAGATGGGTTAAAAATAAGTGAAAGTAAATACATTAAGTGAAATAAATGTCAGAGTAGCACTGGAGAACAAAGTGAGAACAAGGAGACTTCCAATAAGAATGGAACACCTCCTACTAATGAAAAGAGGAGGTCCACACAAACAGAAGAGCAGGCACTGTTCAACTTCTTTCAGTTTACTTTTGCAAACATTTCACACACTGTTCTTTTGACATGCCCATGAACACTTCTCTTTCTGCCCTCTCCCCACTTCCAACTGTCAGCTGTCTGAGCTCTGCTAATCACAAGGGTGAGGTTCAACTGGTGAAAACATGTTGCTGCAAGAGGAATGTACCCTTTGACCTTTTTCCTTTTGTGCCGGCTGCTCTAATATAAAATTTCCATTGTTGCAAAGCCAGGAACCGTTTTTCATTTTCCCCATCAGCAAAACCTACCAGTGCTGTGGCAAAAGGAAAAAAAAAAAAGCTAAATTATCTTGGTGGAAAATGGCTGTTCGGCAGCCTTTGTGAAACTAATGCAGCCACGGCTTTCCCATTTCCTATAATTTAGCCTCACTCTTGGGGTCACCCATGCTATGTTGGACTTAAATCGTTTTCTGTTTTTGCCCTCTCCTGGCATGTAACTCTTAAAAGCATTTCTGCATACTGTGGATGGGCTCCAGCAATCCTAAACCATTTTTCGATGTATCAGGATAATTTCTTTTGACTCCCACAGAGTACCCATTAAAAATGGCCCATTTTTTGTACTTCCTCTTGAACAAGTGATGACTAGCATCATACTCAATTGACTTTACAGGACTTACATTTAGGTAGCATTACTTTAGAAGGATAGGGGGAATTCTACCCCCAAAGGGCTATGCTTTGTGTTAGTAGATATTACCTTGTTTACTCCTAGGTTCTACTGTGGCGCTATAACTAAGTAAATGAAATCCACCTCTCCAGAGAGGATTTCGTCTAACCCCAAAACTTTAACATTTCTATCCTTTACAAGTGAGAGCCAAATTGTTTTCCCTGGTGTGGTTTCAAATACTTTTCTTCTGAAAAATCTGTTTTTGTTTCTTAATCATAGAACATTAAGCAAAAGCCTCGATGCATCTCTTAACAAAAATCACCCCCTATATCCCACTGAGATGAAAACAAAACACAAATGGTGTGGTCAGACTTTAAATCACTGTGAAATACTGAATAATAAATAAAAGAGGCAAATAGATATTTGCCTGCAATAAGGATAAATAAAAATAACTTCACTAAACGATTGTCCACTGAAATAATATCTTCCACCCAGCTATCTAATGGCTTATTGTGAGAATGACTCGAAGGGATTTTAATATTTATAACTATACTTTAGTGTAAAAAATGATTTTTTATTAACTGAATTAAGTGTTTAATTTCTGATTATTACTAATGAATTGTACTGTATGTTTGAAAAGTGTACAAAAGTATACCCTTCACATGGCTATAGACCGACGATTATTATCTCTGAGGAGTGTTCTGAAGCATTCATAATTAAGTTAATGCACATTTATCATATACATAAACAGGGATACAGTTTGGTTTTTCTAGAATTTCTCTTTTTTTTTCAGATAGCTAAATGACAAAGAGGCTCTCAGATAGATGAACATGTTTATCATAAGGCCAAAGAGAGGCAAAGATGAAATGTAGGCTAAATAAAGCTGAGGAAAAAAGTAAAAATAAAAACAAACTGTGGGACGTCTCTGCTCGAACATCTCTGACATAAGGTCAGAAGAAATTTCAGGATAGAGTTCTACTTAGAACGAAGCTATTCTAAGTGGCATCCCCGTACCCTCACTACTTTATAATCACCCTTAAGAAGTACAATACTTATAGAGACCAGATTTGAGATTCTGGCTGTAGACATGTAATATTTGTGGCTTGATCTGCAGGGCTCAAGGGCTGGTGTATTCATTGAATCAGAATGTGGCACAAATGTAGTCGTTAGTCATTCACTATTTTGAGAATCCAGTTGATTATCTCTCTACTTCTCGTGCTATAGGATAGAATATTTTTTGCTTATTTAGTGGAGTTTGGACTGTAATTTTCTAACATTGTTTCTTACCTCATTAGCGTCGTTGTATGTTTAGCTTTGCATATAACTGCACATTGTCCCACAGAAGGTTTGTGTCTTTGTACACTTACCTGCCAGAACTTTATTCCAGTAGGAACCTGCCATCTGGATTTCTTTGCACCTCTCAGTGCTTCAGTGTCTCACTTGTAAAATGGATGTGAAAATAGAACTTCGTGAAGTTCTGTGAGGGTTAGGTAGTTTATGACATGCCAAGGACTTAGAACACAGTCTGACATAATAAATATTAGTGTTGCTTTCTCTTTTTATTCTTCTGTTCTTATCAATCTTACTTGGGTTTCTTGTTTGTTTGTCTGTTGGTCTGTCTGTCTGTTGGTCTGTCTGTCTGTCTTTGGTTTCCTGGAAAAGTCTCAAACACAAATGCATTGTCAGTTCTTGCATTGTCTGCCTCCCCTAATTGTAAGCAGGATATTTGCATAGGCTCCTATGAAAGACTACTATAGTCTTCAAATAAAAAAACTGAAGCTTCTTGCTCCTGGAAGAAAGATATTAGAATAAGCAAGGGACATATGTCCCAGGATTTAAAATACGAAGCGGGAGGGATATGGCACAGGTGCATTTTTCAATGAATGTTCCCAATACAGAAAACTAATCATAGCCTCAAAATACTAAAACCAAATTCATTATACATCCTATGTGTTTCTGCCTGTATCCCTGAAGTCTGAAGTACCCTGCTATCCTCTTGTACTTTACCTCAACTTATTTTTTATGATAATTAATACTTCGTATGTGTTCTCATGCTTGGTTTCTACCAATGCTAAGAGCTAATATATATGGATCAGAAAACTTAGGTCTTAGGTCCAGCTCTACCACTTGCTATCTGTTTACCCTTGATTACGTTGCTTCAACTTTCCTCATCTGTAGCAATTATCAAAAAGTTGTTTAAGAATAATGTATTTGAAAGTATTTTGTGAACTGTGATGCTCTAATGGAGTGTAAGGTAGTAGTGTTATTATCAGTAATAATAGTAAGCATTAAGAAAGGCTTTGGCTTCTCGCCTTGGTGTACAGTGGAGGTGTGAAGTCAAGAGGACCAGATACAAGTGGGGCACGTTCAGGAGACTTGAATCAGCGCTTTATTCATTCCACAGATTGCATGATTGCAAGATATGATCGCATGTCTTGCCTTGTTAAATACAAAGTAATAGTGTTGTGACGATTAAATGAGATAATATATGCAAAGCACATGGGATAGTGGCTAACATCCAGGAAACACTCAGTAGGAGTTAGCATTAGGTCTGCCATTTAATAGCTGCATGAGTTTCTACCAATCACTTATTCTAAGGTTGGCTCTTTATTTTAAAAAGAGAATAATAATTGTCATCTCATGGGATTTTTGTGAGGACTATGTACATTATAGCACTTAACATAACTTTGGTATATACAGTGTTTACTAAACAGTAGCTGCTATTATTATTATTATTAATGGTTGTAGTAGTCATAATAGCAGCAGCAGCAGCATTAACTATGTGCCTGGGTAGGGAATACTGCAAATTATTTAGTATGGAAAGATGAATCTGCACAGATAAGCAGAAACTTCCTATCCGGGTATCTAAGCATATTTAAAGATTTGATTTTTTTTTTTTTGATTAAAGTTATTGGGGTGACAATTGTTAGTAAGGAGATTTGAATTTTTATCTTGAAGGCAATAGTGAGCCATTGAAGGATTTTTTTTTAATCAAAAGAAAATATACTTGCATGTGTGCTTTAGAGAGTGGATTGGAGTGAGGCAAGAGCAAGAAACAGGAGACCTGTTAGAAAGCCATTGCAATATTACATGTAACGATGTTGTCTACGGTAAGGTTAGTGGTAGTGAAGACAGAGAAATCAACAGATGTGAGAGAGAGTTATGAGTTGGTGTAACAGAACTAGTGATTGATTATATGGGTAAAGTGAAGTAGCAGCTGGAAATAAGGATGCAGATCGGGCAATATAAACGAATAATAGGGATCAGGAATTTCTCTCCTAAGCCCTAAGTCCCTAACTAAAGCCTCTTCTGGAACCATGTTAGAAAGAACTGAATGTTATCCTCATTCAAAATGCATCTTAAACTTGTTATAGTTTGGAGAAAATGTATTGTGATTACACTCATTGTGATAAAGAGGATTCATGAGATCCTTAATTTTCACCTTAAAAAAAAAACCACCCAGTTAATATTTTTCTTTCTTTGTATGGCATGCACCAAGCTCCAGGATTGCCCAGGGCAAAGCCACTCGGTTGTATAGTAATCATTAAGACATCCCCATCCCGCAACTAGTACATCTTGACTTATCTGATGGTAAACCAAAACCATCATTTTCCAGATAAAAGACAATATATATTTATTCAGTGCACACTCAAAGCCCTGTGCTGGATCCTGGGGGTCAGGGTGGGGTGGTGTACAAACATAAAACAGAAATGAAATAATTTTAAGGAGCTTATAATCTGTAGGGATGAAAAAGACATTTAAATACATAATTATAAAATAGGCAGATGGTGATTAGGGGCACAAGAATTCATATATTCTACATTCCCTTTTATGGTACTTAACCCTTGTGTTCACATGTCTATCTCCTACATAAAACTATGAGCTTCTAAAGGTGTAAAGACTGTCTTATTCATTTTTATGCCTTCTTCCCCCCTAATGTAGTGTAGTTCCTATAGGAGATCTGAAAATGTTTTTTAAATGATAAGTATAGAAACAGGGCTTCAAAATGTTGAAGGTAAAGTTTTCACTTGACTGAGAGGAAGTACAGATTTTAAGGAAGGGTTCAGACGTGCAGAGGAGACAGATGGGGGACTTCAGTCAGCCACCATGTTAAATAGATGACTCTAGAACAGAGCACACCAGTTAACCCCGGAGAAGAGGTAAAGAACAGCATTTGTGATGTCGGAGAATCACCTTTTTCTTAGTATGAAGAACAGACGGGTTCAACTAAAGAATAGTCAAAGTCATTACGTTTCACTGAAGGACAAGGAACAGTCCAGAGATTTTCTGTGCAATAAACCATCACTGTATTCTTAGCTACTGCACTAAAAAACACATGTAAACCAACCCCAAGTTTGCTTCACAAAGACAAAGTCTTTGGTCTACTAATACCACAGTCTTCTTTTCTGAAGACTACACCTAGCATGTAGGAAACCAAGGATTCCACAGTCCAAAAATTAGGAATCTTATCACAGCTGAACGTGGCCAAGGATGGGGAGGAATCGAGGAATAAACCTACCCACAATAAAAGAAGAAAATAAGTTAGCCAAGAAAAACAAACTTTGGATTTAGCTCTTCATAAAGACCTTAGGGAAAAAGATAAAAGTGCTTCTGCTAAAAAACTTAAGGAATTTTCATATCTGAAAGACTTTGCCTAGAATTTAGTGTGTATGTGTATTGTATACCCAAACACACATTTACTTTAAGAAAGACTTTCCTCAAATTTTCCTCTGTCTTTAGACTGTTGTTACTCATTAGTATTTGTTTTCTTTCCAGTGCACTCCCAAATGTGGTTCAGGATTCAAGCATCGGATTGTTCTGTGCAAGAGCAGCGACCTTTCCAAAACATTCCCAGCTGCACAATGTCCAGAGGAGAACAAACCTCCTATCCGCATCCGCTGCAGTTTGGGTCGTTGCCCTCCTCCTCGCTGGGTAACAGGAGACTGGGGCCAGGTAAGGCCATTGGACTGTGGGCTCCTGCTGAAGCAGTAGCACCTTGAGACACTTGAGGTTCCTGATTGGGTCACTGTAAGCGCTCAAGAGATGAGTAACAACACAGAGAAATCTAGGTATAAGACACGCATGTGAAACAATGCACAAATAGCAGCAGCTGCACAGAAACCTTAGCCATGTTTCTCTCATTTGTTCCTATTCTTTGGTTCCCCAACATTTTTATCCTAAAATTAAAAAGCAAAATAGTCTAGATGGCCAGATTTGAACAAGTTACCAAACCTTTGGATTCTAGTCTCAACCCTCTCAACTGATTCAAGAATGAATCAGTTAATACCAGTATCTTAATGTTCTCACTCACAAAAATAATTCCTCTTAATCTCTCAGAAAGGATGTGTGTGTGTGTGGGGGGGGGGGGGTAATTAGTTTGATAATGTGATTGACAGTCTTTGAAATATCATTAATATTTATTCTTCAATGGATTTTTCTGATGGTGACGATGAATTGTATTTTGAGATGTAATTTTATATTAGACCCACTTCCATTTTATGTTCCAATTCCTATTTTTTCTTTCTTCTTTTTCACTTACTTTTAAATTAAATTATCTTGCTGAAAGCCACCTTAAATCCTTTAAAAGCAAATTTGTATTTTTGGAGAGAAGGAAAATTAGGTATTGTTCTTTTGAATGTCAAAAAAGAAATCTATTAAGTTACATTGAAAAATAACGTTCCAGAAAGTAAATGTTTAGACTGTCAATGCCCTTTTGCTATGGTTTTATAATTAACCTGTAGCTAGTCATTTTCTAATATCTGAGATCCAAATAAATTATAATGGCATGTGGTAACAGTGGTATGATTTTGTCTGTGCTCCGTGCCAGCCATTACTTATTAAAAATGGCATTTCATAGAAGTAATTATCAAAGTTCTGGCCAAAATTCAATATTGCTAGAGTATAGCAGTATCTATGGACCTCCTTTGTCACATTGGGGGAGATAAAAGAAGTATGATTATAAAATAATTAACATTTGCATTTGTATAACAAATAATAATTTGGTTTTATATAACATATATACTTTAATTGACAAAGTACTTAAGTTGAATACACATGAGCATTGTATGCAATTAAGTGTTTCACTGTAGAAGTATACGGTTTCACAATATATAATTGATATAATATTAAAGAATCAGGACAAACATGGTCTCATAATTTTTATTTAAACCAGGTAAGAATTTCCTTCCTTATACACTCTTCCTAGCAATGCACTGCCAGATAAAGTTCAGTTGAAAATTTTTGCATGTCAGTGATTTCACCAAATTTACAGTTATCAATCTGAGATTATTTCCTTAAATGTTGTCAAGTCCTTTTCTTCACATTTACAATTTCAATTCAGTTTCCTAAAATTGAAATCAGCCAGTGAAAAAGCAAAGATGCTTTAATACATTTTTATGGTACATTTATTTGCCATTATGTATTTAGAAACTTAAAAGCGTCTATGAATGTCCTTGCAAGTCCTGTATGTGCTTTTAGAGTTTTGGCAAACAAATCCAACAGGGCGTTGGTTTGTTTACCTTGTAAACATCACGGTGGCTTGTCTTGGCACCCCTTTGCTCCTCAACCCTTTGATCTCAAAGCTCACAGCCTTTCGAGTATTCTGGGTGGCAGGCCCAAAGAATAGACCCCGCTTCATTCTTCAGCCTGTACAGCTGATCAATCCCAGTTAAAACCACGCCACTCAGAGAAACTTCAATCCTGAAATAACTAGATTCCGGAGTAGATTTACAAAAACAAAACAAAACAAAACATAGGGAGACATGCTAATTGGCTAACACCAGACCACTTCTCAGGTTTGTGTGGCTGACAATACCTTAGAAAACTAGAGGTACTAAATTTAAGCTCTTTTTCTTTTCTAAACTGGCCTTATTGCCAGCTCCCACAGTAGTCCCTGCTGTTACACTGAACTAATATTTTGATCAGTTTCAGAGCACACCAATAGACTATCATGTTGTTTGCCCACAAGCCTATAATAAACAGCAAGCAACAGTGATGTGCCTGCCCTGGAATCTCTGGTTATTCTACTTCATGGGGATTTTCTGATTGTACTCCTATTAGAGTTCACCAGCGCTGCCTTGAACTGTTGTCATAATAGTCCAAGAAATCTCCATCTGTTATCTTCTGCAAACTTTGTTGTTTCCATTTTTTAGGGTAATAACACTGATCCTTGAGTTTCCAAACCAGTTCTATATAATCACGCACCTCTCCAAGATGCACTACATACAAGCTTTAAATGCTAATATATGTGATATTTGAAATGACATAGTATCTTTTTAACCTCCTCAAAATTGTTAAGATCAGTGTTTTGTTTCTCTCTGCCTTGGGTTTAGTGTTCTGCTCAGTGTGGCCTGGGACAGCAGATGCGGACTGTGCAGTGTCTCTCCTATACTGGGCAGGCGTCTAGTGACTGTCTGGAAACTGCTCGGCCTCCATCGATGCAGCAGTGCGAAAGCAAATGTGACAGCACCCCCATTTCCAATACTGAAGGTGAGTTTCCCATGGAAAGGGGGCCTGTGGTTTCCAGTGACGCACCTAAATTGGTTCCCAGGTTTTGAAGAGCCTCATAAAACCACCGTTGTAGTATAGTTTGCATAGAACACTTGTGAAAGCTGCCTATGTATTGGATATGTAAGCAGAAAACCAAAGTTTTTTCCTGATTCTTCCACCAACTGTCTGACCTTGTTAAGTCACTTAACCTTTCTGGAGCTAAGTTTACTTATCTATACAATGAGAGATTGGAGTGAATAATCTCTAAGGTCACATCCAAACATTTTATGAAACTACTTACATTTTAAATGAGAATTTTCTCAAAGTAGAAAAGTAGAAAAAGATAATTATATAGTAGTTTATGCAGGAGGACAAGGTCTAAAATATCTTCGTTATATGTTGGGAAATCCCTTTATTAGTAGCAGATGCCCACCCAAATTCTGAATTTTCTTATATCTTCTTTAAATAGATGTATTTTATTTATTCAGTTAGGCATTCATTTGAAATTTCCTGAATGCTACTATGTGCATGGTGCAATAACAGAAACTATGGTATAGAGATAAACATGGCATAGGCAGGAAGATCAGAATGTCTTCTCGTGAAAATTGAGTCATGATCAAATACATACACACAAATATCTGAAGCCATGGATTTAAATTATATAAGAAATCTAGCTCTAGGTCTCTGCAAAAAAAAATAAAAAATAAACACACACAAAAACAACAACAAAAAAACCTAACCTGAATATAATTTATTATTTTTCAAATGAAAATGATATGTTCATAAACCTTTTACAAAGAGATCTATTCCTTTTGACTAGATTTATCCAGTTTGAAGAATTTTCTTTAAATCCTTTATTTTTTTAATTAAAGTTTATTGGGGTGACAATTGTTAGTAAACTTACATAGATTTCAGGTGTACAATTCTGTAATACATCACCTATATATCATATTGTGTATTCACCACCCAGAGTCACTTCTCTTTCCATCACCATATATTGGATCCCCTTTACCCTCATCTACCACCCTCCTAAATCCCATTTTTTAATGTTTCCATGGGAATTTTGTTAGGAAGACCAATCATCTTGTATGACAGGATGTAGAAACTTTGCATCATTGCAAATGGTCTGGTTTTTATATCTGAGTCTCAACACAATATACTTATTCTGTAATTTACTCTTTCAAATAAGTATAGCCTTATCCTACATTAATTGAAAACCACAACTTTAATGACACTTGTTAAGAATTGTGGGGGTTCTGAGATTTTACTCCACTTGCAAGCTAATCCAGGTTATTTACTCTGCCAGTGGGTGCTGACAGAAGTCACAAGACTCCTGGATCACAGACAAAGGACTTTATTATGATACAGCAAGCAGCATGGCCTTAAAAAAAGAAATCACAACTTTAATTTGCAAAATCTCTGGTTCTAATGCCATCTGCTTCTTTTTTTGTCCCTTTGATAAGGGACATTCTGGAAAGCTAACTTGCTTTCTCTTGAGAATGGCTCAAAATCCATGAGAAACAAGTATTTTTCGTAGTAAAACTATCTCTTTTAAGTGATCTAAATAAATACATCTGTCTTCTATAAGACTGCAGTAAATAACTTTTATCCACTGTAAATTATTAGCAATCAATCACAGAGGTTTGGAAGTCTGTTTTTCTGTCAGAGTTGGAAGATAAAATGTTCAGGTGGAAGAGAGGATACAACTATCATATTAAACTACTGTATGTTGGGTAGTATGTTAGGCCCTTTATAGTTATCATCCATCTTACGTGTCTCATATACATAAATACCTGTTTGTGTGCGTATTATATAACCATGACAGCAACCTTCTGAAAGTTGATATTCCTGATGAGGAAACAGGCACAGAGAGAGATAGTGACTTGCCCAAATTACAAGACTAGGAAGTAGTATAGTCAGGATTTGAACCCAGATGTATATCAGTTTCAATGACATTCATATGCTATTTGTAATTTACTCTTTTTCTTTTTGCGTATCACCTAAAATAATTTATATATATATATATATATATATATATATATATATATATATATATATATATATATATATATTTAATTATAGTTGACAGTCAACATTATTCTACATCAGCTTCTGTTGTACAGTGCAGTGGTCAGGCCTCTATACAAGCTATGAAGTGAACCTCCCCCATAAGTGCAGCACCCATCTGGCACCCTACATAATCTTTACAACATTATTGATTATATTCTCCATATTTTATTTCATTACCTTATCAACCAGAAATTACAGTCATGGGTATTGATCCAAAGAAATCCAAAACACTAATTCAAAACATACATGTAGCCCTATGTTTATTGCAGTGGTATTCACAATAGCCACGATATGGAAACAACCAAAATGCCCATCAATAGATGATTGGGTAAAGAAATTGTAGTACATTTATACAATGGAGTATTACTCTGCCATAAAACAAAATGAAATCTTACCATTTGCAACAACATGGATGGACCTAGAGGACATTATGCTAAGTGAAATAAGTCAGACTGAGAAAGACAAATACCTATATGATCTCACTTATATGTGGAATCTAAAGAACAGAATAAACAAGCAAATAAAACAGAAATAGACTCATAGAAACAGAGAAAAAACTGATGGTTGCTAGATGGGAGGGGGTTTGGGAGATGGAGGAGAAGGTGAAAGTATTAGAAAGTACAAATTTGTAGTCACAAAGTAGTCACAGTGATATGAAATTTACTCTTTAAAATTGAGTATTTTAACACAAAGACCGAACTTCTGGTTATGAAGTAGAGACACTACTTCTGGCATTCAACAGATTAAGGCTTAAACATTGCTGAAAGAGTTGACTTTTAACATGCCCACAATAATATATGTTGAAGATATGTTTAGAACTTCATTTTAAGCCATTTTGGTAATTTCTCCAAAAGCTTCTCCGTAGTGGGTAATTATACATAATCCTTGCCACTGAAAATGCAATGCAGTTCTTAGAGTGGGCAGAATATCATTTGTAACTGCACTTATTTCTGTCTTAAAGAAATTCTCTTAAAGTATGTAGTTGTTAATCTGATGTTACTTGGGTTATTTGTAGAAAAAAACTCACGGTCATTTAATCTGCCTGGCCAAGTAACCTTTTATTAATATTAACCTGAAATAAGCAGTGAAGACAATATTTTTAGCCTTTTCAGTAAAGGAAGAAACTTTTAGGAAATTATTAATTCTACAAAGTATGACTAATCTTAGAATTGTTATTTTCCTAAAGCTGTTGACTGATTTAAAAGAGTATCACTCTCCTTTACAAAACTAGAATTAAAGTACAGACAGTATGTCTGTTCTAACTTGTTCTGTGTTCTCTTTGGCTTCCCAATAGTACATAGTGAATGTATTTAAATACCTGAAACTATCTGTTCATTTTATCAGCAGCTAATTATTGAATGCTTACTGTGGCCAGCCTCTTCCTTTCATTATGGAAAATTCAAATACATTTATAAGTTCATAGTCTTACAGAGAAGATACTTTGGAAAAGAAAAAAGGAAGGTGGAATGTGTCATGTGGAGCAGTTTACACAAATGCTAGGAGGACCCAAATGAAAGGCCAATAGATTTCATCCTGTGGATGAAAGCAAGTTTCGTAAACTAAGTGGTCTATGAACCGGCCAGAATGTGTAGTTGGAAAAACTCAGTGTGCAACCTGGGAAAAGTGGATGAAATGGAAGAATTGAATCATAAATTGTCAGTCATAGAGATAAAAATGGGCAGATAATATCGATTTCAAAAGAGAAAAGGCTCTTACATAAAAGTAATGTGAGAGTGACCTGATATGGCTTCTGTAGATCAGAGCAGGGAGAGAAAAATGCCTTTTACTAAAGGAAAGTTGGGAAGAAAGTCCAGTAGTCCTGGAAGAAACAGGGTCTGGTTAACACAGAACCAGGTTCTCCAGCAGAACCAGATTTCCTTGACTTGTAGTGACAGGCTACTGAGAAACTAGTTCAGCTCTATCCCAAGCAAGACAGGGTAGGAGATCCCTTGGGATCTAAAATACAGTCTTCCGGTGGGGTCTCTATGGCTAAAATGGGCCAATGATAGAATCTTGAGAATTATTTTAACTACCAAAGTTTAGGGAATGGTTCCTCTCCTAACATTTTATTATGAAAATAATAAAAAAAGTTTAAACATACAGCACAGGTGAAAGAATTTTACAATGAACACGCACCATCCGGATTCTAGCATTAACGTTTTGCTGAACTTGTTTTGTATCATTCATATTTGTCCATCCTTCAAGATGATGGTTTTTAAATCATGTGCTCCATTTATCCAACCATTAATTCATTTATTTAGCAAACATACCTACCATATGCTAGGCACTGAGACTATAAAAGGAGTACGACAATGTCCCTGTCCTCCAACGGTGCACAATTTAGTAAAGGTGGCAACATGCAAACAAATAATTATCACAATATGGGCAGTGTGTAACAGGGGTTAAAAGAGGCTACCATGAGTATACAAAGGAGGAGGTAATCAGAGGCATTGTGGAGAAGGCAAGCTTGAGCAGGGCACTGGAAGTTAAGAGACAGTTTGCCAAGAAGACATTGAGCTATTGGGCATTTCTGGCAGAAGACAAGTGTGTACAGTCATGACACTGTGGGGATAGTTCAATATGTCCACCACAGGTTGGCAGATTAGCAGGCAGTGGAAATGAGCCTACAAAGAGAGAGATGGGGATTTGGTTTTAGAGGGTCCTATATGCCGTGGAAGGAAGTTAGCACTCTATATTCTAGGAAACAAGTGAAGGAAATTGGAGAGTGACATGCTAAAGATGGCAGGAGTGTAAAGAAGTAGAGGGAGGGTAGCCTTGTGTGGGAGAAGAGTTAGAAAGTTGTTCAAAGACTCAAGGCTTGAGATGATGAAGTCTTGAACTAAGGCAGATATGTTAGGGATCAAAAGGAGGATAACGAATTGGAACAAAGGAGAATAAAACGGAAAGGAGAATAAAATGAACCTGATGCACAATTAGATATGGGGATGAGAGATATGGAGGTGTTCTGTATGACTCCCAAGTTTCAAATTTAATCATTAATCATGATATTAATTGTGATAAGGAAGTTAGGCACCTGTAGAGAAATTAAGCACATTTGTCCTCAGAACCCATAATAAAATAATAGAATTTGAATAAGATTTTTTAAAAATAAAAACAAATAATGGAGAGAGATTGAAGAAATGGAGAGAGGTTAAAGCAACAATGGCTAATAAGAGAAAGAAAATCAGAAGTGGAGCATCACAAAATTAAAAGGAAATAGTGGAAAGGAAATAGGAAGAAGGGAGATAAAATCTGCCATGTTCCACATCTGCTTTAGTTTTTATTCCCAAAAGCCTTCAGCTAAGAGTTAAAGCATTATAGGCTTGATCTTGACAGATTGCCACTGATGATGGTTACACTGCATTGCTGCTGAGAGTGAATTATAGACATGCTGGGTATCATTGCATTTGAAATACTACTCAGAGTAATTTTTTAAAGTACATCTGGCAGCTAGGACTAGCCTACTCAAGCTCACCTGAAATTCTATCCCAAATGCCATTTTATTCATCTTTATGCAGTTTCAAGTTCTCTTGTAGTTTATACGGTGAGTCTTTTCAGCTTCTCAGTAGCACAAGGCACTCTGTCATCTAGTATTTATTGCTACCAGGTAATGATTCATGCTGTGCCATGAGCTGGTAACCAACCCAGGAAAGGTGTGATTACTGTACATTGGATTACCAGCCTGGCTAATGGTGGCTTTGGTCGTTCTCAATGTCCCTCAAGTAAATGACTCTGAGAAAGCCTGGGCAGCTCCAGAAATCTATAAAATCCCTGAAACAAAACAGCTACTCACTTTGGGTTTTAAAATGGCGTCCAGTGTATTAAAATCAGTGAAAGGAATGGTGAAGGTGAACTTTTTGATTTCAAGGAGGTGAGGAAGACCAGTTTTTTTTTTTTCCTTTGCCATTTTGAAGAGCTCTGATCTGCTAATATCTGATTTGAAGGGAACTCTGGATTTGTGTAGGGATCATACCACCTTGAGGTTGAAAGTAGGTGGCATCTAGGAATAAGACGAGGTAGGAAGAAGCATAGAAAGCAAAGAGAGAATGGAGAGGCTTGGTCCATGGCAAAATGAAATCAGAATAAAGTTCCATAGTTGATATCACCTTGCTTTGAGGACAAAAAGTTAGTGTCCTGTTCCCATTGCAATGAATATGATGACTTCCCAAGCAAAACTTGTTTCATCCTTTTCCAATCGGCATACGTAAAATATCCGGGGCTCAAGTACAATTTTGTTAGGAAAAGTACGCTGAGTCCACATCCACGCCGGTACCACACATGCAAATGCTCAGCCTTTGCCATCTCCCTTCTCACCAGGCTCTGCACGTCCATGAGTAGTAGCTTGACAGAGGCACAGCTGGTTGTACATTTGTAATCCAAAAGACAGACCCGTAGGTGATTTAGTCATAACTCTCTACTCACGGTGTTCTTCCTGTGAACTTCATAAAGAGCTTCAGGCACAGAGGGCATGCATCCTCCAAAGAAAGATGCTGAGTGGTCCAACCTGGTCATGGAAGAGTATGCCCCTGTGTGTCCCAGCTCACTCCAAGGATACAATTTAGGCAGGCTTTGCCATGTTGTATGCATTAGATGCAAGAACGCTGCATATCAGGAGTTGCTGTTGTGCTCCTTGGACTAAGTCACGTCAAAGTCACAATGATACTGAATACAACTGCATCCTAAATTAATAAGCCTCTGTTCAGTATGAGTATTTTGAAATCATGTCTTTTAGGTCTGGGTTTTGAAAGATTAATGTAAAACACCTGGGGAGAAACCCATTAGAACATCAATGATAAGTAGAGTCATGTGTTGCCTATGAAACAGGTTGTCTAATTTTATCTGTACCAAAAAAGCCCAGATTACCACTGAGACCCACTCCAGCATACCTGGCAAGTTACTTAAGGTTATAAGGAGGGGTCTAGTTCCCACTGCAGGGCCCAGGGGCTGACTTTCAGCCCTTGATATATTCCCAAGTCTCTCTGAGAAGAATTTAGGGATACTCCACAAATTGTCATTCCCACCAGAAGTCTCTGACCTTGGGTAAAGTAAAACTTTATTTTCAAGGGGGAAAAGGGTATATAAAAAACAAGAGACTAGATAGGTCCACAAAACATTTCCTAGAGACCACACAATAAAGACCTCTGACCCTTCCAAAAGCCTTGTAAGAAAAAGAAAGGTAGAAAGAGTGTCTTTTCATTCTTTTCCCAGGAGAGTTCTTAGTTGGTACATAATGATAGTAGTAGCGAAAATCAGACTCCTTTATCTTAAAATCCTTGACCCTCATGGCTCAGATTCCACTGCTTAAAAAGCAGTAGACATAAGTGTATCTGCATGAAGAAAATATGATAGTAAAGACCAAATCTTCAAAATAGATCAGTTACAAAAAGATTATATTACAAAAAAGATTCTACTTCAGCTAAAGGATTCTTTTTAATAGAGCTTCTGTTTATTTGCAGATTATGTATTACTTGGGTATAGAGAAACTTTTAATTTTTAGACATTTGCTAGAAATCAATGCCAACTGAAGATCATTCAGAAATTAAAACAAAACACAGAACATTTCTGTTGTTTTGATTTCAAAGGGAAAATGTAATTTAACTCATGTACAATTTTTCAACAATGGTTTTATCACCATTGTAAGCTGTACTGTGTATTAGCTCAAGGGTGGGAGTGAAAAGACTATTTCATATTTTTAATGGGCTTGGAGGATGACGCTGACTAGTGAATGATGAGTTTTATAATTAAGGCCTCTCAACTACATCAGCAAAATGTCAGTGAGTTAATCCAAATGCTCAACAAGTCAATCCACCCTAGCTAAGCTAAAAAGGTGACAGATGGGCTGAATGTACCAATATAATTTAAAACTGGTCCTAATATTTTTAAGATTACATTTAGCTTTCTATAATCATGGGACTTTAAAACTTCCCTGTGTGTCTAAAATCGCCTTTCACTTTCGTAATTTTACAAAATTTAAGGAGAAAAGTACAGCTGAAGAAAAGTATTCAGGCTATTCTGAATGCCCATGACCCTCTGTTCGAAAAACATTTTCCCCTTCTCTAAGATGGCAGAGCAAATCTCCGGTAATGAGGCACCTAACGGTTGACTTATCATCAGTAGTATCAGCTAAGAGTACAGAAGCAATGACAGGCAGAAACCTTTTTTCATTTAGATGCCAAGAATGCTGCCAAAATAGAGTAGTTTTGGAGTCAGACAAACCTGAGTTCTGGTCCCAGTTCTCAGACCAACTAGCTGTGTGACCCAGCATGAGTTTCGTAACCTTTTTGAGCGTCAGTTTTTCTGTCTGTGTAAAGCTGAGGTTTTAGATGTTTAAAAGGATTAAAAATATAAATATGTAAAGCCGCCTAAGGCAGTGCCTGGCACATAGGAGGCATTTGGTAATTATTTTTAATGTTATTCTTACTAGATTAAGCTCTTGTGGAGGTAAAAGACTGAGAGAATGAAAGACCAGTCATGGTTGACCTTCTTTGGTGAATAGATTTTCATCAATTCTGAGACTGATTCTTCCTGTTGGGCAGTCCCTAGAAGGCACAACCAGGAAGTGGGCTATTCCTCGGGCCTCCTCCTTTGTGAGAACCCCCTACACTCCATCAAGGCTGAATGTCCTTATTCAGCCCAGGAGTTACCATGTTGGCATCTCATCAAGGCCCATGTCTGAGTGTTGGCAGCCACTTCCATGCCCCCCCGCTCCTCCCCCAACTCCCCCCCCATCTTCCTTCAGGTCTCTCCCCACCCCCACCCTATCATCATTTATCTGCTCTTCGTTTACTATCTTTCTGTTAATTTGCTCGTGTGCCATTGGGTAACCCTTCCTGAGAGCCTATATACATTTTGATGTGGGTCCCAGAGAAACAATACATGATGGTTGTTCTCACAGGCAGATGTGTCAGTGACAATAAGAAGAACCGGTAAACTGAGTGCTTCCTCCACGCCGGGTGCTGTGGCATATGCTTTATAGGCATTATCGCATGTGAGCCTCACAGCATCCCATGAGCAGGTCTTACCACTGTTTCCATTTCACAAATGAAGAAACTGTGGTCTAAAGAGGTGATGTAACTTAGCCCAGGACTAACAAACACTGGGAGGAAGCAGTGCCAGAATTCACCTCCAGGCCCATTTGACTCCAGATCTGCTGCTTCGTACCACTGAGCTGTGCGGCTCGTACAGGCAGGTCCTGGGACACTCCTAAGCAGTTCCCACCTCCCTAAGCTTGACACTGCTCCCAGGACCCAAATGATTTCAAGTTAGTCAGAATTAAGTTAGTTGGGAATTAACAGAGGTGTTGGGAAGTTCACAGAGGGAACCCCTGGCAACTGGCCTCCAGCCTATCCCTAGGCTAGACCCTGCACCTATATGACGAGGAGAGACTTCTCATTTCCAGCACCCACCTAAAGAGCCAAACAATATAATACCCGAGTATATTTGTAATGGCCTAAATGGGCAGATAGAGGAGTAGCTGGAAAGAAACAATTTATTTTTGTTTTATTTCTTATTTATTATCTATTATTTAAGCAGATTCCAAAGTCTAAATCTAAATGGAAAATCTGTGAATTTGCTTGTATTTTGCTCATCTCAGAATTTTCCTGGTTCAGGAAAACTCTTCCATAAATGGAGTAGAGTCTCCCAATAAAGCCGTATAGATTCCCAGGAAATATTCTTCTTTGTTTTGTCTGCAAATTGACTTGTATCTATATGCCAGCATTTTCTCAGTAGTAATCTGAATATCGCATCCTTATGGAGAAGTTCAGAGCACAGCTCACTGTCATCAGGTGGTAAGAGATAATAGTAATCAATAGTGCTCCTAATAATTGTATTTCAATACCCTACACTTTCTGTACACTAGGTGGTAACGTAGGATATCCATGTTCTTCTGAGGGTGGGAACTCTCATCATCCCTGTTTACAGACGAGGAAACTTAGGCACAGAGAAGTTAAGCGGTTTGTTCAGACTCATAAAGTTAGTAAATGATAAAGCTAGGATTAAACCCAGGCCGTCTGGCTTCTAATTTTATTTCCTTGTACTAGTAAAACAACCAGTCCTCCTCTATCTGTTTATCAACTAAATCATTTTTATATTTTGGCAAAGAAGGTCAGAGCCAAAGTGTATTTTGTACTCCTAGCAGCCCCACCAAGCCCTGTTGCAAAGGCTGAGAGCGGTGGTCTCCTTGAGAGGGCTGCCCATTAGGATGGCAATTAGGGATGAAAGATGAGTGGGCTTGTGCCAGCTTTTCTCATCATTTTAATAACTGCATTGCTGTGACACTATATCCCTCTTGTATACAACTGATAAAAACTTTTTTTTCCACAAAAATATTCTTAGTCTAAACTTGTTTTGGTTACTTTTACTGGTTGTGATAGAGAGGAAAGAAAAAAAAGGTGACCTCTAAATTAAAAGACGTGGATATCATTTCACCTCAAATTCAAACTTGATTGACCAAACATCATCTCATCTCTTTATTTTACTTCAAAGTTTAAAAAACATTTTCATGCCTCTCCTACCTTCCTTCAGCCAAAACTGATATTTATTGAGAATCCCAGTGTGGAAAATTTCTATTCAAATTTTCTAACTATTATTCTCTTCGTGAATCAAATCTTCAGTAAGGGATTTGATGGTGGCAGAGCTTATATTTTCAGAGAATTGAGGGTTACAGTTTAAAATTTTAAGTCTTTCACTGAAAGACCCTTGAAAGTGAGATCAATACAATTTGTTACCTTTTCAATAGTAAGAACTGTAAACTTTCCCATTTCTTTGCATTTAGTTTTCCAAGATTAGCATATGGCTTGTGTACCATGTACTGGACTTCTTAGAACATTAGTGGATTTCCAAAGCCATGAAAAAAACAAGCAAATAAACAAGCAAACAACACCACCCACAGCTCTGTTTTGTTACACTGAACTCTGCCTGATTCTAATTACCTGAAACAATTTACCCAGGATGCTTCAATATAACCACCTGGAAAAATGAGGGTGGAACTTTGATTCTGGGAGGCATATGGAAATTTAATTACTAGGCTTACAAAGTATTTTAAAATCCCCAGATAAAAGTGACCAGAGGACTGGAGAAGAATCTCACTCTTAGCAGCAGCGGGATTATGTTGGGGTGGTGGGTATTGCTGAAAATCAAAGGTCTGTGTCCCTCTCTACACTGGCCTCTCCACCCCATCTTCTGTAACCAGCCTCAAAGGGAGATGGAGAAAGAATCATGTATTCAC
This sequence comes from Rhinolophus hipposideros, assembly GCF_964194185.1. Taxonomy (NCBI): domain Eukaryota; kingdom Metazoa; phylum Chordata; class Mammalia; order Chiroptera; family Rhinolophidae; genus Rhinolophus; species Rhinolophus hipposideros. The sequence continues at coordinate 59,135,967 of NC_138053.1, forward strand.
CTTCTGGCTGCAAGAACTGCAGGCTTCAACTGTGGCAGTTCTAGTACTAAGGAGAAAATACACATAGGAAAAAAGAAGGGCATGTCTCACTTCCAAATTAAAAAAAGACATTTCTACATGTTTCCATAACCCACAGACTGCTGCCATTTGAGGCCAACCCCTCCGAGTTTTCCTCTTTGTCTCGTGTAGTTGCTGAATCTAGGCCACTGTCAGCAAGCCTTTCATTCACCCAGGCCCGTCCCCATGCCTCCCAGATGCACACATTCTCCTGAGACGTGTACTTTGGTATCAAACAATGCAACTCATGTTTGATTTTGGATAACCTTGCACTGCTGAATAAAATAACCCTTGAGAAAGAGGCAATAAAAGCACTGTAAGAAAAATGACTCATGTTTCCAAGCTGTCTAAAGTGATCATTTATCCCAACAAATGGTAATTCTTTCAAGACACGGTGGGCATGCACCATACTTATAAAAGTGTGGGAGAAAAGCCTTGCAATCTTTTTTTTTTATTTTTATTTTTATTTTGTGTTACAATATATCAAATAATGTTTCTGGTAGGCTGTACCAGACAGGGTATGCTTAAAAACAAAAACAACCACCACATGGATGTGAAAGCCAAGATGAACTGGCGCAAGGGGCGGTCCTTGCCGAACACCCGGGCTCATTGGCTTGTTTCTGGCCTTGTTTATGTGCCTCTAATTGTTTTCCATTTTCTGCCTCCATTCGTTAGAGTGCAAAGATGTGAACAAAGTGGCTTATTGCCCACTGGTGCTGAAGTTCAAGTTCTGCACTCGAGCATACTTCAGACAGATGTGTTGTAAGACCTGCCAAGGACACTGACCCACGGAAAGCCAGAGAGAGAGACTTGTCATTTCCTCGTGGAAATGCGTCCATCAAAGAGAGCCACCCAGAAGAGGATTGATGTCCTTGCAAATGCATTACCCTGTGGAAAACGTAACCACTGGTCAGCCTTAGCTGACAGGATTTCAATATTATTTTAACTTCTGTGAAGTAGGATTTATTGATCCAAAGTGCTGGACACAGTTATTAGGAGGGAATGCCAGATTGGAGAGATCCAAACAACACAGGGAGACTTGCTTACTGTGGAACGTTTGTGTTCTTTCGAGTAAATCCAATAGCCTGTTTACCTCCTTGGACCATTAAGATAATTTTTATTATAGACTTAGCAATGACACTGAATCCATTTGTATTTAAAACTGTTTAAAATGTAGCTGTGATGACTTGGTCAACTATGGAAGTAAAGAAGATTCAGAAATCTTAAGTCATAGCTTAAAAATATGTACTATACTTTATCTCACCACAACAGCACCACCATTTAAATTCTAAAACGGGCTTTGAACTGTAATTTAAGGAGCAATTATAACTCAAAAGCAATGAAAGTTCGTATGATTTTCCTTCCTCCTACTTAATTTCCTTAGGAACGACCCCCCTGTTCTGAACACTGCTGTGAGCCATATATAAACTATATTAAACTGAACAACAATGAAGGACTTAGTTTGAAGCAGTGCATCAGTTACTGCAGCTGTGCGAGTCTATAAATCCAGTGCTGCAAGACTGTGGCCAACTCGCCATTGTGCGAGTGCAGCTGAGATTTCCATTAAAACTTTAAGAGAAAACCATTTCAGTTTCAGGCAGAAGCCAGACCTGGGGTACGGTAGAGACTGAGGGACCAGGCCCTTTGCTACCACCACACAGGAGCCTCAGCTTGTATTTGAGTTGCCCCAAATCACTCGTGTTTACATCCGCACCAGCCACAGAAAGGCTTCTGCCCCACTGGCTTGCTGCGTGCACGTGGAGCTCACTGAGACAACGACCATGCAAATGATAGACTGGCTCAGTGACAACTAGACAGACCCTTTTGCTGACAATTACGATGGGTTCCAGATGTCCCTTCTTTGATATGGCAGAAGGGCATTTATTTATATGAGAGCAAGTGTGTGTGTGTGCGGGCGCTTTTGAGTGTATGGGTAGGTGAGTATGCTTGCACATAAATGTGCTATTTCTGTGAGTTTTAAAGTAGGCAAGGGATAACAACCAAAGAAAAAAAACTCATGAAGACTAGAGATCATCAAGCCTAATTTTAATAATCGCTCAACCAAGTATTTTATACTTTTTATGGATACTCTGAATGGCAATTAAATGTGAAACCCAGTTGCTTAGACAAGTCAAATTCTAGCATCAAATTCACCTAAATTAAATTGACTAGCTCATATTCTTCCTATCCACAAGTTTCACATCATGCTCATCAAAAAATCCGACAGTGAGATTTTAAAAAAAGAAAGGGATAAAAAAGAGGGTACTTATTAATATTCTGTACTTGAACTCTTGTAGCTTGCAGCAGGTTCTTGATGAATGTGCTTTGTGCCCTACACGTGTCCACCGTGCTACCCCAACACCTCAGACTCAAATCAAATGGCTGCTTTGTAAAGACACTACTTGCAGCTAAAGAGTGTTTGACTTAAATCCATCTGTGTGCTCTGAAACTCCATGTCAGGTGCAGCACGTATACCATGACCTAATGGGGATGATTAGGATTTTTCAGCAAGGAAGGGAGACTCACAGATTTTAAAAACCAATCCAAACTTCAGGTTTGCTGTGGAGAGTTAGCACAGGATGTCATTCCACACGCTCCGTCACAGTCATCTCTGTCTCATCACTTGCTTGCTCTCAATCCACAACTCACGTCCCTAACCTTTCCCGAGAGAGCTGTTCACGATACATGAGAGCTGTTGCCAGATAGGGGCTATCTCTGCTGCCCTCAGAAGACCAGCCCGCTGTAAGTGCCATCTTAGCCACGCAGTGCAGGGAAGGCAACCCCAGCACTGAATTCCATTGGTGCTTTGCAAAGAGCATTTAACATGGTGCTAATGTGACCTAGTGAAATAAACAAAAAGGGTGGTTTCTGTGGCATCTTAGGCATAGGTTTGCTATCGGGATCTGCTTTCCTCCAACATAAATATCAGCTCATGTTTTTATTTGAAGAAGATTTCTTACATGACTGACTAACGGCTATTTGTTACCTCACCTGGAAACCAACCTTGCGAGGGCCATCCCCCTGGGCATCACCTAGCCCCACGCTGGTGCTAGAAGAGGAGGGCAGCCAGTGTCCCCCTGCGGTGGGCACCAGCAGCAGAAAGCTCCCAGGGGCAGCATCAGATTACCTTTTCAGAAGGAACCAAGCACAGAATTTAGCAGGACCAAACATCTTCAGATAGGCCCTGAATTTAAACCTGAGTGGGGAAAAACAAATCACACTCCACAGTACATCACAATACCGCTGCTATTCTGTAGCCAGCTACATGGCTACCTGACGCTCTTTTCCTAAATAGTGACCCTAGATCAGGGATGTCCAAACTTTTTTCAACGTTTTTTACCAAGGGCCATATGCGGTAAAAATACTCAAACAGCCAGGCCACTCACTCGAGGTGAAGTACGTATTGCCTCACCTGGTTTATTTAAGTAAACTAAATATAGTTTTGGAATTTGCTGCTGGCCAATTAACAATGGATCGCTGTAGTTGGCCCGCAGACCACAGTTTGGACACCCCTGCCCTAGATCATCAGTGGAGGCCGAGCCAGCCTCGCAGGCCCTCCAAAAGTAATGAACCCTATAGACTACTTAGGGAACCTCAAGAAAGCTGGGACCCGTGGCTGAGAGCAGTATCTGCCACTGGCATACAGGCCTGCCAAAAATCAAAAGGTAAATGTACCCAACTGATTAAACCTCTTGAGACACATATGACTCCCCAAACACTCCATTTCATTAGGAATATTTTTATTTGAGTGAATGTCACATAGGTATCCTTCATAATGCAGAACGAAATTACCTTTGTATTATTGTGATTAGTTGTTGCTTATTATTTTATACTCAGTATTAATGTGGTACACTGTTACTTTTTTTTTGCTTTTGTAAATTATATTCTAATTTATTGCCATGTTTCCTAACACGTGTCCTTCATTCTCCTGCTTGTAATGAAAATGAAAAGTCATTGTAACACTTGATGGAGTGAAATTCCACACCAGGCACAGATTTTTTTTTAACATAGATAATTTAGTAAAAATAAAAATTCAGCTTATAAGAACGATTCAGATGGAAGTTGTCTATTCTCTGAAAAGCTGGTGTTGAACTTGCTTGGATTACTACATATACATTATCCAGATTTTTCAGTTACTATCCAGGATTGAGTTAATTTGTTGTATCCTTATTACCCTCCCCAGAGATGATATCCATTTGTAATATCTAAATGCAAGAGCTTTGGGTATTTCGGGGGGGGAGGAGCAGTGGAGGACTATTTCCTCAGATGCCACCAGCCAACTATTCTAAGGCTACAAAGGAAGTCCAGATTGGCCACTGCCACATACGTCCAATCACTTGCTTACAACTCTTTTGCTCTTTCCTTTTTTGCCTTCCATGTAAATTCTTTAGCATAGAGGAAGATGCAAGATATTTCATTGTGGAAAGGATGCTAAACAAAACAATTCGTACTTGAAGGATTTTACTCCTCAGAGTCAATGGGGAGCCTAGAAACATGATGGACATATTGTTCCACCTTCAGACAGTCTCTGCTGAGCTGGGGCACACTATCACATGCAAAGGTCACAGCAGTTTCTGACACTCAGCAGCCAACATTCATGCTTGGCAATTTGAGTCCTTTCATAATGACAGCTTTACCAATTACATAAGATGTGGGATGCCCAAGCACGTTTGTGCTTTCATTCACTTACTCCCATGCCTCATCCACATACATTCAATCTTAATACATTAGAAGAAATCAGGTGAGATGATTAGATAGTCTTGGGGAGTATTTCCTCAAAGTCATCCTAGAAGCCACAAGTGGCTGAAGTATTATGAATGCTCAGTTAATGAAAAGACGCTGCGACCCACCGTTTCAACTTCTCACTGTATTTGCAAAGAGTTGTTCTGCTAGGGGCAGGGGAGAGGGAGATACCAAGAAACACGGCTCGCTTTAGCGTGCGTTCCTCAGATTCAAGTCTGTCTTTTCATCTACGGTTGTTTTCAAGCTTTCATTGAAATGTTCTTCTCTCTTTGGAATGTAAAGGGCACGACCTGCTTAGGGCACTGACCCCCAGCACAATCTATCCTCCTAGAGATTCTGCTGCTCCCCAGGGAGCACTAGGATCACCCCTAAGACGTGATGCCCCAAAATGCCAGGTGACGTTTTTTCAAGTAAGTTAGGAAGAAAGTTGGGTATTGATTTTGGTAAGAAAAAGAATGTATGAATTTGTTTGGCTAGGACAAGATTCATTATTTTTTAAAGATGGGAAAAGAAATGTAATTCAGGGAGAGAAATCATAGCCCAAGCAGACTGGAAGATTCTAAACAGGTGATCACAGGAAGGAGAAAAGATCATTGACTGAATAAAAAAGTGACAAATAAGCTGTGTTTGGAATTCTGTCTCTTTCATATCATCAGAATGTGTGGAATAAACTAACATGTGTTTTTAGAAAAAACAGCTGTTCACAATAGTTTTGTGCCTCAGACTTCAAAACCTCCAGCTAGAACTTAAAAGGAAAATGGTCTTTTCTCCCGTCTTTTTCTCAGAAGGTTATTTCTAGCATTTCTTGTCCCTCATTTCATCCTCAGATGATATCTGAGACCAGAGATCGGACAGTGGTTTAAGGGCTGGCTCTACTCTGGGGGGGAACCAAGGTGATACCTATATTGTCTTTTGGTCGATAGTTCCCTTTAGCCCACTGAAAGCTTTGAGTTGCATAGTTGATGAAAGCTGATTTCCATGACAACGTCCTATCGACACTGAAATATCCAGTGGTTACACAAGGGCCCAACAGCTCCTGATGTCCCCACTTCAGAACCTGAATATTCCTGTTCCCCTCACGGCACAGAACATGCCTGACCAGTCAGATTCCACTGCCCAAGACCTTAAGGTTAGTGAAGTTCAATCGAGAAGTCTCGTCTTGCATCTTGGCTTGGATACCTTACCTGACAGAGAAGTTTGTCATGAGAAGGGGCAAGTTATCCCACCAGCTCTAGGCCTCTCAGAAATCAAAGTGCCTTCCTCTGGACAATGGCTCGACAGTGCGTGGCTTCTACTGGCTCCAGGCCAATGTCATTCTTGGACAGGCCTGATCTGTGTCTCCAGAAAGGGCAGTTATGAGCCATAATTGTGAGATGAGGCCCCTGAAATCCCAAGCAAAAGTGGCAGCAGGAAGTTCCAGTCCTGGGCCAGTCCAGGCCAGGAGTGGCCTCTGTGTCTAGCGAGTGGCATCAGCTATGGTCATTCATTTATAAAACCAGTATTTGCTGAGTACCTGTTGTGCTGGGCACTTAACATATGCTTTCTTATTGAATGGGTTATTATAAAACTAAAAAGATGATACCATCAGCTCCATCTCCAGGTGCCAAAACTGAGGCTCCGAGAGGCTAAGTTACCAAGAGCCATAGAACCAGTGAGGGGAACCTCTTTGGAACATGGAAGGGAACTACCTGGTCAGTATCTGGGACAGGAAGTTCAGAGGATGTTGCTCTGCTAGAGCGAAACTGACTCACCAGCCCAGAGGAAACAGGGCCCTCCTTCCCGGGAAGCAGTGGGCCCAAGGCTGTCAGTGGAGCCTCAGTGTCAGGAAAGAGTGAACTTTGGGCTCCTCTCTCCATAGGTGGTCGTAGTCACTATGAAAATTCCTATGTCCAGTGACAAAATTACAGGTGTGGATCCAAAGTGGTTTCCAAGCACGTACTTAGAGTTCGTGGGAAGAGGACGAAAAGGAAGGTCAGAGATATTCAAGGATGGACAGTGTCTGCAATGGCAGTTAGCAGCCAAACACAACATGAGGACTCTTTCCTCCCCTGAAACGTCCTGTTTTGAATCATAGAGCCTGTCCCTGCCGGACAGCCCCCCACACCATTTCTTAGCATGCCAGATGGCCTCATTGACCTATTTCAACACAACTGGAACAGAATGATTCTCGTGTTGGCTTTGGGGTCAATTTTGAGAAACAAAGGTGGGTTTTTCTCTGTTTTAGTCAGAGCGGGGCCATCAGGACTTGAGAACTCGGGCCATCAGGTTGCTGCCAGCAAGCACATTCTTTGACCTCCTGTGGTGGGTCCACAGAGTGGAACCAGGTGTTCTTTCAGCCCATGCCAGAATGTACTGGCCGCCCAACTGGCCACCCCACCGATGGGGCTTTGGCTGGCCTCTACCAAACAGCTGTGCTGGGAGCTACAGGTGGCCGCCCACGCCTGCGCCCAGGCCAGCAGCTGCATTGGCCTGACTCAGCCTGGTAAGACGGACCTCGTGTCCCTCTGCCCCTTTACCCCAGCTCCTCCGGAACCAGGGCACTCAAGGGGCTGAGGAGAAGAAAAACCAAAGCTGAAATACACTAAGGAATTGCATTTGTAGTTGAAATGAAATCAAAAAGAGTACTGTTCTCTTTTCCTTCCTTCAATATCATCAATTTTGATATTTTATCTCAATCATTCAAATTAATCTGATGTAAATAAATAGATGTTTAGTTCTTGTTTGTTGGGTATGTTATTGTTAGAATAAAAATCTCCTGGTTCTGTGTATCTACATATGAGTAAATAGGCAAAGGAGGATGACATCCCAACTTCAAAACAATATCAGTATCTGGGAAACCATTTTAGATAATAACTACCTACAGGAGCATTATTTGATATTCTGAAAAAACTCCCACAGAAATTGCTAAAATATTAATATGAGGTTGAATTAAAGTGGGTAGCAAAAACAAAAAAGTTATCACAGTCAAACGTTTTGCAGTAAGAAATCATTTGATTTACAGTCGTAAACTTTAAAACAGAAAAAAGACAAAATTGAGAAATTATTGTTTTATTTTGAGGTTAAAAAGGAAAGTATATGTTAAAATTATGAAACAAGATGATAACCTGGAGCCAGATTTAGCTTTGTAGGTTTTCTGAACGTAGAATGAGCCAGGAAGATGTTACTACATACTGCACTTGGAGTCCAAATCCTCACCAACATGCAAAGCGTCTGCTGGAGGTAGCATAGGGGACCCATTATTTTATTTCATGCCATATTTACTCTCAATTGCAGAAACTACATTCACCAAATATCTCTTATGTCTGGTTTTTTAAATCTATACATTAGAACTTAACTCTCCAGAAGAGAGCTGTCCCTTTCCATGTAAGCACCAGAGATCACTCTGTACTCATTCTCAGAGTAAAATCATCACTCAAAACAGTTTTAAAATTGCTTGTTTAGACTATCTCCCAGGGCAGGATGGATTTGATTTTTGTGAAAGTCTAAAACCAGATCTGGTGAGTAAATTGCACATAATCATTTTGGCTACAAATATCTTATGTGTCTTACAAATTGACCCCAAGTGATACTACAAAGGGAACTTGAAACGTGTTTTGAGTGACTACTTTGAAAGATTTCACTCATTTGGGTACAAAATTGCTGATGTTTTGTCTAAAAATGAATGCTATTACTTTATAATCCAACTTAAAATTAATAAAATACAATATTTCACTAGATGTGCTATTTCCAGTTCTAGAATTAGCTGGAACCTGGACCATCTAAATGGTGTGTTATCTGTGAGGGAGAAGAAAGATCTTGGATCTCTCAGGACTGAGTAATCCTTAAACCCAGGAAGCCAAACCCCTTCTCCAGACCCCGGAAGTGGGCCAACAGCTGCTCTTACAGGGCTTTCTTTCCTGGGTTCTCTGGAGTACAGGCTCTCCCTCTGGAGGAGCTAATTAACCCAGGCCCTTCAGCAACAGTAATGAAGCTGTGGCAAAGTGTGCAAGATTAAGCGCTCTGCTTCCTCAGCACCAAGGCATGGCAACCACAGGCTTGTGCCCCGATTTACACAATTGTGTGTGTGTGCCATTCTGTACTCGAATACTTTCCCTTTTGCTTAAATGATAATTCCAAGATGAGCCTGTCCTTTGACCAATCTTTAACTGGCTGTGCACTGACTAACCATCCATTATTGACTGTCTTCTCCCTTCGCCTGCCTTTCTCCTAGAATTTAAGAAAGTTGTTAATGGTGTGTAAACAGATACTTAAACATATGGAGAGTCTGGTGTTGTAAGGAATTCCAAGAGTGCCTCTTTCGAAGAGGGTAGTTACTCCCTTATTTATCTAACTTGGAAGTGTGAATTTTTACCATGGATATTTTTGTAAAACAGATACGTATATCAAGACACAAATGAAAAAATGTTTTCCCAACATTTGTATCCATAATACCTTAAAATCCATAATTTTTATATCTTTTTTCCCCCCTGAAAGAACCAAATCATTTTTCATTCACACCTCTCTCTAAACAGCTTCTAAAAGGTTCCTTGAGTGGCCAGAAATTATTGTTTTCCAAAATTAACAAAGACAGCTATCATCCATTGTCACTCTGAATCAAGAAGAAAACTTCACATTAAACATGTTTACATCCCTCCCAAACAGTCTAACCTGATTGATTTTTTTTCACCAACTTTATAATAATTTAATTGCTGATAATTGTCTAGGACAAAAGCCCTGATAAGACAGACAGATGGGGTCCCTTCAGAGCGTTGTAATGAAGAAAGGAGTGATTACGTATTTATTTAATGGAATGTTTTTTATAAGAGTGAGAGACGCTGAGAAATGAGAAATGTTTCTTACACTATTGAAAGTGTTTAATTCAATGTCCTTTGCTTTAAGCAGGAAATTATCAACTTCTGTTTATTTATTTTGGAATTTCAAATATGTGCAAAAGTAAAAAAAATGGTTTAATGACTCCCCGTTCTTTACCCAGCTTCTACAATTGTCAACACATGGCCAATTTTGTTTCCATCTATACTGTTCTACTGTGGATTATATAAGCAGATGTTATATCATTTCATCATTAAATACTTTGAAATATATTCCTAAGAGATAAAGACTTTTAAAAAAAGATTATACTACCATTAATAAATTTATAATCATAAATAATATTCATATTTTCATTGGAAAATTGAATTTGCTCTAATACTGTCACAAAACTTGTGGAAAGTAATAATAATTGTGTATGCTGGTTAATGAGCATTTATTGTGTGCTGTGTTCCAGACAGCATAGTAGGCACTTTCTGTCTATTATCTTATCATCACTATTATTGATTTTATAGTAGAGGAAACTGAAGCTGAGAGAGGTTGACACACTCGTCCACTGGCAAGTTAAGCTCAAAAGGACTGCAGAAGACCAGGATTTATGAAAAATAAATTCTTCCAACACCAGTGACTGTCCTGTTTTTCTGTTGAAAATCACATTCAGGAAGAGGAACACTGAGCATTGATCTCTACTTCTTGGTCCCAGAAGAGTGTTATAAAAACACTCTTGGATAGCTCATGGATAAAACAAATGGTCCTTGTCTGGCCCTTCTGGATGATGGCTGCTTTGAGCCTTAGTCACATAAGACAGCCTTGCCTTGGTACAATTGCCTTCTTGCTGCAAATCATTTTAGCCATACTTTTCTCTACAATCAGCATGGTGAAAAGGTACCCCCGATTAATGAAACTTCTCTTGAATTTTCCTCTCAGTCTCCGACTCCTTTGCAAAATTTCCAGCTGTAACCATTAGTAATAAATAATTAATTGTAACCAGGCTCAACTGTGGAATAAAGTGTGTAATTAAAATTTATCTTTGTAGGGAAGTGCCATGATGTGTGCAAATAACTTTCAAAGGGCTGATTTTTTTTTTTTAATGGAGGGAAGGAGGAGGTGTAGAGGGCAAGCAATAAAACAAATGTCACAAATGTTAATAATTGGTGAATATAAATGATGGGTACGTGGAAGAAAAGAGTTCATCTCCGTAGAAAGTGTGTGTGTGTGTGTGTGTGTGTGTGTGTGTGTTCATGTGCATGTGCATATATTTGTGCAAAGCCAGATATTTGGGAGCTAATCGTTTAGAGATTCTCAAGCTGAGGCGTGCAGTTCCTGAGCCTATATTCAGTCTAAGAAATGTTTTATTTAGCTTCATCCAAGTTTAGAGCAGAGATTTGTGTGATAACTACCAAAGTTTTGCCTAGCCAAATGATATCATAGCTCTGTTGAGAAAAGCTTGAATAATCTCCCATCATTTCACCCTCAATCATTTAGGAACAACTAGTCATCTTTATTAACTGCCTTATTGAATTATTCATGAAAGCAAAGGTATTCAAACCCTCAGAACTGGCGTTCCTTTGTTACATAAAGGAAACTGTAATAGCTCCTAAAGAGTTAGTGTAATTAAAATGAAATTTTTACTATCTTGACAAGCTATGGAAAATGTGATAATCCACAAATAATTTAAAAACAACACTTTAGCCTGTAACTTGAATTCTCTTTCATGATATGTACCATCACTAAAATTGTACAGAAGACAAATTACAATTTTAAGCAAAAACTGAACAAACATATTTCCAGGATGACAGAATGAGACAGTACTATAGAATCTCTCTTCCCGCAATCTAACAAAATAAAACAAACATAAAAGAGAATAAAAAGACAAAGACAACAACAACAACAACAACAAAAAAAAACAAATCACCGAAGCAAACAAACAAGAGAGGCAGAATAATTTTCTGCTGCCATTAATGGAAAATGGTAGCCAAAGAAGTCTCATGCAGCTCCCATTCATCATAAGTAGTACTTAGAAAAGAAGGGAGTCAACAGAATCCTGAAGTCTTCCCATGTAAGACTCTCAAACATGGGAAGCAGCAGATTGAGGGTCTAATTGGCTGGCTCTGGAAAAACAGGGAAATCCCAAAGCAGAAGTCCCTGCCTACCACAACTTTAGAGACAAGTAACCAGGATCTGTGAACAACAGTATGGACGTTCCTCAAAAAATTAAACATAGAACTACAGTGTATTCCAGCATTTCCATGTCTGGGTATATAAACTCACAAGACTTGCAACAAATGTTTATACCCGACCTGAATCACGCTAATCTTCCATTAACTGGACTTTCAGAGCGACTGGCAAATCTGCCCAGTTTGGGCTTCCTTTAGCCAAAGAGGGCCCCACACCCATCTCAGCTCTACTTCATTCAAGTACAATAGTCACAGCTGGGTTCTCCTTGCTAATCTGTTACTACCAACCTATAAAAAATAATAAAACTACACACACAATAAATAACGCTATGCCTAGAAGTTATCACCACACGATTATTTACAGCAATGTGTGCTCTCACCCAAAATTATATTTTTAAAAATTGTTGCTTTCTCCCTCTCAAGTCAATGAGGCTTAATCACAATAACAATTAGTATTAACCAATCATACCTAGCATTTCTTTACATCTGCCATATACATTCTTCAAAGTCACACTGTTTATGTGTTCTGGGTCCATAATTCATAACCTAAATGACAAACAAGATTTATTTAAAGTTTTACCTTTTACCACATCCTCACTCATCACTGGAAATTTAGCATCAACAGGCTTCCATTTCCTCACAGGCTTTACTCCAAAGACTTCATTATGGAAACCGCTGACACCAACGCCTGAGCCTCACTGGTCACTCTCATTGCCACAATCTTAACAGCCATCTACAATACCATAGTTATTTTCTTCCAACTTCTAGGACAGTCTCACTTTTCTACTTTAATTATAATTAATGAAAACAACCCTCTCCTAATTAAGTTTATTCAATGTCTTCTAATCAAGAGCATCTTTGTCAAATTTTTATTTCCAAACATATTACACCAACAGCTATTCCACACACAAAAAAACAAGCTATGCCTTATCATCTGAGATTAACAGCCTTTGTTGTAACTATTTTAGGTTTTGTTTTATAATATATTTTTAAAATTTTTCAATTATAGTTAACATACAATATTGTATTAGTTTCTGGTGCACAACATAGTGATTAGACTTTTATATAACTTATGAAGTGATCACCCTGATAAATCTAGTATCGCCTGACACCATACATAGTTATAATAACATTATTGATTATATTACTTATGCTATACTTTACATCCCCATGACTATTTTGTACCTATCAATCTGTACCTCTAATCCTTACCCACTTTGCACATCTTCCCAACCCTTCTCCCATCTGGCATCCATCAAAATGTTCTCATCTATGAATTTGTTTCTGGTTTTTTTGTTTATTTTGTTTTTTAGATTCCACATATAAGTGAAAACATATGGTATTTGTCTTTCTCTGTCTAACCTATTTCTCTTAACATAATACCCTCTAGGTCCGTCCATGTCATTGCAGATGGCAAGATTTCATTCTTTTTTATAGCTGAGTAATATTCCATTGCATATATGTACCTCTTCTTTATCCATTTATTTATTGATGGGCACTTAGGTTGTTTCCATACATCTTGGCTATTGGAAATAATGCTGCAATGAACACATGGATAATGTCTTTTTGAATTAGTGTTTTGGCTTTCTTCAGATAAATACCCAGAAGTGGGATTACTGGGTCCTCCTTTGTCTTTTGGTATAGCCTCTGTTTTAAAGTCTATTTTGTCTGGTGTAAGTCTTCTACCTGAGCTTTTTTTCTTTTTGTTTCTATTTGAATGAAATATTTTCTTCTATCCTTTTACTTTCAGTCTGTCGATCCAAACTGAGTCTCTTTTAGGCAGCATATGCAAGGGTCTTATTTTCTTATTCATTCAGCTACTCTATGTCTTTTAATGGGAGCATTTAATCCATTTACATTTAAAGTAATTGTTGATATGTAGTTATTGCCATTTTATTATTCATATATTTTATTGTTTTTCCTTCTTCTTAAAGAAGTCCCTTTAACATTTCTGATAATATTAGTTTGGTGGTGATAAGCTTTTTTTTTTTTTGTCTGGAAAGCTCTTTATCTGTCTTTTTATTCTAAATGATGCCTTTGGTAGATAGAGTAATCTTGGTTGTAGGTCCTAGCTTTGAATATTTTATGCCAACCCCTCTGGACTGCAAAGCTTCTGTTGAGAAACCAACTGACAGTCTTATGGCAGCTCCCTTGTAGGTAATTAACTGCTTTTGTCTTGCTGCTTTTAAGATTCTCTTTTTGTCTTTAACTTTTGGCATTTGAATTATGATGTGTCTTGGTGAGGGCCTCTTTGAGTTCATCTTGTTTGGGTGGGTGTGTCTATTTCCTTTGCAGGTTTAGGAAAGTTTTCCATCATTATTTCTTCAAATAGGTTTTCAATTCCTTGCTCACTCTCTTCTCCTTCTCATACCCCTATGATGTGAATGTGGGTACACTCAATGTTGTCCCAAAGACCCCTTTAACTGTCCTCATTTTTTTTGGATTCTTTTTTCTTTTTGATGTTTTGATTGGATGTTTTCTGCTACATTATCTTCCAATTCTATGATTTAATCCTCTGCTTCATCTAATCTACTGTTGATTTCATCTAATGCATTCTTCATTTCAGTTACTGTATGCTTCATTTCTGACTAGTTCTTTTTATGTTTTCTATTATCATTTTTATGTTTCTTATTTCTTTATTGAAGTTCTCCCTGATATCATTGAGCATCCTTATAACCAATGTTTTGAACTCTGCATCTGGTAGATTGCTTGTCTCCATGTTGGTTAGTTCTGTTTTTGGAGGTTTGTTCTGTTCTTTCATTTGGGGCATGTTTCTTTGTCTTCCCATTTTGGTTGCCTCCCTGTGTTTGTTTCTGTGTATTAGGTAGAGTTACTATGTCTCCTGGTCTTGGTAGAGAGGACTGCTGTAGTAGGTATCCTGTGGGGCCCAGTGGTGCTGTCTCCCTAGTCACCAAAGCTGGGCGGTCTAGGTGTGTTCCATGTGTGGGTTGTGTATGTCCTCCTCCTTTTTTTTTGAGTGTTGGTTGCTGTTTGCACAACAAGGAGAGGGATTGACTCTCAGGCTAATTAGTTTTGAGAACTGGCTGTGACTAAAGTGGAGGTGCTGTTGTGTAGGAGCTGACCCTACAGAGCAGGATTTGCTTTAGCAGGGCTCTGGTTCTTGCCAAGTCTGCCGTTTGAGTGTGTCACTTGTGGAGGTGGTTGGGTGGTGTTCTGGTGTGGTCTGAAGCTGGACACTGGGTATGTTGGTTTTGGGGCCTCTTGAGAGGGACCCTGGTGGCAGGCCAAACTCAGCTGCTGCCTGTGTCCTGCCAGGGACCACGTGGTGTTAGCTACAAAGTGATCTGCACATGGTTATCACTTGTGCTTGGCTTGGAGGCCCTTGGGAGAGGCTAAGCTGTGAACCGAAGCTGATTGCCACTAGTACCAGCCTTGGGGCAGCTTAGCAAGAGGTACAGGGCACGTTGAAGGCAGATGCTGCTTGTTTGGGGTTTGTGAATCTTTGAAAGATTTTAGGAAAGTCCACAGCATGAGCCAAGATTGGTGGTTGTATGGAAAAGCCACTGGAAGTGCCACAGTGGACCCAAAAGTTGGGTGGTCTGGACGTCAGTGTGGGATAAATGGTGTTAGCCAGGTTGATGGAGACTCAGATATGGCACTGACCTGTACGAGCAGGCTGGGTGGGAGTGGGGAGAGCTCAACAAATACCAATGGCTCTGCCAGCACTTTGTCTGGGAGAAAGCTGCCCCTCCAGGCCTTACCCTCAAGCCACAGAACTCAATTCCTCCCTATATGTTCCTGTTGCCTTTCAAATTGCTACCCCAGCACTGGAGCTAAGAGTGAGTGAGTTTGTCAGCCAGTAAGTACAGGCCCTTTAAAAGGAAGACATGGGACTTCAGTAGCCCTCCATTTCACTCTGCCACAATCTCTGGTCATTTTCAGCCAAAAGTTGTGGGGACTTCTCTCCCCAACACTGGAACCCTGGGCTGGAAAACTTGGTGTGGGGCTGGGATGCGTTGCTCTTCATAGGGGACCTCCAAAGCCGAGATATGCCTCCCAATTTTTAAGTGCCACACATGGGTGTGGGACCAGCGGATTCCATGTCTCCTCCTCCCCTACTAGTCTCAAAGTGGCTTTTTCTGTATATCCTTTGTTGTGGGACTTCTGTTCACCTAGGCTTCAGGTGATTCTAAATGATGATTATTCTGTACTTTAGTTGTAATTTTGATGTAGTCATGGGAAGAGGTGAGTACAGAATTTACCTACTTGACTGGAACTTAGGTTTTATTCTGATATTTGAACTAATCTTGCAACACAAAATCTAAAATTTGATCATCCTTCTAACGTATTTAAATTCTCAAAACTTCTTGGATATTTTCCAAATATTAGACTGCCTTTCACCATTCACAAATTTATCAGCAACCCCAAAATCAGCATCATTACTACTAGACTTAATTTCACTAGAAAGTGTACTATCATTTCTCACTTCCAAATAAAATTTTTCGTACTAATTTATTACCAGGAACTCTAATTAAATTATACATATATTTGTCTTTCCTTATCACATTAATTATAAGCCTGATTCTGTTTGGTTTCCATGAGTAATCTCCAGAATAACCAGAACATCAATAAGCAAGAATCAACCAGTATCTACTACTAGTCGTATCCCATAACTCTATAATGCAGTGATACCTAGAGCCTCTTCATTATAAATCCAGAATGTCCAGTGTCATAAATTCCCCACCCCCCAATCCATTAAACTTAAATACAATTCTACCTCATCATTTTTTAAGACATATAAAACTACTGTAACCTCCATTAACAGACCCAAAAGAAACATTCCTAAGACAGTTATATTAGAAACTCAAACCTCAGGACATTGCTCAGTAGCCATGGCCATTGTATAACCAAAAACCACTAACATTTCCCCCAAATAAATTTGAAAAAAATGATTAAACCTAAAAGATCCACCAAAATTCATCACAATACCACAACCAATTTCACCACTTGCAATCAACCCTAACCTACCATAAGTAAGTGAAGATTTTGGGGGAAAAAAAACCAAAAACCTACAAAACTAATCAGAAAAACAGTACTTAAAATAAGTACAATATACATCATCATTATTCTCTCATGGAATTTAATAATGACATGAAAAAACATTATTGAATTTCAACTATAAAAATATTAATGACCAACACCCGAAAATCTCACCCCCTATTCAAAATCATGAAGAGTTCATTTATTGACTTACCAGACCCATCAATTATTTCATCATGATGAAATTTTGGCCTCCTCTTAGGAGCTTAATTTTACAAATTCTAATATGACTATTCCCAGCTATACACTATACATCATGCACAATAACTGCCTTTTCCTCCATAATGCACATCTGTCAAGATGTGATTTATGGTTGAATTATATGATATTTGTATGTCAGTGGAACATCTATATTTTTCATCTGTTTATTCATTCATGTAGAATGAGGCTTATATGATCGATCTTATACCTTTCTAGAAACATGAAACATTGGAATTATGCTATTGTTCACAGTGAGCCACAGAATTCACAGGTTACATCCCACCACGAGGACAAACGTCTTCCTGAGGTGCAACAGTCATTATAAATCTCCTTTCATCCATTCCTTATATCAGTACCAGACTAGCTGAAGGGATCTGAGGAGGATTCTCAGCTGATAAAGTTGTACTCATCTGATGCTTTGCCTCCCACTTCATCCTCCCATTCATTATTACAGCCTTAATAATTGTTCATCAATTATTTGTTCATGAAACGGATCAAATAATCCATTAAAATTTCATCTGACATGGATAAAATTCCATTCCATCTGTACTACAGAAGTAAAGCTACCCTAAGACTTTTGTGTTTAATGCGAGTACTATTAAATTTAGTCTTGTTTTCACCTGACCTTCTAGGAGACTCAGGTGATTATACTCCAGCAATCCCGTCAAAACTCCTTCACACATTAAGCCAGACTGATGTTTCCTATTTGTTAATGCAATTCTACCATCTATTCCCAATGAGTTAGGCAGTGTACTAGCCCTCATTTTCTCAATTGTAATTCTAGCTATCATCCCAATATTTTATACATCAAAACAATGAAGTGTAATATTCCAACCACTTAGTCAAAGATTATTTTGATTTTTAATAGCAGATCTACTAACATTAACATGAGTCAGAAGATAACCAGTTGAACACCCATTTATCATCATCGATCAACTAGTACCAATCCTATGTTTCCTTCTCTTTGTCATACAATTCACAGGTATTATCGAGCACAATCTTCTCACATGAGGAGTTTTGTAGTGCATTTATTACTCTGATCTTGTAAACCAGAAAAGAAGACTAATACTCCCCAAGAATGCCAGCTCGGAGTTCCTCAAAAAATTAATCATGGAATTACCATGTCTGGGTATGTACACAAAAAAAATTGACAGTAAAGACTCTAAAAGATGCATTGTGTTCAAAGCAGCATTATTCCCAACAGTCAAAAGGTGGAATCAATCTAAGTGTCCATCAACAGATGAATGTATAAAGAAAATGTGATACATACATACAATGGAATATTATTCACCCTTAAAAAATAGGAACATTCTGACACCTACTACAACATCGGTAAAACTTTAGGACATTTATGCTGAGTGAAATGAAGTCAGTCATAGAAAGACAAATACTGATGACTCAACTTCTATGAGTTGAGTAAGTAGAGTAGTCAAATTCATAGAAACAGAAGGTAAAAGGGTGGTTGCCAGGGGCTGGGAGTAGTAGGGAGTGGGGAGTTAGATTTAATGGGTATCGAGTTATACTTGTAGAAGAAGAAAAAGTTCTGAAGATGGATAATGGTGATGGTTATACAGCAATGTGAATATACTTAATGCTACTGAACTGTGCGCTTAAAAATGGTTGTGGTAAATTTTATGTTATGTATGTTATACCACAACTAAAGAAATTCCACAAAGACTTGCCATCTACTAAAAGCTGTGCAAGTTTGGGGAAAAGATTCCTAGACCAAAGGAAGGAATAATCCAGTGACATAAGTGAGTCATGACACCAGTCTGTGGTGGAATGTTTTGTCATCCCCAGCTGCTCCCCTTTCCTTCATACTTTCCCTTTGCCATATGACTTGAGGTGGCCCCTGCTATGAAAAAGAGTCCACTCTCTTCCCCATAGACTTTGGGCTTGGCCATTTGACTTACTATGTTTAGTCAATGGAATGTGAGCAGAGGTGACATATTCTATATCCTGGCCATTGGTGATTGGCTCTCTTTTTTTCCTTCTGCCATGAGATAGGCTTGTCCCAAACCAGCACTGCTTGGATGATTTCTATTTTGAATGTCCATTTCGGTGCATTGGAAGCACACATCCACATTAAGAGCAAGAAGGAAACGTTGACATGTTATCTCATATTCTACATAGCAATGTAGTGACCTTCTGTCCCTACTCTCTCTTCTCTCCACAACCCTCTCCCTCACTTTTCCCAGTAACAGAAATGATTCGTGAAAACATTGCCCTAGATAGAATGCTCTTCTCTGCCATACTGCTGGCTTCTCAATCTGGTGACTATTGTAGGATTCCATTATAAGATCTGTCTTTTTCCAAATTGACCTAAAGAAATGAAGAGCCCCTTCTGAGTTCATGGGCAAATCCTGGAACACTTACCAGAACATCAGAAGGGAAAAGCCGTTGCTTCAGACAGACTAGAGTATCCTAACCTAGACTGGAAGGAATATTTTTTCACCGTAGCCCCATCCCTCAACTTTCTCCCTTAGCTCACATAAATACTGTGCACTGTTCTTGCTTTTCTTCCCTGTTCCAATATTCAGAATTTTTCTACTCCTACTTGAGATGTGTAAGTTGCTAAATCTGGGGCAGATCCTTTCTTTCCCAATGTAACTCTACAGGAATTCTCGCCTGTTCTCTCAGTGTCTGCCCAAAATAGGTACAGTTATGAGAGCTGCTGCTACCCACAGAGTGCAGGCTGCTGTCCACTGAGCAGACAGATGGAAAGAGAGGATTTTTGCTAAGAAGGCCTGTGGTAGAAGCGTGGATGCACACACTTACCAGGAAGAAAATAGCCCAAGAGGATGTTCTCAACGTCTTCTTCTTTTTTTTTTTAACTTTTTAATTTATTTTAAGTGTGTTTTTCCAGGACCCATCAGCTCCAAGTCAAGTAATTGTTTCAATCTAGTTGTGGAGGGCGCAGCTCACACTGGCCTATGTAAGGATCGAACCGGCAACCCTAGTGTTACGAGCATCACGCTCTAACCAACTGAGCTAACCGGCCGCCCCTCAACTTATTTTTGATTGCTAATTTCTAGTTCCTATTCTGAACACAGAGTTATAAAGAGTCTGTGCTTGGAGGGTTTGCAGGCTAAGCTGCTAGTGGTATGCCCCGTGCATGGGGCAGGTCAATAAATATTATATGATGAACTGGCAGTCTCTCAAGAAGGAGGAACAAACTGGCTCTCTGAATAGTTTCAACACGCAATCCAAGAAGAGAGAAATGGGATTCCACCAGAAGTCAAAGTCTGGCCTACTTGAGAAATAGCAACGACGTGATAAATAATCATATCTGTTTCTGAGCAGGGAGCTTTTTACACCACAGGGCTCAGGTACTTTGGAACACAGCTCCCAACCCTGCCCAGAGGCCTCAGGAAGCTTAGAGGGACAGGTTCATCCCATTTTTGAGGAGGAGAAGTTGAGTTATGAAGACATTAGTCAGCTTTTCCATAGTCATATGGTACAAATAGCCCCAGAGTTAGGTTTTCTGCTTCCCAAGGGAGGCATTTTTCAGAACTATCGTCTTCTTCACAGGACTCTTCGATACAGTGTCACCCGCCAAACATCCAAAAAATTCTACAGCCCAGCACGGCTTTGGCTTTGAATTCAATTGGCAAACAATTGGCGATGTGAAATGGAGACCTGCCCCCAAAGAAGTAGAAGAACAATGGAGCAGGAATGAGTGCGGCCAGGGTCATTGTCTTCTGCTGGAGAGAAGCAGACAGACACCAGAAACTTCTGCTGTCCCTGATGTGTGGCCCCCCCAGGCAACCAACAGGAGAGCCTCACCCTCCAGTCCTCAGGTTGTCATTTGCAACTCTGCAAAACACGGTTGGCAGATAACAGACTCCACACGGGGCTAGCTCAGCTTAGACCTATCTCTGAAAATGAGCCCATGGCTCAACCTCCACCCTCACAAGTGTCCACAGGAGCTGTTGTCTCCATTCAGCTAGTATGGGACAGTCTGAAATGCCTAGAACCAACTTCAAACAACAAGAAAACTAAAGCTTTCCATAGGCTTGGTTGCCAAGTTGATTATCAGCAAAGGGAAGAATCAGTACGCTAAATTATCCTGAAAGAATGAAATGGAAGCCAACTAGTTTAACCCAAGAGGTAGGATATATAGTTTTTTAAAAATTCACCAGACATCACCAAAGAAGATAAAATATAAAGCAGGCGTTGCCAGTTGGTAGAGACTTGGCATGTTGAGTGTGGTGGACCAGCTGTCCAAGATGACAGGATTGTTGTTGATGGGTATGGGCCTCCAGGGAAAAGGGTTTTGGATGGTGTTGCCATGGGCCGATCACAGTTGTTTACATCTGTTCCCTGGAATATTAAAACAGCATTGTACTCCAAGTCCTGCACCTCAGAAACCTAGCTGCTGCCCCCTTGGAAGCACAGTCAGCTCTGTCTTGAGAAGAATCCTCCAGGCCCAGGTCAAGCAGAGGACACAAGGTGACACTGTTGCAGAAAAAGCACTAGATGAGGGCTCAAAGAGCTGTATTCCACCTGTGCCTCTGTCATCTCTCTGTCTGACATCACTAGCTTCAGTTTCTTCAAGGTAAAGTAGAGCTCATCTTTACCTACCCCATGTGTTGGTAATGACTTTCTGTGTGTAAAATGCAAGGTCTCAAGGTTGTTGCTGTCCTGGGGCTATTCCCATTGCCTTGGCTTGTGGTAGATTTCAAGGTGGTTCTGTCCTGCCATCTCACTCACATGTAGGCCTTGACCTGATTCTTGAGTCTGAGTGTGTTGCGTCACTGGATATTCCTATGGATTGTTCTTCCTGTTGGGTGATTGCCAACTAGTGACTATAGCGACCTCCCTGCCCCAGCGTATGTCCTTGTTCCTGGAGCATGTTTGCTAGAATCCACTGCTGGCTCCAATCCAAGCAAAGATACTGAAGATTCTGGAAAGGCTTATAGTGTCTCCAAAACCTGCCCTCAAGAATCAATCCTACAGAAGGTAAATTGCCAGATCCTGAGAACCAGTACTATTATCTCCATATTGAAGGAGAGAATTGAGAAGCCAAGACTGAAACCTGAAATGTAACACTTAATGAGATGACAAGCTTGAGATGATCACAGTGAATGCATGGAAATCATGAGTTGAACTCAGATTGTGAAGGACTAGAATTGATGAATTTAGGGGTGTTACTTAGCCTCTGTTCTCTGAGAAGGGCCCCTTTATTCATCAGGTGAGAGCCTCACAGCTATATTTGTGTCATGTGGCCCTGCTTCCTTGGCTATAGCTGATTAGCCTCCTTGGTGTGGAGGCGCCGATGGAATTTCCCTGGAAATGTGGATTTTGGATTCAAGGATACAGCCAGACTCTGGGCATGGCTGGACCTGAGGGACATGTAAATTTGTACTCTATGGAGTGAACATCTTCTGTCATGTGCGTACAGGTACAGGGAAAAGTGACCTACCTAGAGAAGAGAGAAAGAAGACACATAGAGATAGCCAAAGATGTGAGTCGATATGGCCCTAAGGAGAGAGTGGTTTCTGATAGTGTCCCAGGGTCGGATTCTAGTCTCTTATGAAATGTAGCTCCTTCCCTGCTATTCCATGAGATACTTCTAAGTCCTTATAGCACATCCTCCTTTTCCCACTTACACTAGATTGAATTCATTTCAGTTTGTTTTGCAATTTGAATAACCTTAAGTAACTCAAGAAACTTACTGATCAAATGAAGACATTTGGACTTTATTCCATAAGCACTAGGGACAGTGCCTAGCCAGTAAATCAGTAGCTCCTCAAACCATCACTTAAAGCAAATATTGAAATCAACTTGCACATAATAGCCACTTAATAAATGATAAAACTAAGATAGGACTTAAGTCATGTGTAGGACACTATACTACAGTTCAATAAAGAAGAGGAAGACGATGAAAACAAACTGCCAATAGGTCTTACCAATCTTCATGACAATCGAATGATCTGTTATTTAGGAAATGATGTCTGGGACCCTCCATCTCTTCTGGGTAGTATATTTTCAGAATAGGATTTTGGATTTTGGATTCAAGGATACAGCCAGACTCTGGGCATGGCTTGACCTGAGGGACAGTCTATATACTCATAGTCTGGCATCTAGTGGTGTTTATATGATATGAGAAAGAAAATAGTTATGGAGCCTTCTTTTATGTATGGTAATTACAGACAGATAGATGTGTCCTTTGAAGTATTTCCAAGTAAAGATGTTTCCCAAATACATTTCATATAAGTTCCCATATAAATATTAGACAAATGCTAGGAGGGAAAGCCTAGACATTTTCTTTTCAGTGATACTGTACTTCTGACTCCTTTCGTGCTATATTGGAGGCTGTGCTAGGCACCAGGGATGAATGGATACAGACAAACTGGAGAATGAACATATAAATGACCATAGGAAGAGACTTAACATTAATGAATAAGATCTTGGACCAGAGAACATCTGGCATGAAGATGAATTTTTAGTCTTTACACCTGTCTTTAAGTATTTTAAAGATTTTCAAGTTGGAGAGACATTAGACTTGTCATGAGATGTTCCCGAGGAGGAAACTACAGGGACATCTTTTTTGTCTAAAACAAGGAAAATTGAAAAAAATTAAAATAAAGCAAGCAAAATTGTTGGTATGGTTTTCCTACCTAGTTTTCCTGGAACAACTACTGTGCTTGGCCTCACAACGGGCCAGTCATGGAATCTGTACCGATTGTTTGGCATGTGAATCAGGAATTTCCCTTTCCATTGGTGTCTTAGTCTATTCAGGCTGCTACAACAAAATGGCACAGCCTGAGTGGCTTACAAATAACACAAATTTATTTCTCACAGTTCTGGAGAGTGGGAAATCCAAGATCAGGTGTCAGCATCTTCACGTCTGTTGAGGGCCCTCTTCCTGGTTCATATCTAGTACCTTCTTGCTGTGCTTTCACCTAGTGGAAGGGGTGAGGGAGCCCTGTGGGTCTCTTTTAAAAGAGCACAAATCTTATTCATGAAGGCTCCACCTTCATGACTGAAGCACCTCCCAAAGCCCCCACTTCCTAATGCTATCATCCTTGGGAGTTAGAATTTCAACAGATGAATTTTGCGGGAGCATAAACATTCAGACTATAGCAATTTGGTCATGCTGCAAGCAACTGAAAGAGTCCTACCCAGGACCTATAAAAGGACAAGACAAAAGCAGACTGTCTTAGCCGTCAGTTCTCACCAGGGGCCACGTTCACAGAGGGACAAGAAGTAGCTTAAAGGGAACATTGGGGGAAGTAAAAATCAAGATGCCACTGCACTAAGTATGGTCCCTCCAGCTTCCTGATTACTTAATAATGGTAATATTCTTCCTTCACAAATTATTCATTGATGAGCAGAAAATATGCATGGTATGTACCACATAAAAAAATAAAAAGTCAGAAAAATGCTGTAAATA
This sequence comes from Rhinolophus hipposideros, assembly GCF_964194185.1. NCBI lineage: Eukaryota > Metazoa > Chordata > Mammalia > Chiroptera > Rhinolophidae > Rhinolophus > Rhinolophus hipposideros. The sequence continues at coordinate 59,160,411 of NC_138053.1, forward strand.
AATTAACACTATACTCAACTCCAATTCAAATGTGTTACTCAACTCATCTTTATTAATATCTACCTCCCGTCCCAGATTGTAAGTTCCTTGAGGACAGGGTCTCTGTCTTTCTGGTGTGTTCCCCCCACCCCCCATCCCTGGATCTGGCACAAATATCTTTTAAAGAATTGAAATGTAAATGTGTATTTGTTTCTTTTTAATAATTTTCAGCATTTAAAGGGAATTACTTACTTGAATTCTGGGATTAACCTAAAGCTTCAAGTGCATTATCTTAGTTGGCTTGGGCTGCCATCACAAAATACCATTGACAGGGTGGTTTAAATAACAGATACTTATTTCTCACAGTTCTGGAAGCTGGGAAGTTCAAGATCAGGGTGCTGGAAGATTTATTTCTTGGTGAGGGCCCTCTTCTTGGCTTGCAGATGGTCACTTTTTCAGTGTATGTTCACATGGCTGAGAAAGAGAGAGCTTTGGTGACTTTCTCTTCTTATAAGGGCACTAATGCTTTCCTGGGGACCCCACCATCATGACCTCATCTTAATCTAATTACCTCACAAAGGCCCCACCTATAAATTCCATCACATTGGGGGTTAGGGATTCAACATGAATTTGGGGGAACATAAACATTCACTCCATAACGTATACTTATTAGGAAAAGTAACTCTCCCATACTCAAGCCTGGTCCATTATTCCTTTAGGAAGAAGGAGAGAGTGCTCATTAAGGCTGTGCACTGGGTGAAGTTCTAATTTTCAATTTCCCTAAGGAAGTGGAGGTCAATCTGCCATATAGGGATGTTTGAAGCAGGCTCTTTCATATCCCAGGATGGGATTGTCCCTCCTGACAGGTTGTCCATCTGCTGTGAGATTATATTAGTGCCAAATGTCTTATTTTAGCTCTAGACTTGACAAGACATGGAAGCTTCTGCGCAGTAATCAGCTAAGTTAAATTAGCCCCACCAAACCCCAAACAGAAAGCACCATGACTCTGCAAGCTGAACCTCCACAGGCTAACCCAGGGAAGTAGAAAATGTTAGAAACGTTTAAGCAAGATTTTTTGTGGCTTCAGCCCTTTTGACAGCCATTGTTGTTGCTCTCTGACCCCAACTAACTATCCTCAAGGCCTCTCAGATCACCAGAGGGCAAGGACCTCCGATTTTTCGTCTATAAATCGTTGGCAGTCACCCTCCAATAGCATCCACTGGACACTGAAATACTGAATATATGGAAGATGTGAGGGAATTTGAGGGTTCATCTGTAAAAAAAAAATAGAGTAGAGAGCTTTATAGGGTGAGGGTGACCAGACAGAACTTCGATCTCCATTCCTGGAGAGAGGGAAAACTTAAAAATCATTTAATTATGATATTTGGGCTTAATATTCACAAGCTCAAAAGTTTTCCAACACCCTTCCACAAAGCCTCGCAGCCTCCAAATGACTTCAGCTGCTCCGAGACAATCCACTCTGTGTCTGGGGCATCAATTTGATTTACAGAGCATTTCAAAATATTTATATATTTTTTAGGGTTTCCATCATGGCCTCAGCCAATAACCTGCTGTGTTTGAAAATGTCTGGGCAGTAATTGTCATTGTTTGCAACAGCTATTTTGGACTCCAGTGAGCGCCGTGGCATTTTGTAGAATCTAGGAATGCAATTACCAAAGTTGTATACATAATCCAAGTGACCTCCTGGCTTCAGAAGCTCAACCCTTAGGAAAAAAAGGATAACAACAGCAAAACGTTTGTTTAATTTTTCTTCTGTAGTTGGTCAGTGGTCGGTGGATTATATCATGGCCAATTTGGCAAAAAGATGATTAGTGTAACAATTCCTTATAAGTACAAAACAATGTTGAATTAAACATACAAGAAAGAATATTACTGGGATGATGGGCTCTTCTGACCCACTTTCCTACCTAAGTGTTTGTGCAGGAAATTATATACTGAGGGGATGTCTGGGTCCTGTAATGACTCATCTGTCATGATGCAAGAGACTATTTTGTACCAAATAAAAGAGGGCACTCTAATGTCATTTAAAAACAAGTTGGTAACAGTCAAGAAGTTTATGTAAAACAAAACAAAACAAAACAAAAAAAACTATCCAATAAGAAAGAGAGTTTTGGAGTCAGTAAATAAATTTACAAGTTGCCCTGCGTGTCATTAGGGATTTAAGTTTCTTGGATCTTAAAAGTTTCTGACAGTCTCAGGTTACTCCCGAATTATTTTCTTCTCACTTTTTTTTTTGCTTTCGGATGCTATCTGGAAACTGCTCTGTGAAAGCCCTCACATAGTGTAAAACAGAGTTGTTAGACATAAGTAAAGAATCAATAAACAGAATCACTTGATTCCCAAGCAGATCAGTGGTTTGGGTAACTCTAGCTACAAATACAGAATTGCCAGAAATAGTCTAGAAATTTCCAGGCTTCCCTTAAGAAAAAAAGCAGTAATTTGTCCAATAGAAACGCCATGATCATTTTGCTAGTATCTTTCAGACGTATACAATAGCTCCCATCTATCTGTCTATAAGCATGTGCAGTGCCCGTGGATCTGAACCTCAGTGAGTTTCAAGCCTATGCCATAGCTTTCCTTCAGATCTAGCACTAGATGAATGACATCACTCCGTGTGCTGCCCAGGGCCTTTTCTTGATGGTGGTCTTTGCTTCCAGCTTGTGCATAGACTGTCAGGAGGCCACTGGGAAACTAAAATGAAACTGGCCTGAAGCAGGTCCTAAGAAAGCCTAAGAGGGCCTGAACTTCCGTGAAGTGACTCAAGACCAGAGAAATGGGAACCAGGTGACCCTGGGCTTTTGCACTCTTTGGAGTCCATTTTTATTTATTCTACTTTTCTACCAACCCCTTCACTTCATCTACTATTTCCTTATTCTTGCATGGAATTATACTAAGTATAGACAAACATCTCACCCACATCCCCCACCCCATCCCGAAACAACACCTTTGTTCTGAAGCACTGGTCTAAAACCCCAGCCAGATTCCCCGGACTTCTACGAGAACAGCAAACACAGCGCGCCTAGGCACAAATACGGCTGTCTTCGAAGGAAAGTATTGCCAGAGAGTCTCAGTGGGGGAAGAGCTTCGTGAAGACTGGCTAATCATTCCCAGTCAAGCTGGGTGCTGCAGGGCTGTGTGTAGACAGCTGTCTGCCTTGGTTACAGAGGAGGCAGCTGGCCTGGAGAGTTTAGGGAGAGATCCTGATCCCAAACTCAAGACATACTCAGATAATGGCAATAATAATTACATCTAAAGTGTCTGCCACCTAAAGAGGTGACCTCATAGGCAGTCTCTTGATAAATCACCCAGAAAGCTTTAACAGGAAGTTGTCCTCGAGAAGGATCTTCAGTATTTTTTTCTTTTCAGATTATGCACATGACCAATACAAAATATTTTAGTGGCTACCGTTTACACAAATTATATGGTTCTGAAATGCCTACTTTGTATCCAGACAGGCAAATGTTTCAGCCAAAGGAGCTTGTATAATGTCAGCTTTGCTAGGTACTTCCTTCCTCTTTCCATAATGTTCAGTTACCCCGGTTTGTCTTTTATTACTGTAAGCATGGCTTTTGATTAAAGGAAATAAAAGCATTGACATTTTTTGTTCACTTATTCATTTATTTTAAAAGGAGACTGATGCTTTTGTGATGTAAAGATGTTCCCCTGGGAAGCAATGACAGTTTCTGCTGGAAGAACTGGTTTAACAACAAATACATTATTCTTGCAAAATTTTTCCTTGTGCCAGGAAAGCAAAGTGACCGGAGCTTCGTAGAGGAAAGCTGCTCTGTCCATATGAATTCAAGGCAGTGGAAAGGGCTCCAGAACCTCCTGTGTTCATTCCAACTGTAGGCTAAATTGCCTTACACCATGAGCTAGCAAATTAACCTTTTAATATATCTTTACCTCTATTAAAGTCTAGATATATACCAGGGGATTGAGGAAGATACAAATTTACCATCCATCATTTATGCCTGAGTCTAAATGAAAGATTTGAGAGCAGATTTTGATAGAAGGGAATCATAGAATTTTAGAGTCCAAAGACTCTCTAGACAACATCAAACCCATCACCCAGTCCTACATTTTACTTTCTAAGTGGTCCTGGAACACCAGTCAGCCTATGGGACAGGTCTGTGGGAGGGTTGTGTATTGGAATTTCTATCACCAAGTGATATTGGTCCTAATTCTGTAGTTTGGAGCAAAATACAAGTTATTCTCATTCTCTCTCTCTCTCTCTCTCTCTCTCTCTCTCTCTCTCTCTCTCTGTCTCTCTCTCTTTCTCTCTCTCTGAAAAGCCTTTAAATATGTGAGTGTTTGTTTCCATTCAGTCCCCTATTCTCTGAGTTCTGGTCTCTGTTCCTTCAACCTGTCTTTATATGGTAAGACTGATTCCAGATCTTTCGTGTCCTGATTCCAAATCTTTCAACTGCCAATAGATCAGTGTTTTAAAAATGTGGTGCCTAGAACTGAACACAATATTTCAGGTGCTGTGTGGATCACATAATGTGATCCAACCAATACAATCCTCTTCTCACAGTCCACTCTCTTATTGAGCTCAAGACCAAATTTCTTCCTCATGGTATCAAGCCATGTCACCCTTATCCTGTACTTATTTGAAATGTGAAATTTATACTTATCCATATTACATTTTCCTTGATGCTACCAGTCTTGGTTGTATTTTGATTCTGACATCTTTTGTACTTGTTATCTTACATAGTTTTGTGTCATTCTCAAATGTGACAAATAAGTCTTTTATATATGTTTATTAACATCACGTATAATAACATTGAATAAGTTAGGGACAATGCCTGAGACGGTGGCATGCCAGTCAGGACCTCTCTCCAGACGGAAACAGATCCACTGAATGGCATTTTTGGATTCTGTTCTTATTTGCTTTCCATCATGATTAATTTGTCTTATATTTCCCACAAGTAGCACGGTGTCTGGCAGCGTAACTTAATTGTTTGTTGAATAAATGATACCCACCATATTACTTCACTCAATGCACAAAAATAGACACTTTACATACATCTATATCTATCTACATTTACGTCTATATATATCTTGTGAAATGGAAGATACACTCTGAGATCTGCATTGCCTTCCCCCATCTATTAATGTAGTAGTACATGTAAAAGGAATTGAATTTGTTTAGAATAACTAATACAATTAATACTCCCCTGCTCCCCATGACCAAGACCAGGACTTTGGCATTGCATACCTGCCACAGTTGGGAGCTCAACCTTTGGAGTTTGACAATACTGCTGATTAAATCCTGGTCCTCATCTCAAGAACTGAGATGGCATGATACCATACAAAGAACTGATTTGTATGGTATCCGGGAAGCTCTTGACTTTCACACTTTACTTTCAATTACCTGTTATTTGCTCTCAGCCTTTTATTATCTTTTCCTAATGTCCATGGTTTAACAACAGCCATTCAATTTCATTGGCTTTACAGTTACTATTTGCCTCCTATACCTTATATTCCTGATACTTTGCTCCAACTCATATATTCCCTCCCAATGATATAGCATCCCAATTCACCAATAGTAGAAGTTTTAACCATTGGACTTCCACATTGTGCCAGGGGTTATTTGTGCTCTGCCTACCACTAGATAGGCTATAAGCAATGCAGCTCCAAAACCGGTATTGTCATCTGTGCTCCCAGACTACTCCTGATACCAACTTCCCCAAGAAGCAGAAATATTGCTTTTTTAAATTTGTTTCTCTACATCCTTTCGTCTGCTACCCATCATCTCAGTCATTAAAAACACATTACTCGGGTTCTGGTTAAGATGGCAAAGTAGGTGTGGGAACAGAGCCCCAGAGAGTAGTTTCTAGGCTCTAGGCCTCACGTGGAGGGGTGCTGGCTCAGGTAGTAGATGGCCATCAGCTGGGCTAGTTGGCCGTCAGCTGTAACCAGTGAGCCATTGGCCACTAATATAACTGCCGTGGCGATGCTAGCAGAAAGTGGGGGCTAGCAAGAAGATGGTGGCTGAGCCTGCAAACGGAGCAGTGAGGGTTGCAGACAGTGTGGATCCAGCCTCCAGTGAGACAATAGTGGTATGACTCCCCTACTTATGGCTCTGTGGGTGTTCCTTTTTGGCCTCACCATATCCTGCGTTCTTATGTAGGGAGCGGGACCAGAGACCCCCTCAGGCTGCCCCATACGACACATGGCGCAGTGAGCAGGGTACCGTGCCTGCCAAAGCTCCCTGAAAGGCAGTGAAGCAGTTTGTGCTTATGAACACTCAGTCTCAGGAAGACCAGGAGGAGCAGCTGCCGGAGAGCTGGACCCCCGTGGAGGGGTGGGAAAACGTGGACAGTTCCCCAACCAGCAGAGGCCGAAGAAAGCGAAGGTTGTTGTGGCCCTGTGGGCTGGGACGTGTTTGCTGAGGCAGCCCGGATGCAGGACTTGTACTCCCAGGAGGAAATGTTTGCTGAGTCCTCTGTGGGAGATGAGGGTGAGGTCAAGGTCATTCCTCACCCCCAGGACAGCCCTGGCGAATGACTATGGACTATGGGGAATTGCCTTCCATCCCTAATTTAATGGACCGCTTGACTGTTTGCTTGGGAACGTACCACCATGTAGTGGAATTGGGTCGAGAAAATATGAGAAACCCTGGTGATACCCTGAGAGGCCCAGAGAGAGTGGCAGTGCCCTGAGAGCCCTGGCTGAGCCCAGGAAGCCTGGCTGTGCCCAGAGAGAGCGGCAGTGTCCTGAAAGCCCTGGCTGAGTCCAGGAAGTCTGGCTGAGCCCAGAGACAGTGACAGTGCCCTGAGAGGCCCTGGCTGAGTCCAGGAAACCTGGCTGTGACTAGAGAGAGTGGCAGTGTCCTGAGAGGCCCTGGCTCAGTCCAGAAAGTCTGGCTGTGTCCAGAGAGAGTGGCAGTGCCCTAAGAGGCCCTGGCTGTGCCCGGAAAGACTAGTGGTACCCTAAGAAACCCAGGACGTCTGGCTGTGCCCCGAAGTACTGCTGGTGCCCTGAGAAACTCTGGCTGTGCCCAGAGAGAGTGGCAGTGCCCTGAGAGCCCTGGCTGAGTCCAGGAAGCCTGGCTGTGTCCAGGATACTGCATCCACCTCCAGGCTCCTCGCACAGGGCCCCTCGCGGAAGACGTTTGTTGCATAGATTGTGAGGCGAGACCCTGTAGGGGTAGAGTGTGGGGACAGAGCTCCAGAGAGCAGTTTCCAGGCTCTTGGCCTCACATGGAAAGGTGCTGGCTCAGGTAGTAGATGGCTGTCAGCTGTGGCTAGTTGGCCGTCAGCTGTAACCAGTGAGCCATTGGCCACTAATATAACTGCCGTGGCGATGCTAGCAGAAAGTGGGGGCTAGCAAGAAGATGGTGGCTGAGCCAGCAAGCAGAGCAGTGAGGGATGCAGACAGTGTGGATCCAGCCTCCAGTGAGACTATAGTGGTGTGACTCCCCTACCTACGGCTCCGTGGGTGTTCCTTTTTGGCCTCATCATATCCTGCGTTCTTATGTGGGGAGCGAGACCAAAGACCCCGCAGGCCACCCGCACGACATAAATGCTGTGCTTACCTTCTCTCACGACCACATCAAAATTACAACTAAACTATGAAACTGTGTCATGCTGGGTGTCATGTGGGGTCTCAGCTCCCATTCCCCACATAAGAACGCAGGATATGGTCAGGCCAAAAAGGAACACCCACGGAGCCATAGGTAGGGGAGTCATACCACTATATTCTCGCTGGCAGCTGGGTTGGAGACACAGGAAGCAGGAACCACATGATCCGCAATCTGCCATCCATTTCTCTGCCAACCCACCTCACTTGCTAGCTGAAATCCGCACTTGCTAGCTTAGCTATGGCAGTTATATTAGTGCCTAGTGGCTAACTGGTAACAGCTGATAGCCAACTAGTCACAGTTGATGGCCATCTATTAGCTGAGCCAGCACCTTTCCATGTGAGGCCAAAAGCCTGGAAACTGCTCTCGGGATTCTGTCCCCACAACAGCCATCATTGAGAATCACCTGAAATCTTGTTGAACTGAATCCTACAACTAAGGACATATAGAAGAAGCCACCTTGAGCTTTCTAGGAGGGGCAGAGATGCAGAATAGGCTGGTCCCACACCTGCCGGTGACCATTAAAAATTGGGAGGGATATCTCGACTGTTGATCCCCCGCAAAGGAGTAAGGGGTCCCAGTGCCACACCAGGCTCCCCAGCCCAGGGTTCCAGTGCCAGGGAGAGAAATCCCAATAATTTCTGTCTGTGAAAACCAGTGGAGATTGTGGTTGAGTGAGATGGAGTTCAGCTGGAATACCAGATGCTCCTCTTAAAGGGACCATGCAGGGACTTACCAACGGAATCACTGGCTCTGAGTTCCAGCGCTGGGGCAGCAACCGGAGAGGCAACAGAGACATACAGGGATGGGGGGAACTGAGTTGTCTGGCTTCAGGATAAGGGCTGCAGGAACAGCTGTCTCAGACGGAGGAGCTGAGGGAAGCCATTGTTTCTTTGTTGAGCCCTCCCCCTTTCTGGCATGTAGCTGCAGGCAGCCGTCATATCTGAGTGTCCATCCAGCTGGTTAACACCAGTCATTTGCCCCACCCTGGTGATTCTGAGGCCTCTGGCCCACTCAGGTACACCTGAGCTGCTTCCAGTCTTTTTTGTACAAACTGCCTACCTTGGCTCATGCAGCAGAATTTCCTAAGGTCTCCCAAAAGTTTGTGGAACCCAAACAAGCAGCATCTGGCTTTGATGTGTTCCATGCCTCTGGCTGAGTGGCCCTAAGCCTGGCACTAGTGGCAGCTGGCCTAGGTTTGTGAGGACGGGCCTCTCAGGCACTTCAAAGCAAAATAGACTTTAAAACTCCTGTGTTCTTCTGAACCCCAAATACTCATATGCATTTCTATACTTGTAGCAATGAACAATCCAAAAATAAAATTAAGAAAATAATTCCATTTATAATATCAAAAAGTATAAAGTAAATTTAACCAAGAAGGTGCAATATTTGTATATTGAAAACTATAAAACATTGTTGAAAGAACTTAAAGGAGACCTAAATAAATGAGGAAGAGGGTACCAAGAGAGAATCCTATTATTATGTGCATTCTGGTTCACAATGGTTGGAAGAGCTGGCACAGAAAGATCAAAAAGCTGGTAGCATGGTGGAAGAGAGGGGACATACTCCCTAGTTTCTAAGAAGCTCGCAATCTCTCAGCTGACAAAGCAGGTGTTGTATGATAATGAGTTCTGGGAGGGAGGGAGAGAGGAGGAGCTCTATGGATCAGGGTAGGTAAAGGAAGCAGGATTTAAGTAGATCTTTAAAAATGAGTGACTTGAATAGTTGGACAGTAGTGGGGGCAGAGGGCTGGGAATTCCAGGTCGAAGGATTTTATGAACAAAGGAGGAACTACACCAGGAGCATTTAGGAAACATGCTTATGTTGAGAATTGATGAAAGATAATTTTAGGAGGTGATCTCAGACCAGATGGAGAGGGCCTTGAATGCCACGCTAAGACATCTGATTATAAACTTTAGTTAGTAGGGAGCCTTCAAAGCTTTGGATACTCCGTTAAAGAAATTGTCGTGTGTTATTATTTTTTTTTCCTTTTTAAAGTGTCCCTGTCAGACTAGTCCCTGCTATATTAACTTATTTCTTTCCTATCATGTTGTATGTCTCTTTGTTGACTTTGTTTTAAAGAGCAGTAGGTGTGACTCTGACACTTCTTGAGTGTCAAAGTTAATCTGGGACTGTTCAGAGGCTTTCTCCAATAGGTAGTTAAGTTTTCTTTTCTTCCATCCTATTACTTCCAGTTACATCCCTCAGGGACCCTGTGAAACAATTCCACGTTCTCCTTATGTTTATGTTCTGAGGATGCTGATAGAGTTTCCACATTCCCTCTGCTTTGAGCTTAGCCAAGGTATACATGTTTAATTCTTTTAATCTCTCCCCCGAAGTCACTCCCTCTGGCCTCTTAATCATCCTAATTGCTCTTCTCTGAATGGCAGCCAACTCAGTATGTGCATCTTCCTTGTGAAGCCATGAGGAACATAGTATTCCACGTGTGGTCTCACTAGACCCATATATTACCTCCCAGTTTCATCATCTCATGGCTGGACATGTGGGGCTCTCCCTGCTCCCCACAGTGCACCCTGGCCTTGATAAATCCCTTATCTCAACAGGTTATCTTTCCATTTCCAGGTGGCCTGTTCCAGAGCTTGGAACCTGTGTTCACCACATGTTCTCCCCCAAGCTCCCATCCCAGGAGGTCTCTTACTGGGAAGGTGGCCCAGGACCAGGCTGAGGCTCTGTGGAAAATTGCAACTAAGTTTGCATTAGTAAACCTTGGAAGAAGGGAGGCTGAGGAGTGCCCAGAATTAAAGGATGCTGTGGCCTGCCATGAGCTCTCTGGCCTGCTGAGCTGTAAGCATTCAAGAAGGTGCAACTTGGAGGCTGCTTCTCTGTTTCCAATTATCCTTTTTATCTCTGCTCTGGCCCCTCTCCTCACCTAGCGTTTTCATAGCTCTCAGCCATTACTGTTTAGCTTTGTGAGGATAAATGTGAAACCAAACAAATTATAAATATCCTGTTTCAAGATGTGTTATCACTCTGTGAATAGAAACCCCCAGAAGCCTGAGTCTTTTGAAAGCTCTAGTCTTTTTCTTTTTTTCTTTTTTTTTAAGCTTTGGGGAAAAAAAATCCTCTGCCACTCTAAGGATGTGGTGGCAGAGGTTAAACTGCCTTTGAGAAAGCCAAATGTTTGGATTTCAGTGAAGGTTGACATGGAAACCCACCTGAGGCTTCCTCTTGTGTCTCGGGAGGAAATAAAACCCGAGATGGATATTCCTGTTGCAGGAGGAAGAGCAGCTCGGTGGGGTGGCAGGTACCTCTGATCTGGTTTGAGGAAGAAATTGCCTGGGGGCCCAGCAAAAGAAGTCCCAAGCAAGAGGAAACGATAAGCCAGAAAGGGCACAACTGTTGGGTGTGTGCAGGTGCCCTGGAAGGCCCCAGCCGTCCTAGAACTTTCCGCTGCCAGGGGCCTGCACCACCACAACTGGAAAGTTGTATTTATTTGAAGCCCTTTATGTGAGCAGTTTAATAAATAGCAGCTGGCTGGAAACCACGTCAATGGCAGATGCAGCGGCAGTGTCCTGGTGCCTGGAGGCAGATGTGTGGCCAGGTGGGCACCGTCCTCCTACCGGAAGTGGGGGCACAGGGGGCGGCTTTGGGCCCCACTGTGATACAGGGCCCAAACAGGCCGTGGGGTGGTGGAGGGGCAGTACCTGGCGACCAACCAGCCTGTCTCCCTCTTCCCATTGGTGGGCTGCAAATCAAAATGGAGCTTTGCCCACCAATCACACCTTAGGGTTAATTGCTTCAGTCATGGCTACACTTAGGCACATGACAACTACAGTGAAAACGCTTTTTTTAATTATTTTGGTTTTGGGGGTTTGAAGCGAGGGAAGAGGAGAAGCAAGAGCCATGAGGGAAGGAAGAGGAAAAAATCAGAAGAGGGGAAGCTGTAGAAGAGGAAAGGGGTGTAAGTCTGGTTCCTTCCACTTACTCATTGTCTCCTTTTAATAAGGAATCTCCCTCACAGTGGGCCAGGCTGATGGGATAGAGAAGCCCTTGCCCTCCAGGCAGTCTCAGACTCTCCGCTTCTACTTTGGGTACTTGAGAATGCCCAAGAAAAGAAATCTTGAGAACCTCTCTCTTTGGGATTTTGAAGGCCTCCGTCTTCTAGGCCACTGTTTCTTTTTTACATCTGGGGCATCCATTCAGGGTCAAACCACCAGGTAAAATACGGGATGACCTGTTCAACTTGAATGTCAGATAAACAAGGAATAATTTTTAGTGTAAGTGTGTCCCATACAATATTTTTGTTTGTTTTTCTAAATCTGGCAACCCTAATTTAGTAGGTATTTATGATTCTTTTAATTCATTTCTTGTCTAGACAGCAACTCTTTAAAGCGGATGGGCACACTCTCACCAAGCTGCCCCCAGGCACAATTTCCTGCCTCCAGCTTGTCCCCTCCAAAATTGGTGCAAGTGCCACTTTAGGCCAAACCCTCAGGTGTTTTCTAGGGCAGATGGAGAGAGTTGAGGTGGGGGCACAGATCAAAGGGGCAGTAATTTAGGTCACCTAAGCCAGCAACTGAATCTCCAACATGAGATAACATTACTAGCAAGTGTTGTATTCTCATTTATTGGAGGCATTTTCGAGATACGCTGTGAACGTAAGAGTTTAATAGTAAGCACTTTTGTAAGCGGCAACTCTAACTGGGGTTTACATTTGGGATTAATAGTAAACTCCCCAGGCCTTACTGACAGAAGAATGTGGTTGCCCGGGTAAACAATATTTTCAATCAGGACTCAGGACCAATCCTCAGAGCACGCAGCCTCTTCCTAGCAAAGAGCATTTCCCAACTCTGAAGTAATTTGCGCAAGGAAAACATTTTCAAAAAATGGATATCTTAGATACCATAAAAGGAAAAACAATTCTCTCTTTTGAAGTAATAAATACCATTTGTAGCAGAATTCCTTCAGTTTGCATTTCTAAATTATTTCCTGATAGTGCCTGAGTGATGCCTACTGCCTAGTAAGGAAGAGTCTACTGGAAAAATGCACATCTGGGGTTTACTGTCCTCTAATTGTCACACATTCTTCTTGGTATATAAAACTCAGAATGCCCCCCACTTATTGGGTAGGCTTCGTGGGGCTGGCCATTCAGACTTGGAGTGGAAAGCCCCTCAGATGGTGGAATTCTGTTATACTGTCTCCCAACAGTTACTGTTCCTTCAGCCTCCCCAACCACAGGGGTATGATGAATTATCAACATTTCCTGAGGGATACCAACGTTTCAGCTAACTACTTTCCTCTCCTTATCCTCACCTCAACACCGCACTCTGGATTTCAGCGAGACACAGCATCTCCACAAAGAAAGACAGAACTTTGAATACAAACATGAATGTTCCGAGAAGTACAGAAAACATGTTGTTCTACTGGGAGGTCTTAAACAGCTCCAGGACTCTCTTGAAAAAGCTCACAGTCAATTCCAAAAGTGCTGCTCACTCTGCCCCCTAGTGTACGTTTGCGCGGCTCGTCCAATAAGGAAATCCTTGGTCCCCATGGCCAGGTGATGCTGTGAGGAACTTTGGAGGATCCTGCCTCCCAGGGGAACAGAGAATGTTTCTTACTCTGTGTGTCATGTGCTTAAGGTTTGAGGAAGACTTGGATTGCTTTCCGTTTCATTCCTTCAACAAATATTTGTTGATTTCCCACTGTGTCCACATCACTCTTCACCAAGCTGTCAAGGGAGACAGGCTTGTGGATGAATGTGGGCTTCTGAGTCATCGTGGGAAGCGATGAGGGCCAGGGAATGGCCAGGAGAGAGGTGGGTATAATAGTAAAGCTGATGTCTGCCCAATGTCTAGCATTGTGCCTGGTACAAAGCAGATGCTCAGAAAAATATTTGTTGAATCTGTTTGAGAATGAGCTATTCTGGGTGATTAACTTTTTTTAATTAGCCCTAAATTAGTTCCTTTTTATCTCATTAACTATCTGTTATCAATAATACCTTAGTAATGTTGTGTACTCAACAAAGCTGTGTTGTTGTTTTTACCTTTTTCTTGGTTGATTAAAACGCTTGCAGCATGTCAGATCTTGGTTCTGATCTTGGATTGTGACCGCCTGGTACTTAGTCCTGTAGCCAGAGGCATTATAGGAGATGGAATGAGTGTGCACTGACGCTAGGCCTGGTCTGGCTTTTCTGCAGAAATCCCTTCTGCGAGTTTCTTTCTTGAGATGCTGTATCTCACTGAATCCAGCATGTGATGTTTTAGGTCAGGATGGGAAGGAGAATAAAGCAGTTAGAAAATTGGTATTCCTTAGGAGCCTTGCTAATTAACAGAGTGTATGTATGCCGGACATGGCGACATGGTGGTGGATAAAGTTTGCTTTAGTCAAGTGGATGGCTTCTCCTCAATCTTTGGCTGGTATGTATGTAAGAACATATCTTGGAGACACTCATCAAATCCACATGGCTGGCTGCTCACCTGCACGAGATTTCATGGAAAGGTTTGCCCAAGGAGTTGTCATGAGAAAAAAAAAATGCTACTGACTAGCCAAACAATTAAATATTTTCCAAACAATTAGATGTTTATTGAGCCTAGAATGTGAAAACATTCCACAGTGCTAGATGTGCCAAGAGATGGAGAGGAAGGAGAAAGCTCTGTAGCTACCTGTTGGGACCTTGTCATGAGGTGGAGGATTCAAAGCTAACTAACATATGCAAAACAATCAAGTACCATTACAAGACAAAGGATGTAGAGAAGGCAGAAAAAGGCGTGGGTCTTAGGAGTTGAAGAGAGTTGGAAGGCAAGCAGGTACTTGAGCTTAGAGGGATAATAATGTGCCAAGCTCAGCGCTGAACAGACTGAGCAGATTGTTTCTGAAACCCACACGACAGCTCTGTGCTAGTTGTACTGTTGCTGCCCCATTTGCTACATGAGAAAACTGAGCCTTATAAAAGTTCAGTAACTTGCCCCAGGTCACTCAGCAAGTTGAAATAAAAACATTTGTATTGAAAATAAGAAGCGTGGTAAAGAATGTAGTTTATTGGAAAAAAAGTTTCCTCTCCCCCTCTTCTCTTTAAAATGCAGATAATAGTTCCTACCTTTCAGTATTGTAAGGTGGGATAAATGAGAGTATTTGTGAATGTTCAGAGCTGCCTGAACACTCAGTGGGAAGTCAAACCACATAAGGGAAAAGGGGGAGTGAGGACAGACAGCGCATAGAGGGAAGTGTGACATGACTAATGGGAGCAGTGGGAAATAAATTTGGAAAGAAAAAGTGATCTGCTTTACAGAGGACCTTAAAATCTAAAAGGGAAGGTGGTGACTAATGTGGAATTAGATACTTTAACAAAAGTGATTGTTCTTTTCAGATTTTAAAAGAAGTTCATACTCATTAATATTTTGGGAAAAAACACAGGAAAGTGTAAAGAGGAAGATAAAGTAATTCTACCACCCAGAGATAACCATTTATAAGCTTTTTGGTATTACCTAACTTTTATCCTAACTTTATGAAGTGTGTCATAAAATATGAAACTATGATCTTAACTTTATGTAATAAAGTGATTATGTTTGCACAATATGTACAAGGTATATACTTATAATATTTTTATGATTACATTGTATAATAAACTCTGCTTTTTTTCACTCTGTTGTGAACATTTTTCTCATCACTAGATAATATTTGACAAAAAGTTTTTAAGGCTATATAATATTAATAAGGTAAAAGCACCATAATACACTTAACAGTTTCACTATTATAAACTGTTTAGGTTGTTTCCAATTTTTTGGTATTCAAAATAGCACTGTGATGAATATCTTGATACATAAAAATTTAATTGCGTTTTTAAAGTGTATTTCTTTAGGCTGCATTCCTAGAAATAGAGATACTAGGTCAAAAAGTGTAAGTGTTTTTAAGACTTTAGATTCATATTGCCAAATGGTTTTCCAGAAAGTTTGAATCAATTTATACTCCTACCAGCGGTGTATGAGAGTGCCCATATTATGGCACCCTTGCCAACAATGAGTTTTTCTTTTTAACTTTGTCAATTTCATAGAAAAAAAAATAGTATCTTGCTTTGTGTTTCTTAGATTACAAGTGAGGTAGGACAATTTTTTTTTCATAGTCTATTGGCCATTTGTATTACTTATTTTGTGAATTTTCTTTTTTCTTGATCATTATTCTAGAATGGCACTGTCCAACAGAGACCTAATGAGAGCCATGTATGTAATTTTAAATTTTAAAGTAGCTACATTAAACAAGTAAAACGAAACAAGTAAAATAAAATTTAATGATAAAATTAATTTAATAATGAAAATCTTAATAATAAAATTTAGCCAAATATATCGAAAATATGATCATTTCAACCTTGGTACTAGTTGCATTTCAAGTGCTTTTTTGGTCTAGGAAGCTCTGTGTCCGTCAATTCTAAAGGATAGCTTTCTTAGGTACAGCAATCTTGGTTGTAGGTCCTTGCTTTTGATCACTTGGAATATTTTGTGCCACTCCCTTCTGGCCTGCAAAGTTCTGTTGAGAAATTAGCTGCCAGTCTTATGGGAGCTCCCTGGTAGGTAACTAACTGCTTTTGTCTTGCTACTTTTAAGGTTCTCTCTTTGTCTTCCACCTTTGGCATTTTAATTATGATGTGTCTTGGTGTGGGCCTCTTTGGGTTCTTCATGTTTGGAACTCTCTGTGCTTCCTGGACTTGTCTGTCTATTTTCTTCGCCAGGTTAGGGAAGTGTTCTATCCTTTAACTATCTTCATATTTATGTATTCCTTTTTCTTTTTGCTGTTCTAATTGGGCATTTTCTGCTACCTTATCTTTCAAATCGCTGATTTGATCCTCTGCTTCTGTTGATTTCCTTTAATGTATTCTTTATTTCACCCTTTTTATGTTTTCTATCACCACTTTTATGTTTCCTATCTCTTTGTTAAAGTTCTCTCTGAGATCATTGAGCATTCTTCTAACCAGTATTTTGAAAGCTGCATCTGGTAAATTGCTTGTTTCCATTTCATTTTGTTCTTTTTCTGGAGCTTTGTTCTGTTCTTTCATTTGGGGCATGTTTCTTTGTTTCTTCATTTTGGCTTCCTCCCTGTGTTTGTTTCTATGTATTAGGTAGGACTGCTATATCTCCTGGTCTTGGTAGAAAGGCCTTATGTATTATTAGGTATCCTGTGGGGTCCAGTGGTGCAGTCTCCCTGGTCACCTGAGCCGGTGGTCTAGGTGTGTCTTGTGTGTGGGTTGTGTGTACCCTCCTATTTTATTTGAGTATTAGTCTCTGTTTGCATGCCAATGGGAGGGATTAACACTCAGGCTAATTGGTTGTAAGGACTTCCTGTGACTACAGGATTATTTCATTTTGCACCTATACTTTCCCCTAGATTTTTGACATGGTTTCATTTTAATTTAATTATTTAATTTTGGAATTTGCTGCATTTGGTTTTAAAGTCTACTTGATTTATGAAAAAGATCACTATAGTTGTACTGATTTCTCCTTGTAGTTTTTAATTGTTTCTATCTTATGTATTTTGATAGTGTGTTATTTTATGCCTAACAGTTCATGATTGTTAATACTTGTAAAGGAGTATGATCCTCTTTGTCCTGTCTAATGATTTTTGCTTTAACTCTACTTGGTTTGAAATTAATATTGTGACCCTAGTTTTGGCGTCTACATTCTCCTAAGAAATAACTTCCCACTCTTAAAGTTTTAACCTTTCAACTTTATTTTGCACATCATTTTATGATCATTTTAATAGTTAACTTTTATTTTATTATTTTTTGATTTTTTTTTTTTATTGGGGAAGGGGAACAGGACTTTATTGGGGAACAGTGTGTACTTCCAGGACTTTTCCAAGTCAAGTTGTTGTCCTTTCAATCTTAGTTGTGGAGGGTGCCGTTCAGCTTCAAGTTGTCCTTTCAGTCTTAGTTGTGGAGGGCGCAGCTCAGGCTCCAGGTCCAGTTGCCAGTTGTTAGTTGCAGGGGGCACAGCCCACCATCCCTTGCGGGAGTCAAACCGGCAACTGTGTGGTTGAGAGCCCACGCTCCAACCAACTGAGCCATTCGGCACTGTCCCACGTGGGAATCAAACTGGCAGCTTTCGGCGTTAGGAGTACGGATATCCAACAGCCTGAGCCACCGGGCCGGCCCTAATAATTATCTTTTAATCTTAACTGTTAACTTGATCTTGGTTCTTTTTACTGATCTTTTTATATGGCAATTTCTCCCATTTTTTGAGTTTTTATTTTGTCTTATCAATTAGACAGCTGAAGTACGCCCTTAAGTAATTCTTTTCAAATATCTATCTTACAATAAGTGCTCAATAAACATTTTCTGACTAAAGGAAAAATGAATGAATGAAGGGTGTTAAGCCTATACACATCATAGAATGCCTTTCTCTTCGGTCATTAACATATGACAATTTAATTAAAAGTAAATTTTCCCTTAAATTTCTAAAAAAGAAGAAATCTGTAAGCATTGCCGAATTATCATTTAGTAGAATAGCAGAAGAGAATTAGAGAATTGGAGTTTTTGTTTTATGATAAATCTACTTTTTACCCCTTAATGATTGTTTCATCTCTCTCTCTCTCTCTCTCTCTCTCTCTCTCTCTCTCTCTCTCTCTCTCTTTCTCTCTCTTTTAAAAATAAACCTTTAATTTTTTAATCTTTCATATAGTTTACATGTAAACATTTTGCTAAGATATGTCTATGTTTTGGTTTCTTTTCATTGGTTTTGCCTAGAAGAGAATGAGACTCTTTTATCTGAAAATTTAAGTCTTTTTTCAACTCAGGAAAGTTTTGTTTAGATATATATTTGTCTGTTTTGTATGGATGTTGTTCTAGATCCATTTTCAAAAACATGACTAATTTTGAGGTTGTATTTCAGGCTCTAGTTCTTATATCTATCATTAATTTTTATCTATTTGTCCATTTTATGTGTAGTTTAAAGGATTTTTGCAAATGGCCCAAAATAACGAGGGTGATCTTTTTCTAACTAGTTTGATTTCTCAAAATTGAAAAAAAATGTATAAGGTTTTTTGTTTGTTTGTTTGTTTGTTTGTTTTGGTTTGGTTTTTTTTGGTCTTTTGCCCCCTTTTCAACAATGTCAGTTGTGTGCTTTTCAGGCTGTGGTGTATTTTTTACTTCTGTTATTACATTTATTTATTTTTATCACAAGTTATTTCCTTTTCATAGCAGCCTATTTGCTATTCTGATCTTGTTTTATAAAGTACATGTGTCCTTGTGTCTTATTAATGAGACCAAACAGCTTTATCAAATATTCATATGATTATTCTGATAGTTTTTGGATGTCTGTTTCAGTAAGGAGCTCTTTCTCTCATCAATAATTTTCTTTCTTTTATATATATTTTTGAAAATGTTTTGTTGATTAATAACTTACACATACATACAAAAAAGTACATGAATTATAAACAAACTTCTCCATGAATTTTCTCAAAATGAGCACCCGTATGTAACCATCAACCAAATCAAGAAAGAGACCAATACCAGTATTAGCGAAATGTTTCTCATACCCCTTCCCAGTTACCACCCCCATCCCATATCCTGACTGCTGTCACCATCTGTAAGTTTTATCTGGTATAAAAATTTATATAAAAAAAGATCCCATTAATTGTTTTATTTTACTTTTTCCATTTTGTGAAACAAGAACAGATAAATCCAGATCTGGTGTTAGCCAACAAACTAGATGATTGCTCCGTTGTCACTTTCACTATCTTCTTGCATGGATGGATTTCTCCTTCTGAGAGTCACAGCACAAATGAAGTCAGTGAAGAATACTTTTCAGTTTCTTCTAGTATACTTCCAGTTTCCTGGAAGGCTGAATGGTTATATCCTTCTCTCCCAACTCTCTGATCCCTTGATACTCTGAACATATGGTGCATGAAAAAGATAATTCCCAGCACATACTATGTATTAACTAGGATTAGGTTCAGTGTATGAAATAGAGAAAAGAAATTAACAGCCACTTACAAAAGATAAACATTTATTTCTCTCTCACATAGGAATCCAAAAACATGCAGCCCAAGGCTGGTATGAGAGTTCTGTTCTACGAAGTCCTTGACAACCCAGACTTTTTCCAGCTTTCTGCTTTGCCATCCCTATAGTGTGGGACTCATTCCCAGGGTGCAAAGCAACCATTGGAATGCTGGGCAGTAGAATGGAAAAAAAGATGAAAAAAGGGAGCTAAGAGAATGCACCAGCTATCTCTTAAAGAGACTCATGCATCTTCTACTTATGCTACTGGTCAGAACTTAGTTCATGGGGACACCTAGGTGAGGGGGAAGCCATGATATGTAGTCTTCATTCTTGGAAATCATCATCTAGCTAAACCCTCTTACCACAGAAAGCCAGGATATGGGAGGACAATTAGAAGTCTCTGCTACACTAATAGCCGAGTTCTCTCTGTCTCCATCTGTCCCACAGCACATTGCGTTATGGGAGGTGTGGTTCTCACAGCCGTTTTCCTATACTCCCATTCTGTTATGGGAGTGTGGTCCTACAGGCTGTAGATGGGGAAGCACCGATGAAGACATAAGGGGACTGTAATATGTTCCTCCACAAAGCAGTACCCACACCGTGCAGTGACAACTGCCTGATTTTCTAAAGGACATACTTGAAAGTCTGACAGAGAGCAGGAAGTGGGAAAGAAATAACAATGTCTTTGCCTTCTTTCAGGCTTTGATTTGTTCAATTTTAAATGGCAAAATGTATCATTTTTTATAGAATTTCTCAATTCAGTTCTAAATGTTTTGTATTTAGTAGAATTGCCTCTCAGGTTTTAGAAATAGATTGACTGTCAATCTTGGTTTTCAGTTTTTCTCCATTATGGAAGAGGTTATATTAGGAACTGTAAATCAAACACATGTTAATAATTCATTTTACCCACAATTTGAGATCATGAGAGCCATGTTTTAGAAGGATGCTCAACTTTACAGAAGACATTTTGGAAGTTTGAGCTTGGAGTCCTGTAGACAAGCTAGGAGGTAATTACAACAATTTAAGCCTGAAGCAATGAGACTCTTGATAGGATAGGGACAGTAGGAATGGACTACAAGTGTGTATCCACAAAACAATTCCTCTCAAAGGAAACACTGGGTCTCAGTTTAAAAAAAAAAAAGGCATAATCAATGAAGGGAGAGAAAAGATTTAACTTAGTTTTTGTTGTTGTTCTGGTGAACAGAAAGAATGGTATTGCCTCTGTAGGAAAATGGGAGGGTTGGCAATCTGACTTATAGGAAAACATGATTTTAATTTGGGATGTGCTGAATTGGAGGGAAAAGCAATTTGTGGGAGAAACTGAAGATTTGTTTAGCCAGCATTCATTCACTCTCCCTTCCAGCTTGTCCTCTCTCATAGGGACTAGAGGGCATTCTTTTCTGAGGTCCTTTCTTACAATCAGCAACTCTAGTTGAGTAATATCATTCACTTTTGAGGTGCCAGCAACCCCTTCTAATTATTCTAGTGATTCCAAACCTTTATCTGTGACCTCTGCTTCTTTGCTGGTGTTCTAACTCACATTTCCCATCTCCTACTGAGTCCTACTTAGGACTCCACTTCTCTCCCTCAGGCACCTCTAAGTGAATATATACCAAATCAAAATCATCTTCTGCGGTAATCCTATTTCCTATGTATTCTATTTTCATTCCCATTTGATAGTCCAAACTTGAAACCTGGGAGTGGTCCTTACTCCCTCCTTCTGTGTCCTCCGTATCCAATCTATTAACAAATTTGTTTTTTCTATTTTTTACATATCTCATTAGTTTATTTTATCCTCTGTCTCTCCCTGTCACCTTCAGAGCCCCTAATCTTGTTCAACTTCTTCAGCTTTCTAACAATGCCCTTGCTTTCCTTCCACTTCACTCAAATCCATCCTCAAACATCTTTTAGAGTAATCATTCTAAAATTCATTTATTTCTACAATGAACATTCTACATTCCTGATTTTAAATATGTGCTGTTTATTACCTCAAATAGTAGTTCTCAATCCCTTTTGCATGGAGCTTTTTTCTGTCAAACACATTCTGAATACCAACACTAAAGCTATACTCTTATTACCTGTTAATTAAGAAATTACATAAACCAAACACAACTTCAAATTCAGCGACAATTTTAAATTTATTTTGTTATTAATAAATATAGCATGCACATATATTTAATCTACAATAATACGAGGTCTGACAATTAAGTTCACGAACTTGTTGCTAGCTTTTTTTGATATCAGAAGGATTATTCATTATGAATTTGTACCAACTGGATAAACAGTTAACCACATTTACTATTTGGAAGTGCTGAAAAGTCTGCGTGAAAAAGATGATCTGAACTTTTCACCAATAATTCACAGCTCTTGCATCACGACAATGCACCAGCTCACACAGCACTGTCTGTGAGGGAGTTTTTAGCCAGTAAACAACTGTGTTGGAACACCCTCCCTACTCACCTGATTTGGCCCCAAATGACTTCTTTCTTTACCTGAAGATAAAGAAATATTGAAAGGAAGACATTTTGATGGCAGTCAGGACATTAAGGGTAATGTGATGAGAGCTCTGATGGCCATTCCAGAAAAAGAGTTCAGAATTGCTTTGAAAGGTGTTCTAGGCACTGGTGGTCTAGGCACAGCTTCCCAAGGGGAGTAGTTTAAAGGTGACTATAGTGCTATTCAGCAATGAGGTATATAGCACTTTTTCCAGGATGAGTTCATGAACTTAATTGTCAAATCTCATATATATGTATATTCAGAAACATAAGATGTAGTTAATCTGTAGACAGTGAGTGATGGATTATGGGACTCCTTGTAATTACTACCACCAGTCCAGAACCACTGCCTTAAAGAGGACATCCAAATTAATGAGTGTGAGCTATTGACACTCTTGACGCTAGTGTGTCTAGTCTCATTTCCAGTCACTTTGCTCTCCTCACCTTCTTAACACACATTAGCCACACAAGCTGTTACTGTTCCTCCCATCCCTCACTCATCACTTTTCCCAGTAATGTCTTTCCTTCCTTTTCTTTGCCTGGAACACCCTTCCTATCTCCTTCAAGACCTGAAAAAAAATATCAGGAGAAACTTTTTAGATTCCTCTTAGAGTTATTCACTCTCCATGCAACTCATCATACTCCATGAGTCAGCTCTAGTGAAGCACTTAAACTGGGATGGTCCTCTGGACATAAAAAAGGAAGCTCTATGGACAGCAACCTCACAGGGTGTTCTGATCATAAATTCCTAACTAGTAGACCATGGTGTATAGTCACACTCCCAGGCATGTAACTTTTTAGTAAAAGGTTTATCTTTGCCTTAAGCAAGCCCTGTCCATTGTTTCTGGGCATCTAAATTGACACACCTTTGAAAAGCTGTAACCACCCTCAAGAGAACCCATAATGTTGTTAACTGTCCTGTAATCTAATCCTTGCCTTCCTTTCTCCCGCCTCCATACCATCTTCCCTATGTTCCCTCCTTAATTTTAAATGTGTTAAAGAAGCTGCAAAACTGTTAATTCTCCAGAGCAGTTGAGATATTGCTTCCAGCACATGTTGTCAGTTTGACTCAAATAAATTTTTTCAAAAGTTCTCTACAGGTTCGGATGTTTCTTATGTCGACAGGTTTTACATTTGTCTCCCTCACCAGAGAGAGCCTGGGCTCCTGGGTGGCAGAATCTGGGTTTTATTTATCTTTGTGTGCTGGGCTCCTATAATAGTGCCTGGTACATAGTAGGTGCTTGCATGGTAGAGGCTGGTGAATTCATAGTGACTACTAGAATATCTTTGGCAACCTTGGAAAGAGCAGTTTCTTGGCAGAAGAAGAAAAGCAAAATAGATTTACCCTTAGTGCTTGGGTCTTTCCTTGTAATTACCACTCTCTACAGGAAAAAATAATAATCAATCTTATTCCTAGACATAAAACTGTATAATGTTACAGCTGGAAGGAACTGTAGCTGTCATCCAATGACTCCTTCATTTTACAGATCAGGAAAGAGTCAGCATTGGGCCTTTCCTTTTCCAGATGCAGCAACGGTTTTCAACTTTCTCTGTATTCTGGTTCTTGATTCATTTTCTTTGGATCCTGACTTGTCTACATTCCTCTTAGGTTGTTGGAGTAAGGTACTCATTTACAAAAGGTATAAAAATTATTTTAGTCTTTAACACGAATGCCTGCAACCCATAGGTAATTTCTATTTTAAAATGATTTAGACATTTCAACCTTCTTTTCTGGCTAAGTTCTTTACCAGGCAGTATCTAAAGAAGGACAAAATTCGCAAATTTGAATTCTAACTTCATTTACTCTTGACAGGCTCTGGTGGAAGTGTGAAGGGGCAGCAAAATGACAATGACAAGTGACCAGAGGAAGAGCAGCAACCTGAACATTCAAACTCTGGAAAATGAAAATACACTGGAATCACTCTTGTTTCAGAATTCAGAACCTGCTTGGTTTCCGTACCTTCTAACTGTTGAGTCTCACATGCCAGGTCTTCAATAGGAGGAGATGGGTATTTGTGTGGCCACACGGGTGAAGCTGTGTGGGAGGAATGATTTGCATAGAGCTCTGAAATAAGTAGCTTGGGGGAGAATATGGAGAAAATCTATCTGTGGCAAGGAGCTGAGCCACTGAATTATCTTCAGAGAACTGCATACAATGTGGAAAAATTTTAACTTTCTTCTGTTATATCCAACTGACTCCATGATCCCTTTGAGAACAACAAAGTGGAAGATATGCTTCAAGAAGTGTGTAGAAGAAAACCTAGCAAAACCAAAATTACAACCTAGGACTTCTGAGAAGTCCACCCAAGATGTAAGATAAATTACTGCCTCTTCATGGAGGGAAAACCTGGGCATCTCTCTGCAATTAAGAGATATGACTGCTGATGAAATATGATAAAAATGAAAATCTTCTTAAATCCAGTAGCCTATAAGTATGTAAACATACTTACCAACCTGTGTTCCATCTTTTGGCAAGTGAATGTGACCTGAACTCATGTATTTACACTTTATACAAATTCCTAACTCCAAGGGATAAAAATTGTCAGGCTCCCAAATTCAAGTCTAGAGAAGTTAGAATCCTGATTGTTTACAGTGCTTCTCCATCAGATGGAGCTGATGTTAATTAACTCTGGCATCCTAAATTCATTTTGCATATTCAATGGTTGCTATGAAAAGCTCGGTCTAAAATAACAAATGCACAGACAGCACCATTAAGCAGGGTGCAGACATCACATATTTTTCCTTGGGTTGCTTCTGTTACCAATCAAACTTGCAGACGTGAGACTAGAGCGTTTCTGACAGTAAGTCCCGCAAAAAGATGCTATTCATTTATTTTGGCAGTGGGTTGTACTATTTGAAGGAGGCAGCTGCGAATGGCTGCCCAACATTGTAACTAAAAAATCTGTCCTTTCTTAACACTTGCAGGAGATTGGGTTATGGAATTTTAGAAGGAGATGGAACAGATAAAAGGCTGTATTGAGAAACAGAATGCTGTTCAAATGCTATGAAATGCTTGTAAAATCCCTGGTGTGCAACACAATGTTTTCAGTTATTAAATGAACATAATTTAAAAGGCAATTTAATTTTCATTATTGGTATTATTATATAGTCCTACCGTATTGGTCAGTTTTCTTTCTTTGTAGACAATTTTCAACTTGTGCAGCTCAATAGTAATTCCTGGCTATATTTAGATCTCAAGCCAGGAGGTTTACATTGATATTTTAGAAATTATAGTGAGCATTTTTCAATTTATATTAGGTTCTACAAATGCCTCATTTAAATAGGGTATTCTGGACATAAAAGAAGCCAGCAATACAACAAAAGAGAAGTGGGCCTCTATTTTTCACCTGGTACTTTTCTGGACAACACAATTGTGAGCTCACTTTGAGGGGTTGCCAAAGCACACAGGAAATATCCGTGTATGGAGCCTAGGAGAAGACTGGCCTACTATGAGAGTGGCTTTGTCTGAGTTCATGTGACGAAAAAATTCACATACACTCCAATGGTAGACACATCTTTTTCGTGTTGTTTGTTGGCAGGATGCCTGCTACAAACTGACAGCAGGCTGGGTGCTAAGCAGAGTTGGGGGGTGAGAAGGAAAGGAGAGGATAATAGAATGCCCCAAGCAAGTTTAGCTCATTTTTCCCAGCATAAGAAGTATACAGAGTGTGTGTGTTTCCTCCATAAATCACTAGACAAATATCCACTATCTTTATGGTACTCTAAACAACTTCTTTGTCAATACTTCTGGAATAAAATACTACTAGCATCGAGGGCCACAGATATACATCATACATTATTGTCTTTGCCTATATGCTAGAGTCTCATGAGTCTCATTCATTCCATTACATAGTTGTACCTGCATTCTAGGGTGTTGAAATAGAGATTTGCATTTGGAACTGAGAATTTTATTTTTTTTTAATTCTTTCTCCTCAAATTATTCCCCTTTTTTTCTGTTCTGCTTTAGACCAGACACTCCTAAAAGAGTCTATATCTTAAATGGACTGGGCATTGTTGGGGATACATGCTGCAGTTCCATGGAAATCATGTCCATGAATCAGAAAGGAACCAGGCCTGTTGTATTGATACTATGATGTGTGTTACTAATATAATACCTAACATGTGTGAACTGGCCATGAATTGCTCCCCCAAGAGTTGCTGTGCCAGGTGGAGCTAATTGGAAGTATAACCCATGACTGTTTGGGGAAGGCGAAGTCATGTCATCTCAGAGGCAGGCCTTTCCCTTCTGTTTCCCAGTAGGGATCCCATTTCCTTAATAGTGCTCATGGCTTTGTTGCAGTACGTGCAGCCAGTGGAAGACAAGAGGCCATTTGCTTTCTGCCCATCAGTCACTATGGACCTAAGACCTTGGGATATGTGCATCAGAAGGCAGGCCACACAAGCCTTGCTCTTAAATTATTGGAGAGTACTCAGACAAGTCAGCTAACTGCAAGAGACCAATGAATCAGACGCTATGTGGAAAGGGGTGTGAAGAAAAACCCAAATGCTATCAAATGATTACGCCAAACAGATTACTTATCTGTTGTCTATGGCATCATGAACTGCTCTAAGCCAGGCAGGCCCACTATGGGCCTTCAGCCTGATTTTGTATGGCCCACAAACTAAAAACAATTTTTACATTTTTAAGTGGTTGCTAAAACAAACCCTAAAAGCAACGAATATGGGATAGAGACTGTACATGGTCCATGAAACCTAAAATATTTACTATCTGACTTTTGACAGAAAAAAATTTTAACCCATGAAGCTGCGATAATGAGAAGTTTCTCATTTCTAGCTGCCACATCACTTCTCTTTGCTCTCTAGAGTTTGGCTTTAACTTAAGGGACTCCATGAGAACCATGTATAGTTAGGTGGTTTCCTGAACCACCTTCCGATAGGCCTTACCACAATCAAAAGCTGCCATACCTTGTGTTCCATAGATAATTGGATCGAAAACCAGGGCCTTACAGAAAGTTAGATTGAACACCGATTAGAACAATCCCTTCTCACTTTCCAGCCCATGACGGAGCTTCCAGAGCAGCCCAACCGCTTAGTGAGTACATATGTTTATCAGATCTTTTGAGCCATTTGATATTTGGGTGTTTTTCTTCCAATACCCTTCTTTAAGAGTTGGCCCACCTCCAAGGTTTGGGAAAGATAAGATTCTAAATTAATTCCTAAAGTTTCTGGTTAAATAGAGGCTGTCTTTCAATCCAGGTTCTTCCTCTTTGTTCTTTGATCTGAATCCCAGGAGAGTCGTGAGTGTTTCTCCTGCTGCAGCTTTGTCTGAATATTGCCAGTAAGCTCTGAGGACGTGCCCCTAGGTTGATTCCCAGTGGTAGGGTGGAGAGAGGGAGCATCATTTGTCTTGCTTTCTGTTTGGGCCAAACTTTCTGTTCTTGAAGGAACACAAAACCCAAGGCTAATGTGGTCCCTCTGAGGCTAGGTATCCCCCCCATAGAGCAGACTGAGTAAAAAATAACCTAGCCTCCATCACCATTTCCTCACGACTCTCATTGCCCCACTCCTCTTCATCCTCTTTGATGTTACCCTAGCTCAGGACCTCGTCATCTCTCTTTGAGACCAGGGCAGTAACTGTGGTTACTGAGAGGCATATAGTGCCTCTATATTGCTTCATACAATCATGTTCCTTCTACCACCTGAAATTCCCTCCCCTGTGCTTGCCTGAACTTGCTTCGCTAATACCTAATCATCTTTCAAGTTGTGGTCAAGGGTCATGCTAGGATTGCATTGCACTAATATAACTGCTGTGGCTA
Source organism: Rhinolophus hipposideros (assembly GCF_964194185.1). Lineage (NCBI taxonomy): Eukaryota > Metazoa > Chordata > Mammalia > Chiroptera > Rhinolophidae > Rhinolophus > Rhinolophus hipposideros. The sequence continues at coordinate 59,188,215 of NC_138053.1, forward strand.
CGCTAGCAGAAGGGAATAGGGGCTAGCAAGAAGATGGTGGTTTGTCAAGCGCGGACTGCTGTTAGGCTTCCTGTGTCTCCAGCCCAGCCGCCAGCGAGAATATATTGGATTGACTCCACTACTTATGGCTCCATGGGTGTTCCTTTTTGGCCTTACCGTGTCCTGCGTTCTTATGTGGGAAGCGGGACCAGAGACCCCACCTGCTGCCCTGCACGACAAATGGCGCGGCGAGCAGGGTATCCCGCACGACACCTTATAAAAAGAATAAGTTTGGACACAGACAGATTTGCCTAGAGGGAAGACAATAGGAAGACAGAGGGAGAGCTTCATTGACAGGCCAAGTTATGACTGAGGCTATCAGAAGCGAGGAGGCTATGGAAGCGATTCTCCTTTACAACTCAAGAAGAAACCATTCCTGCTGACACCTTGATCTTGGACTTCTGGCTTCCAGAACTGGGAGCGAGTACATTTCTGTTGTTTAAGCAAGGCAGTTTGTGGTGCTTTGTTACAGCAGCTCTAGGAAACTCATACTGGTCACCCTTAATGTAGAGCCATTCTTGGTCTACATAAAGTCTAAATGACAAGCCTCTCGTGTACTCCAGCTTGTCCCACATATATCCCACAATCCAAAAAGCCATAACACAGTAAAGCAGCTTTTCCAAGTATAATGTACACACAAATAACCTGGTAATCTTTTTAAAATGCAGATTCTAATTCGTGATGCCTGGATTGAGGCCTGAGATACTGAATTTCTAACAAACTCCCAGGTAATGTCAATGCTGCTGGTCCACAGGCTGCACTTTGAAGGTCAAGGCTTTACGGTACTTGTTTACGTGTCTGTCCATGATGCTGTAATGTGCCTAAAGGCAGGGACTACATATTTGAATACCCGGTACTTGGTGCAGGGCTGGAAACATGACAGGCATATAATAAATGCTGGTTGACTTGTTGATGAATGAATGAATCTATGTTATTAGGATCATGCCTTGGTATTGAAGGGTTCATGGTCATCGTCAAGATATGTTGGGTATATAATAATTGCACTGCCAAATGTCTCCTAGTTTTCCCATTTTTCAACCTTGTTATTCACTTGAAACATATCCTTGGAGAGAAAAAGAAGCTTCAATCATACACTTGAACAAAAACATTCTGGAATGCTACAGTGATGACAGAGTGGTGTATCACTGCATATAAGTCAACTTTTAACACCAGTTAACTAGAGCCTCCTCTTTCCTCCAACTCTCCTCCACTTCTACTCTTTGAGCAACTGCCCAGAAGCTGGTCACTGAGAGCTGGAGGAAAAGCAAATGTACATGACTAAGCTCGTAGTAGGATTCTGTCACTGCATACTTAAAACAGTTCACTGACATAGGTATTATTATTCCTATTGATAGAAAATTGAGGCTTCAGTGGTTTGTCCAACGCTATCAAACTTGTGGGAAAACAGAACCAGAGGGCAAACAGATGTAACTTCAAAGTCTGTGTCTTTTCCATCACATTGTAAAAGAGAAAGCTACTGTTCTAACTGGCCACACTGTTGGGATATCTATGCTGCCTTATCTCCTCCCAATGGAAAATTGAGAACAGGAGATATTCCTCGATAGCACAGAGGCAGTTACTTAACTGCTAGAATTCTGACAGTCACAGAGATGCCTCATTTCATTGACATCTTCAAGACACATGATGTTTGTTCCTTTAAATGATTCCTTCCTTTAAATTTAAAAAAATTATCTTAACAACTTTGGATCTAATAATTCTGACATATAATACCCTTGTTTTTCTTCCTTCAATAAGTTATATCCTTTCTTAATGCCTCAGGGCCATTGTTAAGGATTGTCAGCATGATGCTGAAATTCATTCATGTTGTCAGGCATTATTCACATATATTGAACTGTAAATGATCTCAGGCTTAATGTTTTCTGAGACGATATTTCTGCTGTTACTATTTTGCTTTTCTATTCCTCCCTTAATCTACAGACTATTAGCTGCTCTATTGTCAATGAATCTGCTTCTTACATTGTCTTGTTTCTGATTTGCTAATTCAATTCTCAAGGGTGGCAAAAACTGATATACAATCTTGTTAGAAGTATATACAATGGAAAAGTGAGTACAATGTGAGTTGAGCATCTAAGCGGTTTCCTTCTGAGTTAGCGAAAGACATTCGGTGCTTTAAACAGTTTTTGATCTCCCAGAGGTTTCTGTTCGTTTCCTGGTTCTGAACATTACATTTGGAAATTAAGGTCATCTGAAAAATGATATTTATAAAGGTGCAATGGTATTATACAGTATCTTAGCTTTAGATTCCCTTTTCCTATAGAACAACTAATTACAGTAAAACCTCACTAATCTGAAGCACCCCAAAAGGAGAAAACATTCTGGATTAATTTTTTTTTAATTTGATATAAAGTATTTTTTTAAAGTTATATGGGTCTCTTGCTTTCAAAATCAAAACGTGACTCACATTAGCTGCTAAGAAAATATTACGAAGACTTCCTGGAGAATGTATTCTGTTGAATAAATAACAATATCCATTTGGCTTTAAATAGTATGTCCAAACACTTTATTGTCTTAAGTAATTTAAACTTAATGCTATAATATTTTATAGGACTACCCCCCTGTAAAATCATTTCTGAATAGTTAAAAGGTAAACTTTAGTCTCAACCAGGTTGAATTGTCACAAATTCTTAATGAATGGATTCTAACTTTATATGTATTTTAACAGCTAAAGAGTCATCTCAATGACCTTTTGACATCTCACAATTTAAGGTCTTCCTGTACTTTTGGGAAGTCGTTTTAAAGCTGAAAGTTAATTTTATTTATACCTACTTATCAAATTATATACTACAGCTCCTCACTTTGAAAAATGAGATGAGAACAAAGGAAGAACAGCAAAGATGAAGAGAAGAGGGGTAATTGGTCCAAATTAAATGTGATCTATGTAAGGCAGGTTGGGGGCCAGAGGACAGGCCTTGCTCTGGCTGATTGGAATGTTTGGGTGGGTAATGAACAGAGGCCACAGGCCCTGGAGGAAGCCTCGTCCTTATTGTTACTTACAGACAAATGACCCTTAGGTTCATCTAAAAAAACCGCATTTGCAAAGTCAGTGTGATTTATCTAGGAAGAAATCGGTACCAGCAAATTAGTTCTTTTAAACAGACAAACAAACTTTAAGGATTATTTTCTAGAAGGGTTTTTCATTCCAAATAGGGAATAAGAGATTCCCTACAAACTGAATATACTTTCACCTCAGATAATGCAGCAAGTTTGAGTTCTAACAGGATTTCCTGCTTTAACAGAAGTTTTCCTTAACTAAATAATTGTAGTGTAGCAAAAAAAAAAGGAAACCATGTTTTAAATATCTTTTTTCTTACCTTTTGTTCTTTTGTAATAAATAACAAACTTCTTGTTTCAAAAAGTTTTTTTTTTTTGATTAATGAAATAGGCTAAAATGTTGGAGTTTAGAGTTAAACAAGGCAGAAACATGCAGTTTAAAGAAATTTACAGTTTATCAGCCAGAACCACATCTGTTGGGCAAAAAAATCTTCATAACATAATTATGAATGTAAAGAGTTAACTTTGATTTCTGTTGATCATGTAGATAAATTAAGGGCTATTTCTTTGGCAATAACAGTACTGTCAAAAAAGCAAGGAAAAAGAGTAAAGAAAGGACATTTTAATAAGATGTGTGGTCACACAATCTAAACAAATTCTTAAGGAAATATAAACACCTAGGTGCAAATTAAATACTTTCTTAAACTTCAGTTGTTGTTACCGATTTTACCAATCTCATTTTTTTTAAATTTTGATTTAAGGGAAAGGCTATTTCCACACAGTGCTTCAAAGAGCAGGAAATTCTCTATCAATGATCTCCTTTAAGCTTTTTGCTCATCCGACATCAAAAGGCTTCAACTATCTGTTTGCCCCCCAATCATAGAGACAGCCTTCTTTAAAGGCTCCAAAAAGAATCTAGACTGCTTCCTAACTGTGGAAGGCAAATCTGCATTCTTCTAGGGAAAACGGAAATTATACTTGCCTATACATACCTACCATTCTTGTATCTTTCTTTTCCAAGTTGGAAATTTCTAAATCGGAAACCAAGGGGAAAAAAAAGAGGAATATCCAGATATCAGCGAGACTCCCCAAAGCTTGTGAAAGCTCCGTAATGATTTCTGGCTAATTAGAAAGATTTCTTAGGAAAAAGACACTCATTTGTTTCTTTAAAATTCCCTCTTCTCACTATATCAGTGACTTTCAAGATTATATACAAATTTGCACTAAATTACTAAGCTCCTAGATGTTTTCAAAACTGCTTTTCAGAGAAGCTCTGACCTTTTTTGGAGCATTTTAAAATAGATTTAAACCAAACTTTTAATTAAAAGCCAGTATAGAGAAAAGTGGTATTATCACAGTCCATTTTTCAGGTGGATGATGAAGAAACATTATGCTAGAAACCAGAATTACTAGTGGTTCTAAAATCCAAATACGAGAATGATCCTGTCCAATTACTCATGCCACTCATGTGATTGTTTCTGACTTATTCCATATCTCTGATGCTGGAAAATTAATGGACGAAGTTCATTGACATTGCACGCTTTGGTTACCTATTTTTCCAGCCCTTAAAAAATAAATATTACATATATTTGCTAAATACTTCCTCTGTCTTGTGTTTTATTATGAGAAATGAACTCTAAATGTTTTTTGGCCAAGATAAAATATGTTTGGCTTCAATATCATGCCAGACATCTTTTTCTTAAGTTTCTAAGATCTTTGGTGGACTTCTACTTCTTGGAATCCAGGGTGTTGGAGTGTGTGTGTGTTGTTTTTTAAGTAAATGTTGAGACATTTAAGTAAATGTTTTTGAGTAAATTTGATTCTTTATTTTAAACAATTTCAACTTCCCTCTCAAAATTGTGGTTATGGGTGAGAAACCCATGGTCTCAGTGTTCCAGTGATCCAACTTTCCAATTACTCAGACTGCACCCCCAGCAAACCCCAAAGTCTTTCGTCAGAGAGGCCACTTCAACAAATTCTAATGTCTTTATTGATCTCCTTTCATCAATGAGTCAACAAATATTTCATGAAGTGCCAAAGAGAACAGCCTCTTTTTCTTCCAATATTCAAGTAGGTACACCCATATAACTACAGAAAGGGATTTTGTTTTTCTGTGAGAATCCTGTTCATTTGAATTGGGTGTTCTGTCGGCTTTTTGTGGTTAGGGAAAAACATTTCAACAATTCCCTACCCTTCTGCTGGAAAATCCATCTCACCCTAGTCTGATATCTTACTTTTGTGTAGAAAGAGGGAAATAATTGATTTATCCTCTCTCCTGAATGCTCTACATTGTCTCGCAGACTTCCCTTCCAGGCTATCTGTGAGATTTGAGAATGTATATTTCCTTGCTCTTGTTTGCTGTTTGTACAAAGGATTTTTATCTTGTTTTAAGTTCAGTCTCACAAGCTAGGATTTCCTTTCTTTAGTAACACTTTGTCCCCTAAGCAATAAAAATTTAAAAGCCTTTTCTTGAGTTTGTTCAACGTTCCATTTTACTCTTATTTTGTTTTTTTTCATGTATACTTTGAGAAGGTATTGCTCTACCTATTTTTAATTTCTTTCTTTATTTCCTTGGAAAGCCAAACTATTACCTCTTTCTCTTTCCTCCCCTCCTGTCTTTCTTTCACTATTATTTCAAATGACATAAAAGTTGAAGTGCAATATCCACCCCTTAGCGCTCCTACTTCTTCTATTTCTAAAAGCACCACCAATAAGAACTTACACCCATACTGAATAGCTATTCTCAAATTAGAATCACCTATTGTCATCCACTAGTGTCATTTGTCCTTTGGGGTGTAATCTAAGCTCTGTTCAGGTGAAATAGAATATACACCAGAGGGAACAAAAGAACAAAGACCATCATTTTCTGAGCTTCCACCTACCTAATCACTAGCAGCCAGGACTCTGCACAACAAACACTTTAGGCCTAGGAGTTAAGTGTTTCACACCAGGGTATATGTCTGAAATATATATTCATTTATGTAACAAAAAATAATTGATAAATTTCATACAACACAAAAAACATAACATTGCACATTGAATTCAACTTGAATAAAACAATATGGCAGAAGTTATATTTATAAGATATTTTTCCAAGTTGCAATTGAGAGCTCACATATTTTTAAAACAATATTCAATATAATGAAATTCCAAGTCAATGAAATTAGAATAGTGCCTTAGACTTTGCTGTAAGCAAGTTTGGTTTGTATTTAGTTAAATCAGTTGTTGTTCTAAAGTTTTTCTCTTAAATAATACTTTTTAAAAAATTTAAGTGATGAATGGTAGCATTGCTTTCATTCAAATTTATTGTAAGATATAAATTAAAAGACCTAATGGATTATACGGTTTAAGGTGGCAGTGAAAAGGTCTGGTTTTAAAAATTTCATGTTAGCCATAGCAACAAAAAAAATACAAAATAAAAATCAAACAAAACCATCAGCATTTTAAAACATTACCTCTACCCCCTAAGAGAATCAGCAGCAGCAGGAGAAAAATGCATTGTCCTAAGATGTGTTATTCATTGTCTGAGGAGGTGACTCCTGGTATGCAGTAAGGAGAAAAGGTCAGAAAGGGTTAACTAAGAAGCAAGAGTGAAAAAAAAAAAAAAAACAGCAAAATTTTATCAGATTTCCTGTGTCCCTTGTTTCAGAATTTCTAGCTTTCATGATTGTGTCAGGTGTTTTCTATGCATATACAGTCGAGGCCTTATATCACAATCTAACTTACACCTTTAAACAAAAATGCGCAAGAGGATTTTTTAGGGCAGTGAAATGACTCTATATGAGACAGTAATGGTGGATACATTACACATTTGTCCAAACCCATAGGATGTACAACACCAAGAGTGAACGGTAAACTGTGGTCTTTGAGTGAGGAGGATGCTGTGTCACTGTGGGTTCACCAATTCTGACAAACATACCGCTCTGGTGGGGAGGTTGATCATGGGGGAGGCTGTGCGTGTGTGGGGACAGGGGATTCTCTGTACCTTTTTCTCAATTTTGCTGTGAACCTAAACTGCTCTAAAAAATAAATCTTTTTTTTTTTTTTTAAAGAATGTGCACAGCAGAGACCTCCCCACTTCTCCTGCCCCCTCTCTGCAGGCATTTCAGTTCAGCTTTCAAAGGCTGTGGAATAACAGAAAAGCACACAAATGGTCTGCAGACATGTCCTATATATAATGTGACTGTAGACTTTATCAACTACATAAGGGAGTGAAGGGGCTCCTAGTAATGATAGTGTAGGGACAGCAGGCACCTGGGACTATTCCAGCAAAATCAGATGTATGATCACTCTACCTAATATTCCACAGTTTACCAGCATTTTTAGACTATAAAAGTAATGTAGCATCATGATGGAAAGTGTGAAAACCTAGGAGAAAGAAAACGTAATGACACCATCCTAAAACAACAACTCAGTTAATAATTTTGAATTCTTTTCCAATGTTTTCCATATTTCTTTTTTACAATTGCACTCCTAATGTGTATGTGATTTTTTTGTGCCCTGTGTTTTGCTCTTACTATGATGTCAGAAATACTTTTTCTGTTGCCAGTTTTCAAAATCATTTTAACATCTATCTCCGTATTCCAAGGAGAAGAGTTACCTTTATTTAGCCATGTTTTTTCAGTGTTTGAATTGTTTAGCTGCATATAAAGAGAAAGTCCTTGCTGTTCAAGGTGTGGCCTGTGGACAGCTGGCATGGGGATCACCTGAGAACTTGTTGGAAATGCAGAGTGCAAGCCCCACTCCAGACCTACCGAATCTGCCTTTTAAGAAGATTTCTAAGCGATACACATCAAACCTGGAGGAGCGCTGAGTTTGTCTACTTATAAATTATGCTGCTCTGAACAACTTTGTGCATATATATTTACCCTATTTGTGGATAGTTTAGTTGCATTCAATTGCCAGATATGAGATTATGAGTTCAAAGGACTTGCTGATTTTCACGCTGGCCTGAATTGCAAGGGGGAGATTTAAGAGCCACAGTGGTGGGTGTAATGGAGCACTATAACCTGAAGACTGGTCCAGTTTGTGCCCTCTGCCGGCTAGTGGATTATGATTGACCTATTGGGGCCCTCTGGTGTTAAAAGTCCTCCAATGTAAAGAACAAACCTCATATTCCCATCTGAAGGCAAAACCAGAGAGGAAAATAACTTTCTGTTCCATCTCCCTGCCTCATAGACTCACAGAGCTTCTTGCAGTGCCCATCAGATTGCAAGGCTGACAACTCCTAAATATTCCAGATACAAGCCAGAAATCTCCTTAAATTTCATGTCCAGGGAATTCATTCCTGACTTTCTTTGAGTCATGAAGAGCAAGAAATGCTTCTCTCGGGGCCTTTAGATTCACCTTCCAAGCCACAGTAATTCTAGCTTTGTTCTGGCATCCATAACCCAAAGGATCACTGTGCTGCTTCTTTGATGGCTCCCTAAGTCTTGTTTCTTCCCCAGGAACTGCAGACATTTTCTTTTACAGATAATCTCAGTCTTTTTGGAGCCTGTGATTCCAATGCTTATGCCATCCTCACTGGGAACCATGTTATCCAGACTTTACTCAACACTGCTCTTGTATATGACCTGCTTTTTATTCCAGCATCTCTAGTTTTTCAGTTGGACTCTGGGTTGCTGTTTTTCTTGGGCCAATGTCACATTTGGGGGTTTATGGTATGCTTTCCCGATAGTGACATTGTCCAGATCCTCAGTTTAATTCCTAGTGTTCTTAAGTCTGCCCATCAAAACTGCCACACATCAGGCCTGCTTATCTGTGTGGGTGTCTGGGACCGACTCTATCAATAGCATCCTGCTGAGTCACCTTCATTTAAGATTGATCGCAAATGGACATCTGGATTTGTCTTAAGATTATTGGGATATCAATATTCATCCTGACAAACTTGACTAGATCGGTAACATGACTTTACTGTTTCTTCTGAGGACATTTCCCCAAATTTAGTTGTTCTCCCCTCTCCATCACTGACAGAGCTTAACATTGTTTCACAGAGAAGTGGAAGAGTGTCTTCCATGACCTACTCTTCCTTATACTATTCAACCTGTGAGTCCCACTATGTTTATGAAGTCATCTTTTGTGTTCAAGCACGGTACCATAATAAGCATCATTTGAAACTGTGTAAAGGAGAATGTGTGTGTATGTGTGAGTGTATGTGTCAGAGAGAGAGAGAGAGAGAGAGAGAGAGAGAGAGAGAGATTCTATCTGACCTTTACCCATAGTTCATTTTGCTCTGAGACAGGCCAAGTGGAGAACTTGGCCCCAAGATAGCTACCAACAATTCCTTCCTGTATGCAAGAGCCATTCTCCCATTGAGCAGTAGAATCTATGCCTTAGCTTTTCTGAGTTTAGGCTGATCTGCGAATGCTCTGACCAACAGGATACAGTGAGGCTAGGTCATAAGAAGGCTTTCAGCCTTTGCCTGGCTCTCTTGGAATGCTTACTCTGGGGGGAATCCAGCCATGACATAAGAAATCTGACTACCCCAAGGCTACCATGCTGTAAGGAAGCCCAAAGTAGCCAGACGGAGAAGCCACATGGACAGAGATGTGACCAGTCAGCCCCCAGCTATCCCAGCCCACATGCCAGACATGTGAATGAAGAAACCTTTAGAAGACTCCACCCTCTGCCTCCATACAACTGAAGTTATATGAGAGAACTCAAAAGAAACTCATCCAGCTGAGCCCTTAAAGCCCCAGACCCATGAAAGATAATTAGTAAATAGTTATTGAAAACACTAAGTATTGGGGGTGGTTTGCAGTGCAGCAATCGATAACTGGAATACCAAGTATCTATTTTTCGTAAGGAAACTTGTCAGATCCAAGGTAATCAAACAACTGTATCTGTGATTATGTCACAGGGTTTGATTCTGCTTTAATTTGCCATTAAAAGCTATGGCATGCTAAATCATTCTGGAAAGGGTAAAGTGTCATGGCTACTTTAATTTGCTATCCAGATGTGGCTAGCATGTGTTATTCTCCAAAGCTGCGTGATGAACAACATCACTTCTGCATTGATGGACTAGCTATGGTCTAGGACTTTATTGAGAGTCTGACACTGTTAATATTCACTGTAGTATGAAAATTGGCAATAGTCATAGAAAGTTAGAGGAAGAGGGAGCCATATATACAGACATCACCTAGTTCAGTCACCAATTTTTGTTTTCCAGATTAGATAAACAGGTGCACAGAGGTAATGTGACTTGCTCAGATCACAGATCTGTTTGGTGTCAAAGCCAGGACAAGAATTCAGGTCTCCTGGCCTAGGAGTAGCTCCTTTCACCATATTACTGTCTCTTGGAAGTTAAAGAAACACTGAGGAAGTCAGTATGCAATGTGGTTTTCTCTTCTCTTCCATTATTGGTGTATGTCCTATGTGCTATTGATCTGTACAATGGGCTAATCCATAGCTTATATGATTATTTTGAAGGTTAAGGGAGATAACTTATGGAAATTATCTGGCACTTACTATGTACTCAATAAATGTTAAGTATTGGCTTCAAGAGCCTCGTAAAACAAATTCTTTGGGATCAGCTTCTGAAGGATCTTGAAATTGAAGGAATTTTTCTCACAAACAATACCCTAGGTATGAGAAATTCATCACTAGGGAGTGCTACAGAAGGGAATTCAGCATCCACCCAAGTTCTAACCCAGACAAGTAGACATTTAAACGACCTGTGAGGAAAGAAAGAAGGGGATGTAGGTAATTAGCACGAGTGCATGGAGTAACTCACCATCCTGCAAAGGGAAACAGAGAGGGCTGAGTCAGCTCTGGATACAAGAATGAGAAGGGAGCAGGCCTGGATGTCTGGAGTTCTTTCTGTCAACTTTTTATAAAAATAAGTACCTCTAGCTCTCTGTCTGTCTGCTGAGGAGACGATCCATCACCCGGTCTGTGAAAGTGGCTTTTCCTTGGGCCCGTCTCTCCAGACTTCTGTTGTGGTTACTTGTCTCCCTGTGGTTATCCCCATGTCTGCTTCTCTGTCTCCCTTGTATCATATGTGCTGTGTGTGTAAAACTCTTTATGTGGAGTCTGGGAATGGTTTTTAATACATTCAGAGCCATAAGCCAGAACCTCCACCTTTAATACCTGCTTCTGCCATTTCTCATCAATGGAGCTGCGAGCACATGTGGGAAGCAGCCGGCCGTGACGGATTGGGGCCTTGCTGCACAAGGAGAAGCAGATGGGAGAAAAGGGAGCTATTGTACTGCACACCTGTGCAGCCATTGGGACCGGAAAAAAAAGGTGTTCTAGAGGCCATGAGCAACAGTAGACACAGCCCAGGTTGTGGACACAATGAACAAGAGACGCCGCAGAGTAACCATCACGGTGATATCAGGCGATGAGTGGGAAAAACCATTTTCACTAGTTTTTTGCTCGCCACATGGTAAGGTGAAGTTGTTGTTTCAAAACTGTTGGCAGAAGCCTTTGGAGCTAGACTGATGAGTTCCAATTCCAAGTCTGCTGCTGGTTGGCTTTATGATCTGTGGTCAGCTATTTAACTTCTCTGAGCTACAATTTCCTTACCTAGAAAATGGGGATGATAATAATGGCTGCTTTGCAGGCAGGTTGTAAAGAAGATTACATGGAAATAGTATAGGAAAAGTGCCTATCAGCTCCCTGGAGTATTGCAGATGCTTATAAATGACAGCCATTATTATGTTGATAATGATTTTCAAAATACAGGCGGAAAATGCTTTACAGTGAATAAAATTAACCTACTCATTTGGACTAAACCTCCCACGCAACACTTAAAACCTCACTTAACCTTGCTGGACCTACTAAGTGAGCATCATGTTGTTGGACCCATTCACAGGTTTGGTGAATCTTAACCTTAAGTCTAGCTGGCCTCTCTTTTCTCTGCAGCATCAAGATGTCTAGCTCCAGAAGGTGCAAGGGATCACAGGATGTTTATCTGGGGGTCAGGATGGTTCTGAACCTGTTTTTAAGTCAAATTTAGGGATTTAAAAAATGTGATGATTAATTGTTTGAGTTCCTCCTCAAAAGGACACAAAGCATCTGCTGCTAGTGTTTGTGCTTTTAAAACCTTAATGTTCTCTATAATAAGGGAAAAAGGAACTTCTAGTCCCACGTGTGTTTTGCAAACAGTTTTATAATAACAGTGAATTGTGTTTATGGACTCAACTAATGATAGAAAAAGAGAAACAACCGTTTGTTGAGTGCCTGCTACTACGTGCCAGGCATGTCACAATCCTCCCTTTAGGATTGCCAGGTTCCCATTTCACAGAGGAGAAATCTGAGGCTCCAAGAGGTGAAGTCCTTGCTGGCGATTGGTGGAGTCTGTGTTCGGATGTGGGTGTGTCTGATTCCAAAGCCCTGGCTCTGTCCAGTCCACTTTACCAATTCCAGGCTCAGTTCCATTTGCTTGACGTTAATATCAACCCCATAGGTGCTCAGCCTCACAGATTTCTTGGGCTGTTGAGATGCTATGAACTATCCTTGCTCTCATCTTTGGAGTGGTCCTGCTGTTTCCACTCTGGGTCCAGATGACAGAAACTCTCTGTGCATGTGTCAGTTATTTCAAGATGTTGAGTGTGAAACTTTTAATCAAGTATATCAGGGGAAGGCCACATCTGGAAACAATTATCCAGATGTTATAAACCACTTTGGCCAGCAGTTGCCAGACTGCTGTCCAGGTGATGAGTACAGGATACCCCCTCCATATGTTCTGGAGGAACCGAGAGCTGGGAAATTCGTAATTACTCTGCTGCATTCTTCCTTGGAAAGGATGTTAGGGACCTGCATCACACACCTCTAAGACCATGGGTGACTTGGTGACTCATAAGAATCTCCAAGCCAAAGAATAGTGGCTCCATTTTCCTCATGATCCCTAGCACGTACCCTGAAAGAGGAGTGAGGGGGTGGTCTGCGCAGCTGCAATGCTATGGGCACCTGCTCCCCACAGCTCAAATTTAGGACTTTGTTTATGGGTTGCTTTCTTTTCCCCCAAGCTTCTACAGAGAAAAGTCTCAATCCCAGAGCCTCCCCAGAGAGAAAAACTGCAGTCGGAGTTAACTGCTCCTGGGAGACAGAAGGATGGAGCAGGTACTTCACCATGTCGTCGTTTTTTTAAGAACTGGAATCACCATCCACAAGTGGGAGGGCCCCGTGTGATTCACACAGTTCTGTTATATGACAAAAATGATACAGGTACCTAAGTTCTAATCAAACTTTATGATTTCTTACCATATCACACAACCTTTTGGTTCTGATCCTAGTGTTCATTGCTGCTATTAATTGTCAATTGAAGCCAGCTTATTAAAAAGGAAGCAACATGGCATCAGGCAAAAAGGGGTGAAAAGCATTTATGTGAACGTTGAACTATCTGCATTTAGATCCATTGCTTTCTACCCGTGTGATCTGGGATAAATGAGTTAGGCTTCATCTTTGTAAGCTTCAGTTTTCTCTCCTGAAAAAATGGTAATACCAAACTACATAGGGCTGCTGTGAGCATCTGAGGGACAACACATGTAAAGCACTTAGCCCAACGTAAGTACTCAATGATTGTCATTGTTGGGGTGGCTGCTGATGACCATTTGTTCTAAGAAAACTACATGTCTTCCCAATAACTGGAAGGCGAGTGGCAGATGTTAGGGGGTCGCTGTGTTGAACCGCAAACAATTGGCAAGTGATTTGGGCCAGAGAAGAGAAAGGCTGAGTGGGAGAGGCTGAGCGCTAGCTGCTGCTATTCACATTCGAGCTAGTGGACACGACTTCTAATCTGGCCCAACCAGTTTGATTCAAAACCAGCCTCTCCACAGGAATTTCACACTTGCAAATGAGGATTTTGATGGTCCTTGTAAAATAACCTCTAGTTTAGTCTGCACAGCTCTGCCATTTAAAAGCCAAAGTCCCTAAAATGGGCTAAATTGACTGCACAATTTCTCTAGTCTGATCCCAGCCTTGAGACCACAAAGGCAACAGGTCTCTCCTTTCCAGTGTTGGAGGATTCTCTCACATTTCTGAGTGAATGAGCACTGTGGTTATTTCCAAGCAGAGAGAGCCAGACAACACTTAGGCTTAGAAAACAAATGTGAACCCTCATTAACAGCCACCGTTTAATAATATGTTCAAGCAAAAATGTCAATTTAACCTTAAATAATGCTTGGTCCATATAGCCAGCAGAACCCTTTCAAGGTGTACCCGTTTATAGCCAGCAGAACCCTTTCAAGGTGTACCCGTTTACAATTTTTTTTGATTCATTCAACATTTTCAATTGCCTTTATATGCCGTAAGCATTCATTTATGTCCTAAAAAGTTTTTTTTGTTTTTAATTTTTTCCCCAGGAGTGAAATAGTTGAGCTCTTGGAAAATTTAATTGTAGTTTTGCTTTGCTTTATCTGGTACATCTGATTACTTTAGCCCCAGGCAAAGATGCATTAGCTTCAAACAAAACAAAACTATGTTGTCTTCAAACTATACGTTTTACTAAAATTTCCACCTTAAAGCAAATTGATGTTTATATAGTTTAATACAGAGGAGACTTATTCATACTCTGATTTCTTGGATGATCCTTTTGTATTGACTTCTTTCTTGCTTTCCCTCAAATGTGGGTCTGTCCTTGGTCCTCTACCCCAATCTTATGATACCCCTGGCCTGACCAATGCTCCTGACTACAGAGATCTTAGTTACTTCTAAGTAACTGTCACCTCTATTCAGGTACCATCCAAATAGTGACGCGAAGAAGAGGAGAATCATCGCTGCTTTAAATGTATTGAAATTGAGAAGCCCACCGGATATTCAAAAAGGAAAGTCCAGGAGATGCACACAGAGACCCTCTTAAAAGCTTTATTCAACTTTTTCTTGCCTATAATCATGCCTTGAAAAAGCTCCTGTTGTAATGTATCATGAGCCATATCTGTTTGCCAAAGAGGCTGACGAAACATGTCTATTTTTCCAATTTTCTTTTTTAAGCCTGTAGGGTCTCCTGTTTCATCCTGTTTATCCAAGTTTTATTTATTAGGTTGGTGTAAAAGTAATTGCGGTTTAAAAGATTAAAAGTAATTGCAAAAACTGCAATTACTTTTGCACCAACCTAATACAATATCCTAAAAAATCTCTATGCTGTAGGGATCATGTGGATATGAAGATGGTTTCAGCGGCTACCCACGAGTGCTGTAATGTTAAGAAACATAGGGCAATGCTTTACTGTTGAGGACATGGGGACCTCACTGTGTGAGTGCAAAGTCGGGCGTCTCACTCTGGACTTAAGGAAAGAAATTCAGATGGAGGACCAGATGGAGTCTTGCACAGGCCCTGTCCAAACCACCACTGGGCTAGGAACAGCAAAAAATGCCCATGCTATCCCTTCCTCGCTTGGGTGATGACAGGTAGGAAGCAAATTAATTCTCTAATAAAAGTGCAAGAAAAAATTCTTGTTGTCCAAATGTCCCTAAGTCTCCTTTGCCTGAGGACATAAAAGAAGTCACCTCAGTGTCACTTCCTCAGCCTCCTCAGAGCCTACCCCCAATCATCTTGGGGAGTCCCTAGGACTGTCCTGCATGGGTTCATATTTTCATATCATCCCATCTGGACCTGTATTTGGTATGTAGTATTTTGTCACCTTTTTTACTTAGTATATTGTGAACTGTCTCTCATGGATTAGATATTCTTCTATGCCACGATTTGTTTATTGTTATATAGTATTCTATTATATGGCTAAATTGTTTAACCAGTCCTCTGCTGTTGTATATTTACTACCAATAGTAAATAATTCTGTGGTGAATGTCTTTACACACACATCTTTGCACACGTGTCTAATTATTGTCCTGAAATAATTCCTGGGCATGGAATTGTTGGCTAACAGTGTGCTCCTCATAAAAGGTTAATGCTATTATTATTAATAAATAATGATCATGATATTAAGTACTACCAAATAGTGGGCCAATGGAAAGCAATTCCTTCGGAGAGAGCTCTTGAAAACAAAAGTAAAACACAGCCTATTAAAAAATGCATTTCAAAGAAGAAGAACCATTCCAAATTCAACAATACAAAGGAACAGTCCTGACTTTTTGAAGCCCTTTCATAATCTGACATTTTTGTTTCCTAAAATTTAAATTAGATAGTGTTTTTATGTAGGAGTGGTAAACATCTATTTAAAGGACAGTAACGAATAGGTTGTTTACTAGTGATATTTATCATCAAGAAGTCATGCAAGTCTGGACAGATGTTTTACACTTTATTTGAAAGCTCAGCATCCTGAAGTTTGTTAATTCTCTACTAGAGAGTTTTAAAAATCCCAGTGGTCCATAAGGGAATAAGCGGAATGTATGACTTGTATCGTTAACTAGATTTTCAGAGAAAGGAGTTGTCACCAACATATTTTGACCAAATGTCTTATTAAAGGCACCATCAAGAATGGAGCTTGGAAACAAGGGTAGCCCAGACACCCCTGGCAGCTCCATCATTCTGTATTTTAATAACGCATTGGCAACAGGATGAAGTAGTTTATGTTCCAGACTTTGCCTCCTGGTATCTAGATTTTTATAGGTGTTTTGACTGAGGTGTAGAGGAGGCATTTTTTTGACCCACTGATTTCTATTCCAGATTGTGGGATGTGAATAATTTGGTAAATTAACATCAATGGGTTAGACTGTTCTCTGTTACTAAAGGCCCCTGGGCTGCCTGTTCCACTGGACGGTCACATTAATTTGCAACCACATGAGGATGGCTGCTGGGCACATACGCCCAAGTTAAATTTCCTTTTGCAGGTTTTCCCCCTATTTTGGATATTCAGGTAGCCACTGAAGTCTGAGGCAGCTCTCTCTTGTGCATTCATAATTCTGGCTAAACCTAGAGCTTCCAAAACTAATATCAGAGAGGAAAGATCCAAACCTTAGTGCTTTTGTGGCTTTTTTTTTTTTTCCTGGGGCCAGCTTTCGGCCATGTTTCCAATGATCCGTCTGTACTCCTAGTCATATACTAAATGCATAAACTGTGTGTGCTACAAATGATGTTTTTCTAGCCTGTCCGTATAGCCTATTAAACCAGAGTTGGCAGTTTTCCATCCCTTAGGAGAAGCATTTGGCATAAATAATATTGTCATTTGGGAAGGCTAGACATAGTTTGAAGAAGTGACCTTGTATAAATATTGTCTGAGGTATGACTGAGGCTAAATTATATGACAGAGAGCTAGTATAGTCTGGGCTCTGGGCCCTCCTGGTAATGAAGTTGCTTCTTGTAGTAAAGGAATCATTTGAATTGAAAATGTAAACAACTACATCTGAGGCTGTTAAAAAACACAGGAACCAGTATATTTATGGACCCCCCAGGGTCCAGAGGATGGCAAAATGGTGCTGGAATTTCTTTGTCATTCTAATGGCTGTGTCCTTTTAACAGACAGGATGTCCTAGAAAGTGTCTTTTGTCTTACCACAGAAGTTCCCTCAGAGACTGCTGAACACTTAAGGCATTTGTTAACCCTCCACCCACATTTGGGATGAGCAGTCAGCACTGAGCACAGCATTTCTGGTCTGTTTGTGGGTGGCCTGGCATATCAGTCGCACAACAGTCCCCCAGAGACAGTTACTTTCCATTCCCCTTTTTACACCCTAGTTTAGTATTTCATTTCCTCTTTCTTGGCCTATGTAACTCTGATGGCCTCCTAATTATACAGAACTCCTCCCCTTCACTTTCTCTTCTGTCTATTAATTGATTTGCCAGATCTGTCTTTCAAAAGCATGATTTTTATTTTCATTAATACATTGATTTATCCATTCATTCAATAAATATTTATTGATTGTCAACTGTGTGTCAATCACTTTGTTCCCTGCCCTAATAAGATTCACAATCTAATAGGGGAAACAGGTATTTGACAAAAAAAATCTCAGTACTAGACAGAATTTTAAACTAGTGTGAGCATTCTGTAGGAAAGGAGCAAGATTCTTTGATAGTGTAAAACAAAGGAACCTTATCTGGACTGAGAACTTGGGGAGTCTACTCTGAAAAAATGATAATTTAGTTGCAGTGTGAGCATATATAGTTCTCATCTAGGCAAAGGAGGGACCTGGAAAATGGGGACAGGATGGGGAGGGAGGAGTATTTTCCAGAGTAATAGGCCACGGCAGGGGAGGCCTGGAGCCTCTGAGAAATGGAGAGAAGGCCAGCATGGCTGAAGGGTGGGAAGTGAGGGCCACACCAGGAGGGCTATGTAGGCCATGTTAAGGATTGGGGTCTATATCTACCATGCAGTGGGAAGCCATTAAAGAATATTTAAGCAGGCGGTGATTTGATGCGATTTGCATTTTGAAAAGACTACTTGGGCTTCAGTGGGCAGAAGTGATTGGCAGGGGGGAAAGAGTTCAGGAAGGAGGGATAATGTAAACCTGAGTTTTAGCAACAAAGATTAGAAGTAGACAGGTTTGAGCATTGCTCATGTGGAAAAAAACAAAATAAAAGAAAACAAAACAGGGTTTGCTGATGGATTGGACATGAGGGAGAAGAAATTGTCAAGGATGATTGTGAAGCTCCAATTTGTGCAACTAGATTGGCTGAGCTGCCATTTACTGGGGTGGTTACTGGGGTGGTTACTGAAAAAGAGGACTAAAATCATGAGCAAAGGCCTCGAGGCAGGAGCACACTTGATTTTCAGGGAGTCGTAAAGGGGAAAGAAGTAGCAGATGAAGGTACAGAGGTGTGATTGGGTAAGGTAGAAGATGGGATCACGTAGGGCTTTGTCGGCCACTGGAAAAGTATTTTGGCCTTTAGCTGAGTGAGATGGGAAGCTATAGGAGGGTTTTGAGCAAAACAATGAAATAATTTGATATACAGTTTTGAAAGATTACAGTGGCTGCTGTGAAGAGAAAAGATTCTAGGAGACAAGGCTAAGAAGGAGATCAGTTGGGTGACAATTACAATAATCCAGGTGCAAGGTGGTGGTGGCGGCTAGGATCACAGTGGTAGCTGATAAGGTGGTTAGAAATGGGTTGATCCTGAATAGATCATGAATATTGAAGCAACAGCATTTCCTGATGGATTGGATATGAAAAAGAAATAAAAAGACCAGTAAAGGACGACACCAAGAGTTTTGGTTTGATCTATTGGAATGATGGATTGCCATTCACTAAGATGTTGAAAATTGCAGAAAATTCATCAGTTTGGTTTTGAATATTACGTTTGAAATCCTTATTAGATATCCAAGAGGAAAGATTGTGTAGGCTGTTGGAAAATATGGGCTAAATTTCAAAGACGAGATCCAGAATAAAAATATAAATTCAGATATATTTGGGGTAGATGATAGATGATACTCAAACCCACGAGAAAGGATGAGTTCACCAAAGGAATAAAGAACAATAATTAGAGAAGAGGAATAGTATGGTTAGAAGCTAAACATAAAGAATATAATTCTAGTCAGTAATCAAGGTTGACATCACCAGTAATCAGACATACTGACATCATATACCCCTTGATATGATATACTGAGAAGAGTATAACGTCACCTCTGTGGTATTTTTGCCGAAAATATAACCATAAGAAAAACATCAATAAATTCAAATTAAGAGACATTCTGCCAAATAACTGACCAGTACTCTTCAAAAGGGTCGAGGTCATGAAAGACAACAAATGTCTGAGAAACAGTCACAGATGAAAGGAAACTAAAAAAATTCTCACAACAATACACAATGTGGGATCCCAGATTGGATCCTGGAACAGAAAATAGATATTAGTGGGAAAACTGTTGAAATTCAAATAAAGACTGTAGCTTAGTTAATAGTATTGTACCCATATTATTTTCCTGGTTTTGATCATTATACTATGATTACATAACATGTTTACATTAAGGAAAGGTGTTTTAGGAAAATAGAGAAATTTTCTGTTTTATTTTTGTAACTTGTCTGTAAGTCTAAAATTATTCCAAAAGAAAAAGTTAAAGAAAATTAAATGTATGGCTTTTGAACATATAACCCCTAAAGATGTGGCTGCCCTCATGTTCAGTTTTTCTGGCTTAGCATAGAGATAATAGAGAAATAGGCAAGAGTACCCAGTGGGGGGGACTGTTAAAGACTTTGGACTTTCCTCTAAGAGCCAGTGAAGGATTACACAGGGAATGTGGAAGAAGATGGGAAATTAGACATGTTTGTTTTAGGGAAAAACAGACAAGAAAACAGAATAAATACTAAGTTAGGCCCAGACTCAAGCAAACACCCAGTTACTCTCAATTATTCATCCTGTTCTCCAAACAGAGTTGACCATGAGTTAGTTCATGACTCACAAGGGTGTTAGCACATTGTAACGTCTGGCTGGGAAGATTGCTCAAATCCCAAAGGATTATCCTTGAGGAGCATTGCAGCAGCCTGTTTTCTCCTGGCACTTCTACAGTGCAGGCATAACTGTAGAGGGGCTTTTAAGCTTGTAGGCCAGAAAGGTAAGTTGAGTGTACATTATATCTGACCCTCTCTGTCCTGAATCATTCCAGAACAAAGATTGCAGCTGGATTGAGATACCAACCTGCAGTGAGTGAGGAAATGACACACCAGGAATGAGGAGACAAGCTCATCTTACATCCTCCTTCTTAGTGAACTCTGCTGGGAGATGGGGTTGTGGTGAATTGGGGTGGGGTGGGAAGTGGAGTATTAAGGATTCCATCACATCAAAGTTCCCAAGGGTGTTGTAGAGCAGTTGGAGATGGTGACAGGGAAGTGCTAATTATAAAATTATGTACTAAATATTAGCCTTGGGGCAATTGTAAAAATGGTTCATAAAGAAGACAGAGGATTTTCTGGAGGTGGGATGTTTGTGCCTTGGCCAAAGAAAGGGGTGAACTATTGAAAAAGATGTGCCCTTTAACCTCCCTGCTGTCCAATGGGGAACGAGCTAAGAATCAGGGAATCACTGGAGTATGATTACCTCCCCATCCTCCCCACAACCAACCTGCCTCATGTCAGCACTGATGGCTAGCTCTGCTCTCAGAAACTCTGAAATCATGCCGTCCAATACCCTAAGGTTCAAATCCTGCAAAATGCTATCAATAGTAGCTGTCAATCCTCAATACTTACTATATGCTGGCTCTTTATATAATTGTTTCGAATCCTTTCGACAGCCTTTCAAAGTAGTTATCATCACCCCCATTCTACAGGGGATCTTACTGGTGAGGAAATAAAGGCTTAGCTTGTCTGAAGTTACACAACTAGTGAGTGGCTGAACCCAGATCTGGCTTCCCACAGAGTGGCAGAGCTTTCCCCTAAATCTGCTGCCTTCCCAATATTGAATGAGCACACGGTGGAGCCAGGAATAAGTAACCCCCTGGGAGAACATCAGCACCTCTGGGAAGTGCCCCAACTGGCATCGACCATCACTCCAGGTAGCCGAACTATATAGACACACACCAATGTGCAGGTTTTCAGGAAATTTCACTGGAGAGGTAGAATCAGCAGCCCATGACTCATCAAGTTGAATTTGGGGAGAAAGGATGCCTGATAGGGCTACTGCAGGCAGTTTTCCTAACTGAGGTCTGTGAAGAGTGAGGGGGAGGGCATGAAGAGCCATGACCCACACACCTGGGTTCCTGATGTTAGAAAATCACGAAGCTATTCTGTCAGTGTTGGCCTGCAGCTACATTTTTGGCTTAAATTTTGGGTGGCTTTACCAAGCCTCAAAGGCGGAAAAAACAAATTATGTTGAGAGTTTGACAGTGAGCAAAATCCAGGGTGCTAGCTGGCTCCTTGCCACAGACTTGACATGTGAAGAGGAGCAGAGAAACTTTCTCATTACCATCAAAGTCTGTCATCTGCCCTGGGCGTCCCACAGAGAGAAAGGTAGCCAGGTCTCAACCCCACTATCCCTGGAGCGAACCCCTTTGATGCAGAATTACAGAGGAGTCCAGGCCCCCAGAAGACAGGGTGTACCGACCTACCACACCGATAGAACAGATCTGCTATTAATTTTTTTCATTAAGTGCAAGCAATGGGCAAGAGTATTTTGCATGTTGTAAAGAAGTCAGAGTTTTCCAGAAAAGGTGAAGGGAGAAAAAAGAAGTCAACATCTCATTGTAGGTGTTGAGAAGAGGGAGTAACGTCTGAACTCTGTAGCACTATTTACAAGATCAGCCTCGTCATTTCCTCATTTTATCTCCCACTGTTGCCCTCCTCAACCTTTGTTCCAGCCATATTGTTCTCTTATTGCTCTGCTTTTGTGTGTTTTCCTCCCCTCTCCCTGGAATAGCCCCTTATTCCTCTCCCTGCTCCCTATCACCTGCATAGCTCCTACTTGATCTTCATAACTCAGCTCAGTATTCCCTTGCCAGGACATCTCCCTGCCTACCTAAGGTTAGGTAGGTGCTATCCCATGTGTACCCTGTGGATTCTTCTAGCAAAACACCAGTTTTGTAAGCTCTGGGAAGGCAGAAACTGAATCTTACTATCATTGTTCCCGAACTCTTCACGTCCTAGCTTCAGGGATACACAGAGAACAAGAAAGTAAGGACATCCAGCTGTAGACAAAACATCTCTCCATAAATGTTCCACTGGCTCCTCCTATTGAGTTAACCTGCACCTCCATCTGGGTTCCTCATCACTTCAATCCTCATCAACTATCTTTGACTTTTCTCTTCCCCACTTCTTTTATTTAATCACCAATAAGTCCTGTCCATTCAAATAACAATAATATTAAGTGCTTAATATATGTTGTCATGCAGGGTCTCTGGTCCTGCTCCCCACACCAGAGGCCAAAAAGGAACACCAACGAAGCCATGGGTTATATAGAGGGCACATACCACTATATTCTCAATGGCAGCTGGTCGAGACCCAAAAGCAAATATCCACCTGTACCCCAGCAATGGGTTTTCCTGCACCAGTCTCACTGGCAGTCAGGCGAGACACAGGAAGCAAACATCTGCTGGTTCCACTGTATGGTGGTACGTTCCCAAGCAAACAGTCAAGTGGTCCATCAAATCAGGGATGGAAGACAATTCTCCATAGTCCACTGTCATTCGCCAGGGCTGTGCGTTGGCCTCACAATGTGTGCCCTCTCCGCAGGGTAGGGCTCCAAGTCCTCCCCAAATGGGATGACCTTGACCTCACCCGCGTGCTCCACTGGGGACTCAGCAGTGTTTCCTCCTGGGTCTACAAGTCCCGCATCCGGGCTGCCTTGGCAAGCACTTCCCAGCCTACATGGCTCAATGACCTTCACTTTTTCTGTTCTATCTGATTGGAGAACCATCTACATCTTCCCACCCCTCCAAGTGGGGACTCCTGAGAACAGTGGCCACCAGGCACCACACACTGTGTGGGGTCACATGTCCTACTGTGTAGGGTCAGACATCATTTTTACCTGGCTGGAATCCTACTCGCTGTGCCAGGTGTCCGATTGGGTGGAGGCCTCTGTGTAAAATGTCCACAACACTAGAAGCCCATGGCAACAGCAAACTACCAAAAGGAAGACAACACTTGCTTTGGCCAAGAGGGTGGTGTGCCATCTGGAGGCTTGAGAGGACCACCAATTCACCGAGGGGGTCACATTTTTCCCAGGCAGATCACGTTTCCTGCTCCTGGCACTGCTCCTCATGGGCTTCCTGAGACTGAGTGTTCATACACACAAACTGCTCCCCGCCCTTCAGAGAGTTTTGGCCAGCACCGTACCCTGCTCGCTGCGTCATGTGTCATGCAGGGTCTCTGGTCCTGCTCCCGCACCAGAATGCAGGGTATGGTGAGGCCAAAAAGGAACACCCACGGAGCCATGCATATGGGTTTCATACCACTATATTCTCACTGGCAGCTGGTTGAGACCCAAAAGTAAACATCCGCCAGTACCCCAACAAAGGGTCTTCCTGCACCCCAGTCTCATTGGTGGCTGGGTGAGACACAGGAAGTAGGATCCACACGACCCAAAATCCACCATCCACGCTTGCTAACCCCACTTGCTAGCCGCAATCCACCATCCGTTTCTCCGCCAACAAGCCAACCCGCTTGCTAACTGCAATCTGTCCTTGCTAACTCAGCCACGGCAGTTATATCAGTGGCCAAGGGCTAACCAGTTACAGCTGATGGCCAACCAGTCACAGCGAAGGCCATCTACTACCGGAGCCGGCACCTTTCCACATGAGGCCGAGAGCCTGGAAACTCTCTCTGGGACTCCATCCCCACCTATGTTAAGTATTGTCAAAAGCACTATATATATGTTAAGTCATTTAAGTCTCACAACTCTGTATGGTGGATCCTATCATACTACTACTTTGCAGATGAAGATACTGAGGCAAAAGAAGTTAAGTAATTTGCCTAAAGTGACACAACTAAAAAGCAATGAAGCCAGGATTGGAACCCAGGAGTCTGGCTTCAAAGTCAATTCCTAAATTCTATGTCTCAGTCTCAGGCCATCAGGATCTCATTTCCCCCTGCAATCCATTTCCAATCATGCAGCCACAGCAATTTTTCTAAATGAACTCCCCTTAAAACCCTCTATAGCTTCCTATTTCCCTGCAGACAGAGTCCAAACATCTTAAGGCAACAGATAAGATCCTTCTCCTGCCCACCTTCCAGCCTTGTCTCTTGCCACTCCTCACCTTAACTCTTGGGTCCAGAACTTTCTACATGTGGAACACTCTGGCCTCCTCCTCTCCTTGCCTGGCCAATCCCTGCTCACCCTCAGGTTCTCAACTTAGATGTCACTTCTTCCAAGAAACTCTTTCTGAGCCCCTGATTCCTTACTGATGACATGGCATCCAGTGCTGACCGCTTTGAGGCAACTCTCCTAGCCTTACAAAGTCTGGTCCACTTCTCTGTCTCCTTTATCAGTATAAGCTCCGTGAATGTAAATATTGGGTCTCCCTTTCAGTGAATCCCCCAGGAATAACACATTATTCAGTAAACATCTATTAAATGAAGGAATCGAGAGATAACCTCTAGGTCAAAGTTCTGGCCCTGGCTGATTCCATGGAAGTCCTTATCCCTGCCACTTCCTACCTTTTGTAACATACAAAAGTGCCAAATTCATGAATGAAGATAATATTAAAGGGCAGATGATATGGAAACAGGAAATACAAAGGGAAGCTGCTACTTTCCCTTTGAAACAATATCCTTTTTCCAGGGCATACAGAAGCCTTTCTGGGAACTTTTACTTGAGAGTCTCTAGCTTTAAAATTAAAGCCCTTCTACCTTTCCACCAGCCAGAGTGCCATGTTGAGAGGTCCGGTCACCTGGGGCTTCTTCAAGTCAGCACTATTCATTTACTGGCTTGGAGACTTAGATAGTTTTACTAGGCCTCACTTTACTCACCCGGTTAAGACCACGTGGGTTCAGTTTCTGGCAGTGCAACAAATTAGATAAACTGAATGACGCTATCAAAGCACCTAAAATGAAAGCGAAAAAAGTGTTTGTTTGTTTAGCACATTGTTCAAGTGTCTTGAAAGTAAAGATTCTGTGAATCCCAAAAGGGAAGTAACAGCAAGAACCTAGAGGTCACCGAGGGACAAGGTGATTTTCACCCTGAGGTTTTCTGCGGAAGCCAGGAAACTTGAACTTCCACTTTGATGTATGTACATGACTCCAGAGGTAGAAGATAAGCCTAGAGCTTGCCCAAAGTGGAGATTGAATAAGATACCTTAGAACCAACTGAGCTCCCAAAGGCATGAACAAGAAAAAAAACAACAAAAAACCAACAACCCTGTCTCAGAGGGGAGAGCTCGGAGACTTGCCTGTATTGACCTAGTTACTGGGTGGAGGGACAAAACAACTTCTCCTCCAAGATTATAATCACAACTGAGCTCTCATAAGGCTTTATCAGTCTGAATTCAGGCCACCTGTGAGGTCAAAAGATTTTGAGTGAAGAATTTGTCTTAAAGTAGTACCATATTAGTGCCCCCAGGAGACTGGCAGAAGTAATTTGAATCTTCTTGAGAGGAATTCAACTTCAATCCAGGCCTTACAGAATTTTTTTCAGATAAAATTACAAGGAAAATAAGCAGTTCACAATAAAATAAAACAAAAAACACACTAGAAACACAGGACACTATGATAGTTTAGTGTTTACCAGAGGGTAAGAGGGATAGGGTTTTTAGAAGAGAGTAAAACGGAACAAATATATGGTAATGGAAGGAGAACTGACTCTGGGTGGTGAACACACAGTGTGATATATAGATGATGTATTATAGAATTGTACACCTGAAACCTAACAATTTTGTAACTTTACTAACAATTGTCACCGCAATAAATTTAATTAAAAAAAAGAGAAAAGAAAAAAAAGATAGCAGAAGCAAACCGGTTTTCAGATATCAGAATAATCAGACACAGTATTAAAATTTTATGTTTAATTGCTTCAAGAATAAAAAGAAAAGCTTGAAAACCTGTGCAAGGAACACGAGCAATTTTGAAAAGGAACCATAAAAAAGCTCCTAGAAATAAAAAATTGATAAATGAAATTTAAAAATCAGTGGATGAACTAAATACGGTATTAAAGCTAAAGGGAAAACTGGTAAACTGGAAGATAGGGGGAAGACATTACACAGAATGCAGCACAGAAAAATAGAAGTGATAGAAAATATGAGAGAGCAAATGGAAATAGACTGAGGTCTAGCATACTTTTAATTAGAGTATAGGGAAATAATAGAATGAATGCAGAGGAAACAATACTTGAAGAGGTAATGGCTGAGATTTTTTTCAGAATAATTTAAAGACTCCAATCTTTAGATCCAGGAATCCCAATGACTCTCAAGAAGAATTAAAAAAAAAATCCACATATAAACATATAATTGTAAAACTACAGAATACCAAAAAATAAAAATTTAAAAAACAACAACATGTTAAACGCTCTCAGAGAGAATGGTGCAGCCACTTTGGGAAACAGTTTGGCAGGTCCTCAAAATGTTGAACATAGAATTACTACAGCAATTTCACTGCTAGATATATAGTCAGTACAACTGAAAACATACATCTACACAAAACTTGTACATTTATGTTTATAGCAGAACTACTCATGATAACCAAAAAGTGGAAACAACCCAAATGTCTACCAACTGATGAATGAATAAACAAAATGTGGTGTATCCACACAATGGAAAATTACCCATTAAAAGGAATGAAGTACTGCTACATGCTGCAATATGAAGGAACTTCAAAAGCATGATGCTTAACTGAAAGAAACCAGTCACAAAAGGCCACATACAATGTATGATTTCATTTATATAAAATGTCCAGAATAGGCAAGTCAGAAGAGAAAAGAGACAGAAAATTGATTAGTGGTTGTCAGGGAGAGAAGGGCGGAGGCAATAGGGAATGACGTCTAATTATTGATGTTGGGCTTGGGGAGGCGGGGACGACAGCGTTCTAAAATTAGATATTAGTGATGGTTGTGTAACTCTGAATATACTAAAACTACCTGAATTGTACACTTTAAAAAAGCAAATTTTATCGTATATGACAGAGAGAAAAGATAAGTTGCCCTCAGAAGATCAAGTTGCACTGACAATTGCCTCTTCTCAGCAGCAACAATAAAAGCTGTACCCAAACATTAAGTACAAGTGAAATAATGACTTAATTATGAAAAGTAAAGGTATAAATCTTTTAGAAGATAAATTAGGAGAATATCTTTATGATAATCTAAGGGTAAGGAAGGATTTCTTTAAGCCAAACACATAAACCACAAAAGAAAAATTGAAAATTTCACTTCTGTTAAATGTCTGTCATCAAATGACACTGTATAGAGAGGAAAAAAAAAAGAAGTCATAAGATGAAGATATTTCAACACATGAAAATCAGTAATCAAAAAGGACTAGTATCCAGACTGTATTAAAAATTACTACAAATTAATAAGAAAAAGACAACAGAACTCAAAGGCAAAATGAACACAAATAGGCACTTCATAAAAAAGGAGTTAACCTCGTTAGTGCTCATCCTTTTGAGTAATCAAGGACATGCATATTAAAATTATAATTTTATACTCCTTCCCCCAGATGGACACAATGTTTAATTCTGATAAAGCCAGATATTGGCAAGTCTGTGGAGTAATGAAATCTCTAATCCCCTGACAGCAGGAGTACAACTTGGTATCAGCCCTTCAAAAACACTTGGGCTTTACTTAATAAAGGTAACATGTGCCTATCCTGACCTCGTCCGTTATACCTGTAAGTATGCAGCCTAGAGAAACTCTGCCTGTGTGCGCTAGAAGCCACGTGGCAGAAGGTCCCCAGCAGCGTTGTTCATGACAGCTCCAACTGGTGACATTCCCAATGTCTATAAAGAGTAGCTAAAATAGATAGCTTCTGGTGTATTTATACAATGGAAAAACACACAGCAGAGAAAATGATTGAATTACTATTGCATGTATCAACAATTACTATTGCATGTATCTAAAAACATAATGATGGTATAAAGAAATAAGCTACTAAGGCAGTTTGATTCCATTTATATAAAAAACAAAAACTGGCAAAACTAAGTGTTATACTCCAAGAGATGTGTATGTAGTTGGTAAACTGCAAAGAAAAGCAAGGGTATGGTGAATACAAAATTCAGATGTTTCTTGTGCATGGAAGAGAGGACGATATAAATGGAGAGAAGTCCACAGAAGCCTCTAAGATACTGGCAGTGTTCTGTTTCTTATCCTAGGGAGTGGTTACAAATTTCATTACTATTTTTATAGTTCTACAGAAAAAAATTATTCATTTTTATATATGATGTATTCTGCAATTAAATGAAAACTCTGCTTCATGTTATTATGGCAAAGGTCAAATGACACGAGACACATAAAGTGCCAGGCATCCAAGAAATGCTTAATAGGATATGTGTCTAAATTTTAAAAATAGAATAAAATAACTCTTCTCTGAAGCCAGTACTGGAGGAGGAACAAGAAGGCACGGAGGGGTGGACTGCGGACAGCAGGACAGATTCTCATGGGCCCCAAGTAAGGAGGCAGAGACTCAGACATTGGCTGGAGTTCCTCCAGTCCTTGAGGAATCTGCCAAGCGAAGCAGGCAGACACATTCCAGAGGATGGCATGTTTACAACATCTTGGCCCGACACCACTGCCATACAAGCAGCCAGCCCACATCCCTTTCTTCTTATCTACAAATGAGTCCCAAGACATTATATCCTTCCGGGGAGAAAATACTGACTGTTTTCTAAGGGAAGGTGACCTGTATTCACTACGGGTCCTCTACACCTGCCAGCCCTGCAGTGATTTAGCAGAGAATGATGTGGCCACCAAACAATGCATATTTACCTCACCCTTGCCCATGGGTCGAGGGTCTCAAACACACCTGGCTAGAGTCCAGGTCTTGCTGGGTGTTCTCAGGGTCTTTTAAAAAACCTTAACTGAACACCTGCTAACTGCATGACACTTTGCTAGACATAGGATATTATGGATTAAATTGTGTCCCCCCACCCCCAAAGTATGTTGAAGTCCTAACCCCCAGTACCTGTGAATGTAACCTTATCTGGAAATAGTGACTTTGCAGATGATCAAGTTAAGATGAGGTCGTTAGGGTGGGCCCTATCCCAAAGCAACGGTGTCTTTCTAGAAGAGAGATTTGGACACAGAGACCAGGCACATAGGGAGACCTCCATGTAAGATTAGAGTTCTGCTGTCACAAGCCAAGAAACTACCAGAAGCTAGGCAAGTGTCCTGGAACAGATCCTCCCTTAGTGTTTTCAGAGGGAGCATGGCCTGCCCACCATCTGGATCTCAGACTTCCAGCCTCCAGAACTGTGAGACAATAAATTTCTGTTGTTTAAATCACTCAGTTTGTGGAACTTTATTTTGTCAACCTTAGGCATCTAATACAAATGTGTAAACATAGAAGTGAAAAAGAGATGACTTCCTGCCTTGAAGGAGCTTACTGTCTGTACATTTCCAGCAGAACAAAATAAGTAAAATCATTAAACAACAACAATAACAACAAAAACCACAGTCTTCTGGCTGTGCAGGCTAGAGAGTAATTCTAACTGTAGAGAGTACAATATACAACTTCACACTTACAATATATTCTTTCTTCCACATATTCGTATATTCACAAGGGGCTATAGAGTAAATTAATTAAGAGTATAGGCTTTGAAATCAAATAAATCCAAGTTCAAATTTCAGTTTAGTTGGTCTCTGGTCATGTGACACTGGGAAAGTTTTATATGTTCATGAAGGCTCATTTTCCCCATCTATAAAATGAGGACAACCATATCTCCCTCATAGAATCATTGTATGTATTAAATAACATAATGTATGGAAATATGTACATTTACCTATATCTTAGTACAGTGCCTGACACATAATATGTGTTCCACAAATGGACACAATTAGCAGCAGCATTACCATTCATCCAACAAATGTTTATGGTGTCTGCTATGAGCCAGACAACCTGTTATGGATACAAAAATAAGGCAATGGTTGTTGCCATCAAAGAGCTCAGGTCGAGCTCTGTCCAGTCGTGGAGACAGGTGAGGAAGCAAACAATTACCAATAAACAGAATAAGTGCTGATCAAGGTATGGGCCAAAGGAGAGTCAAGTGAGCAGTGACTTGTCCTGAATTGGGGACCAGGGTACATGCAGAGAGGTGATGCTTGAGGTGAGTTTTGAAGGATGAGGAATAGTTTGCTGGGGAGAGGCCCATTTTAAGGAGCAAGACAGAGTATGTATAACGGAACAGAAGCAGGAGAGACTAGGCAATGTTTGGGGAAGGATAAATAGTTTGGTGCAAATGAAGCATAGAATCCTGAGTGAGGAGTCGCTCTTGGAAAGGACTACATTGCAAAATGCTCTCCGTGGTAATCTGAGGATTTGGACTTCATCTATAGACAATGATAACTTCTGAGGGAGCTTTTGTTTTTTAAAAAACCAAAATGGATGGCAGTAAGGGAGTGATTTGGTAAGATATGCTTTTTGATGCATTGCTCTAGCATGAGTGCGGAGGTGAGAAAAGAGGAAGGAAACCAGTTAGGAGGTTATCACATTAGTCAAGACCGCGAACTATAAAGACTTGAGCTGAGTCAGTGGTGGTGGGTGCACTTGGGCAATAGGCGATAGTTAACTAACGTCTGTGATGCCTCGTGGCTGCCTGGCGTTTCTCGAACACACTTCCTATGGTTGGGTTATTTCCCAACTTATGAGTCCACCTCCTCAAAGAAGAAGCCAGAAACTCACTTCCCCAGCCACCATGTCAGATGGAGCACAGGAGTCTGATTTGGGCTCTGCCCCTTAGATGTCTATGAGGACTTGTTTTAGAAAAGAGGTACATGAAGAAGGAAATAGCATATGGAATTCATTCTGACAAGGAGAGTGGTGGGACGCTGAGTTTTGAGAGACAGCGGTCCTAGCCGTCAATTTTCACCCTGGGGTTTGTTATAATCCACAGGACCTGTGCCAGCAGCGGCAGTGGGAGGATTTCTCCTGGACAGCCTGGCAGGGTAACCTGGCGGGGCATTGTTCTTGTCTACGGATCCTCCAAGTTCGGCTCCCAGACCTTCCTGAAGATTCTGTGCTATCTAATAATTTAAAAAATTCTTTTCTTTTTCTTAAACTAGCTTGAGTGGCTTCTGTTGTTTGTAACTAAAAACATAATCTGATACAAGTAGAAAAGACAGGATTTGGTGATAGATAGGGGGTGAGGAAGAGGGTGAAATCTAGAACGATGCTCAGATTTCTGTCTTGAGGGCCTGGGAAAACAATGCTGTTAATTAAGCTTGGGAATGACAGGGGCGAGCAGCTTGGGGAAGAGAATCGGAAGCAACAATGAGCTCAGGTGTTCAACATGTTAAGTTTGAGTTTCCTTTGGAACATAAAGGTCATACACAGTGAGACATATGAATCAAGATACCAGTAAGAAAGTTTAAAAACAAGTTTTGGACTTGTTAGACTGTATTCGTAAAGTAAATTACTAATAATTGGGCACTTAGATTGTACCAGGCACTGGGGAAACAACTGTGAACAGGACATGACAAGATCCCTGCTCTCATAAAATGTATAATCTAACAGGATAAATCAGAAATAAGTAAACAATAAACATAAAATATGATTTCAGGAGTGATAAGTGCTACAAAGAAAAATAGAGCAGAATAAAGACGTACAGAGTGATGGTTGGAGGTGGGATTGGAACAGTTATTTTAGAAAGTATTTCCAGGGAGGTGACATTTGAACAGAATTAGGGACTGAGCCTTACTAAGTTTGGGAACAAGGAAAAGCAATTTAAGCAAAGGGAACAGCAAATGTAAAGGGAAAATAAACTTAGGGTGTTTAAGGAATAGCAAGTTTAAAAACAAGTGTTGGCCAATGTGGCTGGAGTGAAATGAGCAGGGGGAGAGGGGAGAAGGTATGACCTTGGAGAGGTGGTCAGGGTCCAGATCACATAGAGTCCACCTTGTTGACCATGATGAGAAATTTTTATTTCATTCTAAGTTTCATGAGAAGCCATTAGAGGATTCTGAGCAGAGAGAGAAATGATGTGACCTATGTTTTTAAAGGTCAATGCTGCCATGTGGAGTAAAGTCTTTGGGGGAGCAAGAGTAGAAGAAGGTTAAAAAAAAAAAAAAAGAGTAGAAAAGGTAGACCAGACAGGAAGCTAGTGCAGTAATCCAGGCAGGAGATGTTGGTGACTCAGACTAAGGAGGTGATAGGGGCAGCAGGATAGTGAGAAATGGTTGGATACTGGATATCTTTAGAAAGTACAACAAAGAGGACTTGCCGATGGAATTACTGTGAATGTTAGGGAGAAAGAAATCTTGGGGAACTGCCATGGTTTTGGCCTAAGAAACCAGGTGACCAGTGGTATGATTTAATGAAGTGGGTGAGAGCAGCTTTGGGGAATGGTGGTGGAGATCTAGTATTTGGGTTTGGACTTAAGTTGGAGATGCCTATAAGACACCAAAGTGGAACGACGGAGGCAAGCGTTATCAATTTGGAAGTCATCAGCTATCTCAAAACCAGTATTTAGCCATTTTGCTTCCTTTCCCTCCCCTCCCCTTTCCAAATCTCCCTTGCAGCCTTGGGAAGTTTCCTGTCATGGGTGAATTATAGAAGAAATCTTTATCTTTCCTCTCTGGCACAAGTCTTTGCCCAGCAGGTCTGTGCTGAGCCTGCCACAAGTAAAATAATAGAAAATAGGAAAAGCAGAAAAAACAAGGCACGGCATTGTTTTAAAAGTGCATTGCATTGCATTATGAATTTTAAAATTGTAAGATGAATGAGTATGTATGTGTGCTACATATTTTAGGATTTAAACTTCTACAGGCAGCAATGGTTCTGCTTTGTGTCTTCTTGGGAGGCAGTTTAGAGAAGTGGTTAAGATCACTGGCTTTGGAATCCCTCTTCTTGGATCCAATTTAGATGTGTGTCATCTTGGTCCAGTTACTAAATCTCTCAGTGCCTTACTATGCTCATCTGTAGAATGGGGATTGTAATAGAACCACCATTTTAGGACTGTTGTGGAGATTAAATGACTAAATGTGCGTAAAGCTCTTAGAATGGTGCCCGTGTTGAATGCACTCAATACCACTAGCTGTTAGTGTTACGGAATTTTTAGGAACGGAGGCACATGGTGGATCTCACAGAGGAAACGCTCAAGCAGAGATGAAATTAATCCTATAAAAATGTTGTCAAGGAAAACCGTATTGAGGAGAGGGCCTTCTAGATCTAAAACCTTCTAATCTTGGATTCTTTGTCATTCTGTGAAATAACTCCTATGCTGCCTGGGAGCATGATGTGTTGATATTAGGACAAAGTGTGAGGCTGGTGAATGAGGAACTTCCCGGTCTCCTTTTGATACCACTTTTATTCAGATGCTTCCTCTCATCCCAGGTACCAGATGACCTGCTGTGCTTCCAGTTTATTTGGTTCCCTGCTTTTCCACTCCTATCCTGCCATATGACCCTCCTCCCCATCAACGTGAAAAATAACCTATCCCGATTCCTGATTCTTCAGGTAAGAGTCTTTGCTAGCCAGCTGACCATAAGGATTAATCTATCATCCTTCTAGGCAATATGTGTGTTTTTAGTAGAGGCCACTGTGGAGAGGTAACAGCTGAGTGGTGATGGGGACACAGAATGAGGGAGATTGCAGAGCCCACACTAGACAGTGTGAGTTGGACAGTTGCAGGTTCCCAGGATCATCCTGCTAGGGCCCTTGGGAGAGTTATTCTAGGAGGGATTCAACTGATTTAAATTATAAGCTCTGGGAAATAGCATATAAAGTTTGTACACCCACAGGGTGTCACCATGCTTGTATGTAGCATTGGACTGTAATTTCTCTGGAGAGAATGGATAAGATCTTTCTGTCTGGGAAGAACAGTAAAACTCCCTTGCAGCTGTGTTTCTGTGTTGTGTTGCTATTCTGAGTCAGTCACCACATCCCTGAACTTGCCTCAGAAAGTCCAGGTCGTATGTGTTTGCATAAAAAAGCACACAATAGAACCTAGACCTGTCATCTCCAGGTGCTTCCTTCCAGATGTAACTGGACAAGACACCACTTCTGCTCTGCCCCTCCCTCACTGTGAGAAGGGTGGTCCTGGTCCAAGTATTTAATGGGGGCGGGATGTCTCACAAGGGGAAAGAACACTTGCACTGGGTCTTAGTGTAACTTAGTGAGCAGCCAACACAAAGTTCATGATCTCTGCCTAAAGGGACATGATGGCCAACTGTAATGCAATGATCCCTGACTGGATGCTGAATCAGAAAAGAATTAAGAACTGTCAAAGATATTCTGGGACACTTGAATAAAGTTGACTATGGATGGTATATTAATTAGATCCTTGCTACTCAAAGTGGGGGCTGTGGACCAGCAGCAGCTATGTCACCTGGGAGCTTGTTAGAAATAGTTTCAGCTCCCACCCCAGGTAGTTTATATGCACATTAAAGGTTGAGAAGCACTGTATTAGACAAGATTATTGCATCAATGTTGCATTTTTTTATGTGGTAATAGTGTGGCGGGAGAATGTCTGTGTGACGCACGTGCGCCGTTAGAATCTAGAATCTTCTAGGCAGGACTGGCCAGGCTTGGAGATGTGCACTACACCACAAAGAAGAAGGGTTAGACCAACCCCCTGGGAAAAAGTTGCAGGGTCCCACTCCCCACTGTGGGACAACACGTCAACAAGGTTAGGACTCGGGTGTGTCCCCTTAACTCAGTGGGGAGTTTTTCCTCTTTGTTGGATGACACAGCTTAAAATTCCTTCCTTCATATGTTGTAATTCCCTTTGGTTTTCTGCAATGCTGTACTGAGGTCAGACACACCCCCTATAACTTTGAGTGTTGGTTACAGGGGAGAAGTGAGACCTGCCCTGTGTTCACAGCTCTTGGTGGAGGCCTTTGCAGAGATAGCAGCATCGATCCCCAGGGGTGGAGGTCCCTGGGTTGCAGGCAGCACTTTCTAGGAGGGGAGTTGAGCTGCTGCCAGATTATGGTCTCATCTCAGTGTCTGTTTCCTCCGCAGGTCTGAGTCTTGTATTCAGGATTGCTGACTCTGAGACCTTTCTTTAATTGCCAAATCACATAAGGGGAAGTGGTAACGATGAGTCGTCCTCAACTCCCATATTTCTGTAGCTGTAGAGGATTTGATTCATGCGGGGGTGTTTATTTCAAATAAAGACTGGCACAAACTGAAAAGACCTGAGAAATTACCGCCTGCCACTCTTGTTTCTAAATTCCATTCAAGTTTGAAACTTATTTGAACAATTTTTGTTTTGAAACATGAAAAGGTGGAAAAATCCAGCCTCTGTTTGCTAACAGTAGACAAAGATAAGCATCTTTCCACAAAGGTACAACATTATGTTACCCTTCTGGAATCTTGGTAGCCAATTCAAGTTGTTTTTGAAGCACAATGCTACCCATGAGGCCTAAACCAAAAGAACCAGACATTCCAGATTGACTCAAATAATTCCATTTTTTAAATGTAATGTTCTGGCACCTCCGTGGTTTCCATATTTGTTCCAGTTTTCATCACACCCTGTGATATTGAATGGTAAGATCAAGAACAAAATGTTTCTTTGAGTAACTCAGCTGTCCTCCTACCTTGTGGTTGTCAGGTACAGGACACCATTTTTCAGGAATTAAAGGAAAACAAAATTTCCGCTCAAGAGTTTAATTCTCTTTCAATAAATATAAAGGGGAAAAATTGTTTTGTGGTTTACTATGGGGAAGGAAAAGCTTTATTAAAAACACAAAGGAAGGAAATTCTCAATGGAAACTATGGATCTTAGATGAACTTTCCATATCTGCGTGATTTGAGAACTATTAAAAGTCAAACTAAAACCTATTTTGTTTCTTACTGTGTCTTTTAAGTGTGTGTGTATGTGCGTGGGTGGGGGGGTGACATTAGTAACTATTGAGCCACACGACTCTCAAATACATAGTAACCTAGGTTTGCAGGCAAGTCACAATGCTTCTAGAAACCCCAAGACAGGAAAGTTAAATCCTTTTCATTTTCTTTGGAACTATTTGGAAACATTCACAGCTCAGACCTGGGATGTCCGTCCCTGTAGCATAGACATGTTGTCTCTGACTGCACAGAACAAGAGTTTACAACAAAACAAGAAAACAGCTCTCCTGTGCTACGTCTAGTCTAGTCTGTGTAGGCCAGACTTTATCAGTTTCTGGTACACCGTGTGATAATTACCGCTTGCCAAAGTCTCTCGTCTGAATTATTCCATAAAACACACTTGATAAATGGACTTATCAAGACCATTAGGTTTTGAAGAACTTAAATTACTCCCAGATGACCCTCTTTGCAGTTAAAAAAATAACTTTAAATAACACGTGAATGTAAACATATTTTCAACTCAGAGTTCTATTTCAATCACTGAAGCACATTCTGGCACTAAGTGCTTTATCTATTTTTGATGTTTATGACTTTTGTGTTTGCTGGAAACAAATATGATCTCAGGTGGCTGTATCTATTTTTTATATTTATGACCCTTTTGTATTTGCTGGACACAAGGTCTTGATTTTCTATCTGTAAAATAAAATGATAACAGCTGCTTTGTAACGATCTTAGGAGGATTAAACAAGGTAGAAGACACAGTGCTTATCACAGTACTGGGTACATAAAGAGTACTCAGCGGATCTTATAAGCTAATTCCTTTAGCTCTGTGCTGGATGTACATAGATTGGGAGGTAATTTAAATTTATTAATTTCTATCAGTTTTCAAATTAACTTATTTATCTTTCATTGCAAAGTAATGGATTTCCATAGCAATTCAGAGCCAATTCTTTTTGTGCATTAGTTAAGTTTTAAAATTTAAGGCTCTTCCTTATCTGCGTTTCCCTCTGCTTTTTTGGTCCTACTCCACACCACTTCTTTTAGGATCCCAAATCACTAGTGCGATAGAACCATGTACTGGTTCAGTTATATGCTCTGCGGTTTCTTTTCCAGTTTTATTGAGATATAATTGACTTATAACATTGTCTAAGTTTAAGATATAACGTCTTGTATGATACACTTCTATGTTGCAAAATGGTGACCACCATAGCATTAGCTAACACCTTCATCTCCTCATATAGTTACCATTTCTTTTTTTGTGGTGAGAACATTGAAGATTTACTCACTTAGGAACTTCTAAGTATATAATACAGTATTATTAACTATAACCACCATGCTATACATTAGATCCCCAGAACTTATTCATTTTGAAACCAGAAGTTTCTACTCGTTGAACAATATCTACCTATTTCCTACCATTCCTCAGCCCCTGGTAACCACCATTCTACTCTCTATTTCTATGAGTTTGACTTTTTTAGATTCTACATATAAGTGATACCATACAATATTTGTCTTTATCTGACTTATTTCACTGAGCATAATGCCTTCAAGTTCCATCCATGCTATAAAAAAATGTCAGGATATCATTTTTTGTAGCCAAATAATAGTTCACTATATATGCATATATATGATGATATAGAATTAGATTTACATAAAAGTCACAACGATTGTATAGAGAATTCCCATAGGCCCCTTAGCTAGTCTCCCCTCATGTTCACGTCTTAAGTTACTATGGTACCTTTGCCACAACTAAGAATCCAGCACTGATGCATTCATTGAGCACTTTTAACTTATATTGTAGCTGACTCTTAACTGAAAACTTTTTGGAGCCAGGCCCTGTGGCCACCAAATTATTTATTTCTGTAACATGTGCAAAGTCTATGCTTATCATTGAGCACCAAGTGAGCACTAAAATACTATTTGTTGAACGAAGGAATAATGGCCTTCATCGCCTACCTTAACAAAACACCTCAGTTTGTTTGTTCATTGTAAGTTGAAGTAAAACATACATGTAGCAAAGTGTGATCATAAACACAGAGCTCAATGAATTTCCACAAAATGGACACAGTTATGTAACTATCACCCAGATCTACAAACAGAACGTTTCCTGCATATTTCCATTTCCCAGAAGCACTCCTTCCATTAACTATGGACTTCCATTTTGACTTCTTCTATTGCCCTCAGTTTTATTTTAATAATGGGACAAAGTGTCATGGTTCATGATTGTAATGTAACCCGCTTTTATATTATTATCAATGTATATATCATTGCATCATTACATACAATGTATAATGTAACCCATTTTTATCGGTTGTTATCAATATTATTAATGTTACTATATCCATGCAAAGGGCTTGAATCTATGAAAAAATTCACTGCTTGATTAAAAGAAGTACTATGAAGCAGATTTTCCAACAGCCAGACAATGTCCATTGTCTTTGTACGGGTTTCTACATCAAGGTCCAGCGTATGGCTGGGTGGACCCACTCTGTGCTGAAGGACAATTCCAGTCTGACATCAGTCAGGCCGGTGTATGAAGTAGGACATAAACCATTTGGATTTCTGTTCCCT
The DNA here is from genome assembly GCF_964194185.1 of Rhinolophus hipposideros. Taxonomy (NCBI): domain Eukaryota; kingdom Metazoa; phylum Chordata; class Mammalia; order Chiroptera; family Rhinolophidae; genus Rhinolophus; species Rhinolophus hipposideros. Next base: position 59,227,014 of record NC_138053.1, read on the forward strand.
AGAAACACATGGAACAAAATAAAGTTTGCCAAATGGAAATATAAAAAGAACCACTGGGGAAATAAATGTTATTTTTAAGCTTCTAAGAGGCTATCACAAATAACTGGGAGGAGGGTGGAAAGAATTCGAAAAGCAGGTGACCTTTTAACAGGCAGAACACAGCAGGGTCAGCAAGTGCCTGTAGAATGTATTGACTTGGAGAAAGAGATGCTGAGAGCCCAGGATGGGAGGGTCTGACCTCGTTGGACATAATGAGGATGGACCTGGCCTTCTCCCAATCCTGCGAGAGGTGGATAGCAAAAAGGAAGTCATCCTCCAAAAATGGGAGCTGGAAGCATCCCTGGGTTCTAATAAAGGAGCAGATTTAGAGATCTGGGAACTGGTGGCTGCTGGAAGCCAGGTCTGGAGTGTCACCCTCTTTTCTCCTCTTTAGAGCATACACGTCCCTATGGAGACACCACGGTGACCTGTCTTCTGGGTGGAGACTGCAGAGGTGAGGCACTTAAGTTAGGGGGGAATGGCTGCACTGTCAGTAGAGGGACCTGCTCTGGAAAGGGGACGGGGGCGAGGGCAGGCACCTCTTTGGGGTTCAGAGGGGAAAAAAAGCTATCGTGGCCTGTCACAGCCTTTCTGAAATTGAATCACTGCTTCACTGCTAGTTCTCAGATGGGTCAAGAATTGACAGCTACTTTGCAAAGTATATGCCAGTTACACAAAGTGCCTGCTTTGTGGTGCATATTTAAGGCAAGACAGAGAATGTTGCCAGTTGGTCAGTCTCATGTTCCTCACAAAGATAGTGTTGAGAAAGCTGGTTTTACTAGGGACAGAGTTTGTGCCACACTCTCCTAAAGGAAAAGCCTCCCCAGACCAAGCAAAGAGGTCTGCCAATATCTGGCTGTTCCTACTTATCCATTGGCTTACAGACAGTCACAACTCCAACCACAGCAGGACCTGTAGTGTCTTGGTATTCAGGTAACTCATAGGGTTGCATGTCCTTTACTAACTGGACTCACATAGATAGAATGTGTAAAACCTTCTGGGAAAAAATGGCGTTGGGAGCTTGAATTTGTTCTCAAACTACCAGCCTTTCTCGCACCACCCTCTTCTACTACCACAACTTTAGTCAAGGGGACTTTCAGGAGATATATAGAAGAAGCTCATGTGAGCTCACAGAGAAGTTCTGAATGGCTCATAGGCTTTGCTTATCCTAGATATCTGGAATCTTACAAAAACATCACACCAGTCTCTCATAAAGGGGGACAGGAACTTTCTAGAGGGGCACATCACAGCAAGGCAGAAAATGCACTAAATGCTCTTACTCTTCCTTTGCTTAGACCTGATCCTTTACCCTGTGTTTCTCTGAATTTTTTTTCGGTAAGAGAAAGAGACAAGAAGAGCTTTCCCAAATAATACACTGGAGCTTGGGACTAACAATTGAAACTGAGTGTTCAACATCAATGTTCTAAAAATCATCAGCCACTTATCTTCACGGAGAGTTTTCCCATTAGCTGCCAGCTTACTGTCTTTTCTTGGCCTGTTTCTCACTCGAGTGGGAGATGCATCGTGTTCTGCCACCAGCCTCCATCTTCACAGCAAAACCTGTGACCTCCACGTCACAGACACAAAAGGTCATCCTGCTGCTCTGCATGCTGGTTCTCTGCCCTCAGCAATGTGGACAAGAGCAGAAGTTGTCACGTTTCTGTCACTCTTGGATATACACTAGATGACATTTTTAGTTAGGGCTCGCGTGCTCCACCAACCACCAACCCTAGGGCAAACATGGAGATGGTGCAGGGATGGTCTGCCCACAGCTGACTCTTGAACCACACAGGTTTGAACTGCACGGGTCTACATACATGCGGGCTCCCCCCCCCCCCAGTAAATGTACAAGTACAGGCGGCCCTCAGTATTCCTGTTTCACATCCACAGATTGAACCAATCTCGGCTGGAGAACAGTATTTTTGACCTGGGGTTGGGAATTCACAGATGCAGAGGGCCAGCTGTATGCACTGTTGTATGCCATTTTATGCAGGGGATTTCAGCATCTGCGAATTAGGGTATCTGTGGAGTCCTGAACCAATTTCCAGCAGATACCTAGGATGACTGTAGTTAAGTTTCTGATGAGTCCAAAGTTATGCAGATTTTTGGTTGCTTGGGGTCTGCACCGGTAAGCCCTGTATTGTTCAAAAGTTAACTGTACTAGTAGTAAAAATTGGGAATATCTTAGATGCCCATAAATTGAGATAATATTTAAATAACTGGCCATACATCTCCTAACAGGACTCTGTGAGCTTTAAGGCAGTATTTGCTAAAAATACATAAAATATTTCTGCTGCAATATTAACTTTAAAAAGTAGGATATAAAATAATATATTTATAATATGACTGCCGCTGAGCAACGTTTAAAACCTGAAAATCTGTTGCAGAGAAAGAAAGAGAAAAAAAGACTGGAGGGAACTGCATGACATTAATTGAAATGGAGCCCAGAGGTGAGGCGTTGGGTGATTCCTTTTCTCTGTATAATTTTCCACCTTGTAATCGAGCACGTCCTACTTTTTAATTATGAAACAAGGAAAGAAACCTTGAGCTCTGGCATTTAACCAGTGCGCAAAAGCAACCCACAGCAGAGGCGCTGTGGCCCAGAGCTCCGGGGGCCACGGGGAGTATTTGGCTGAGGCAGCCTGGGCAGGGCGGGTCCCGGGTCGGGTCCCCGGGGCGTCTCCGGGACACAGGACCCTGCTCCGGCCGGAGCCTTCAGAGAGGAGCCTGTTGTATCTCTGAGCATGGATGACGTCATCCTAAGAAAACCAGAAAGTGCTTATTAATCACGAAGTCAGGACTAATCCCTGAAAAGAACTCGGGTCGGGGTGAGACGAGAGGGTGCCCCAGACGAGATGGCGCTCAGCCGTCCTCGCCGAGGGGCGCAGGGCCCCCCCCTCCCCCTTCCCCCCCTCCCCCCTCCCCCCCCCCCCCCCCCCCCCCCCGCCCGCCACCTGCTCGCGTCGCCCGCCTCCTCCCGCCCCGGGCAGGTTCTCTCTGCGCTGCGACTCGACATGGTCGCGAACCCAAGAGCCGTGCTCTTTTTTTTTTTAATTTAATTTAATTTAATTTTATTATTATTATTTTTTTATTTATTAGTTTCAGGTGTACAAGACAAGGTAATACTTAGACGTTCATCATTTATATCCCTCACACTGTGAACCCCCCTCCCCCCATCCACTATCCCTCCGACCTCACACTGAACCATCACATTATATATATGAAATTATAGTTGGCATTCATTAATGTTTAGCTTCTGGTGTCCAATGCCATGACCAGGTATCCACAGTATCCCTGAGCCGTGCTCTTCAAGCTGACTATCACCGCAGTGATGAGACAATTGCTTGGCCGAGATCTGTTCCAGTAGCAGAGCCAAGAAGGGTAAATTAGATCCCGGACTGTAATTGGAAGACACTTTGAGAGAGATGCCATTCTTCTTTCTAAAGCCTAGGGTTTTCCAGCCACCTGTTTGAATAAGATCTGTATTCTAGTCACATGTTATTCCTGATTTTATTTTTATTACAATTCTTTTAACGATTTCATCCTGTTGTGAACACACTGCAAACTGCGGCTTTGGGGGAGCACCGGAGGGCTTTGTCAGCCCCGCTGCCCGAGGATGGCTGCCTCCGGGCTCCAGGGCTGCGCTGGAAGCCGGCGTCCCCCACCGGCCTTGGACAGGAGCCCCCGCCGCAAACGGAGAACCGGCACCTAGCAGCCCTGAGGGGCGGGGAGGCTGACCCCTGAGAGGCCGTCGGAGGGATAATGAACCTTGGGTGCCATGGGTTCTCCATGGAGAAAGTCAGCACACTGGTCCAAAAGAGAGTTTGCCTAAAAAAAAAGCTGCCTGTGCCCTTGAGGAGAAAACAAAGTGATCAAAGCACTCAGGGAAGTCTGAGATGTCAGTAAAAATACCTGGCAGTGAAATATGTTGCTCTTATGCATGGTTTTGTAAAATCTTCTAAGAAGAATTCTGGGCAAGGCCAGATACCGTTTTTAGGCCCCAAGCAGGAGGAGAACTTGAAGCATTTTAAGTGGGAAGCTAATGGGCTCTGTTCAGAAATGCTGGGAAGAGTGCCCAGGAGCAGATGGAATGAGGGACAACTCTCCATCTTGCCGTCACAGCATTTCTCACATGAACTTGGCCTCCTTGGTCAGCCTCGCAGGGGCCCCCACTGGAGTCCCTACAGCTCAGTGCCCCAGCTCCCCCATGCTATGCTTGTTGTTTAGCTCATTAGGTGAATGTTAAATAGTGAACCACAGAGGCCTGTGGTCCAGGAGGCAGGATGGAGAAGAAAGTACCTGGAACCTAGAGATGAATGGAGATAGAACAGGAGGTTGGATGCAGGTGAGCAGAACTGGCACCCGTGAAAACACCCCCATACACTAATAGCTCTGCTAGTTTGTTTTCATCATATCAAGGCTTATCACAATCATTCTTTCCATTTTCTTTCTCTTTCAAAACAAAGGTTTCACTAGGGTTGCTTTTATGAACTTCATCAGTACAAGCTAGTGCTGCATCATGTTAGATTGTCTTGGCAGGGAGAGGGCATTTTATCTGCTTTTGATCACTGTTGGAGTCAGGCCTTTAAATCTTTTGAACTCACATCCATTGTTCCACATTAGCTGCTACTGATTCTACAACCCTGGTGCTCTCTTGATTATATTTCTTTGGCTCAAATATGATGTCTTTTCTGTCTCCTGGGCTCAAGGAACTAGGGAAGCCGAGCAGGGTTCCTAAGCTATGATCAGCAGTTTGAGTCCCTATGACCTGTTTGGAGCTCATAGTAACCAGAGTCAACAACTAACTGGGTTTAGGAAAAACAGCAGCAGGTTTATGTAGCTGGGGAAAGATAATCCAGTTCCAAGACATGGGAGGAACACATAGGGATGTTTGGTAGCTGCAAAAACCAGAACTTCTCAAACTGGGGTTTTCATTAGAATCACCCAGGAAACTTAAAAATACAGACTTCTGTGGTTGGGAGTGGGGAAAACATCTGTGTTTTTCAAAGCTCTTGGGTGATTCTGACGTCAGAAAAGGCAGGGCCCACTGGCTTATGGCTTGGGCTGCTGTGAATCAGGTGCAGCACTCAGCCTAGGCAGCTCAGTGTCTGGGGGTGGGGCTGCCGATCAGAACGTATGAGGTTCTGGGAATGCATTTGGCACAGTTTCCTCAAACCACAGCCTTGCTCTTGGAGATGACCTTAAGATTCGGGAGACAGAGCTGAAGGGATCTGCTGAGCACCCGCCCACTTGGTCCCCAGCTTGGCCATCTTACAGGAGCCTGGAGCTCAAGGCTAGACAAGGGTTCTCAACCAGTTAAGCTTTGACCGAAGGAGATAATAATAATATTAATAAGCATTACTAAAACAAATGCTATTGTAGTTTGTATTTATTAAGCACTGTACTAAGCACTTGACAAGTATAAGGCCATTTAATCCCTCACAACAATCTTTTGAGGTAAACCATAGATGCAATCTACAGATGAGGAAACCAAAGCTCCGAGAGTTTAGGTGAACCATCTAAAGATTCCCAGCTCGTTGGTGGCAGAAACAGAACTTGAACTTAAGGCTGTTTGACTCTGGAGTGGGAGTTCTTTTGATGTCAGACTTCCTGTGTCATAGGCCTGTTTAGTACCAGAATGGATTTGAAGACAAATTGAAGAGTTGGGATGGTGTTGGTGAGAGACACTTAGGGAATGAATGACAGTCAGTGCTACAAGGTGCAAAGTGCAATTCATTTGAAAACTCACATTTTACATAGTTGAGGTTGTTGTTTCAAGGTGGTTATTTGCAGTCTGAGATGTTAGTAGGTCCACGACACCTTAACATCAACCTGAGGATTACGTAAGGGCATAAGAAACCAAATCAGAGGAGCTAGAGGATGATTAGGTTCTAAACCTTATTTTAACAGACACCTATTCATACCTTCCCAGAATCATTTAAAAAGAAACTGGTATAATTGTATTAATATAGTCCTCACATTTTATCAGTGTCTCTAAAGTGTTCACCAACTTAGTTCGAGGTGGAGATTGGCAATGACTTGGAAACCATGTCGTCCTTGTAATATTGACTTGAGAGTATCGTGAGGGAAGAGTAAAGAAAATGACAAAGCACCCTTTGGAGGATGATGACAGAAATCTATGTATGAAAATAAATCATACCTTGGGGATCTTGGAGGATCTGCAAGCACTACAGATTACTCACCAGTTGTAAGATCTCCCAGCATTAATCCATCTTGACAGTGGGAAGGACATTACCAAATGACTACATGGCCTGTTGGCTTCTTCTAAACTCCTGGCTTGAAAAGCAAACGAATGAATATTCACTCTGGAAGATGGAATTATTTCCAGTATAGAGTCTGTCTCATGGCGGTTCTTCAGGCGAATAAACCAGGATTTGAAATTTTATTTTTCTGTTGACATTACAAGAAATTCTGAAGCTTCTAAGTCCTATACAGACATACCTCAGAAATATTGCAGGTTTGGTTCCTCAATAAAGCAAATATTGCAATAAAGTGCGTCACACAAACTTTTTGGGCTTCCCTCCATGTGCAAAAGTTATGTTTACACTATAGTCTATTAATTGTGTAACAGCATTATGTCTAAAAAAACAATGTAAATACTTTAATTAAAAAATACTTCATTGCTGGAAAATGCTAACCATCATCTGAGCCTTCAGTGAGTTGTAATCTTTCTGCTGGTGGAAGGTCTTGCCTCAGTGTTGATGGCTGCTGACTGATTGAAGTGGTGGTTGCTGAAAGTTGGGGTGACTGTGGTAACTATTAAAAATAAGACAACAATGACGTTTGCTGCACTGATTGACACTTCTTTTTATGAATAATTTCTCTGTAGCATGCAGTGCTGTTTGATAGTATTTTACCTACAATAAAACTTCTTGCAAAATTGGAGTCAATACTGTCAGACCTCGCCACTGCTTTATCTCCTAATTTTATGTAAGATTCTCAATCCCTTGTTGTTATTTCAACAATCTGCACAGCATCTTCAACAGCAGTAGATGTTGGCTCTTCCTTTCACTTGAATACTGAGAGGCCATTGTAAAGTTATTAATTGGCCTAATTTCAATATTGTTGTGTCCCCGGGAAAAGGGAGGCCTGAGGACAGGGAGAGAAATGGGGGAATGGCTGGTTAGTGGAGCAGTCAGAACACACACATTTATCAGTTAAGTTTGCCATCTTATATGGGCACAGTTTGTGATGTCCTGCGACAATTACAATAGTAACATGAAAGATCGCTGATGACAGATCACCAAAACAAATATAACAATAATGAAAAAGTTTGAAATATTGCGAGAATTACCAAAATTACACAGACACGCAAAGTGAGCAAACGCTGTTGGAAAAATGTGATAGACTTGCTGGACACAGGGTTCCCACAAACCTTTAATTTGTAAAAAAAAGAAAAACAAAGCAATATCTATGAAGCACAATAAAACCAGGTATGCCTGCACTGGAAGCAGTTTCTTAAGGTTTAACAAGACTCATGTCAGGCAAGTGACCACCAAAGTTATTTTTTTAGCCCTGTGATTATTTTAGACGGCTATGGAGATGTCAAACCTACTATCATATTGGCTGTGAAGAGAAAAAAAACAGCTTGGCTCTTGAAGGTGCTTCAACATTTTTAGGTCGATGTTCACTTCCAGCACATAAGATGGTTGGAGAATAGTGTAATTGCAGAAAAACAAGACAAAAACATTTCTCCCCCCCTTACTCACAAACAGTAAGGATGATGTGGGATAGGAGGAGAGGGAATTAACTGGCATTCAGACGCTGGAAGAGTTCTCTGGCCACCATGGATTTTGAAATGGCTGCCTCTTCTTGATGGGATAGTCGGGGGGAAAAAGTCCCATTGTTAACCAGTAAGTCTCAGGAGGCATCAAGTGTCTTAGATATTAAAAGGAGAAAGACAGAGAGAGAGGGAAGTGTACCAATCTAGCATATTACGAACCCTTGCTAGCAGAGAGGAGATTTTCTTTGAAGGGAGGCACTGAATACATTTCCCACGCTATGCATACAGAGAGGGTTACCCAGGACCTGGCAGCAAGTCATGGACCACATCAGAATGTCATTCAGGAACACAACCACCCCCTAGCCCAGTTGGTCATGAAGACCTCATTCTTAAACTTGGGGCTATCACCGGCTTATGGAGAGACACTTTCGCTGCTCAGGGAACTCACAGGCCTGGGAAGACGTCTTTATTCTTCACCTTACTGGATGGCCTCTGAATTGCAGGCTTGGTGAAGAACCATATTCCTCAGAGTATTGCAGAAGGTTGGGGCCAGAGGCAGAGAGCTGTGAGTCACAGAAGTCTCTTTCGTTACTGTAGAGTGTGAAGTCCCAGATTTTTTTCATGAACAAGCCATGGGTCTCTGAAGGTGAAGTGGAACGTCGTATGAGCCAAGTGATAGAGTCTTATCACTAAATCTAGAGGCCTGTTGGCCCAAATTTTATAGGAAGACAAGATTTGACTGGACTACGTGCTGTGAGGAACAGTGAAGGGTGCAGGCTACGTCATGGAGAACAGGAAGCACTTCTAGTTTCCACTGAAGAAGTGTCTTGGTTTTAAAAGCCATTTTATCTCAGGCAGTATTGACTAGATTCCTTAGACGTAGAGTCTAAGAACACGGTCCACAGAAAACAGCACAACACAAACTGCTGGTAGGAGGGGCAGGAATAGAATCAGAACTATGTGTGGAAGGAGAGAATTCTAGGAAGGTAGATTGCAATTTGTCAGGAAGAGTATCTTGAGTGGTCTTTGAGAGAACAGTCTTTCAGAGTTTCGATAGCACTGTGAGGTGCTTGCCAGCACGTGGAGCAGGCTGACAGGGCATGGGAACAGGGAAGGGCTGCCTCGCACAGCTGTGCTCCTGAGTGTTGCACAAGGGAACCAGGTCTAAGAAGGCACGATTCACACAGTAAGCAACACAGATTTGATATTTGCTATGATGCTTTTTCTTGCAGATGTGGTAAAGCATCTTGTTTAAACAACATTAGTACATTACCACAATTTTTTGACATGTGAAAGTAAAGTGTCTTTTTCTGATTCATGGGAAGCCACCCCATGGGCTAGCACTGGCCTTGCACCTTGCAGAAAAAAAAATACAGTACTCAAAAGTCATTCCATGCAATAAATGATATTAAAGCAGTAGATTCAATGAAATACTCTAAGAGTATTTCTTTCTTACCTTTATCAATACTACAGCTAAGATGGAGGCGATGAAGATTAATATTTTTATGTGGGAGATAAGAAAGAGATCATTGAAAAGGAATCTTTCTACTTTAATTTGTATCAGAATGCAAGTACTTTATATGTTCTAAAAATTCCTAAGGATTTTCTTTTCCAATTCTGTCTTGTTCTAATTGACTCCTGCTAGGGAAAGAGACCATTTCCTGTGGTTGCTAGATGGGATTTGAAAGTGGCAGGAGAATTGATAAGTGGGAAAGAATCATTACTTAAGCCCAAACCCTTTGGCTTACATGTGAAATCCTTGATATACTTCAAAAGCATCACTTGAAGCATATTAAAAGGTAAATTTGAGTTTCAATTGTGACACTGTAGGTAATAAAGGGCCTCTAATAAAATTCTCCCAAGTTATTTCCTGTCCTGTGTCCTTGGGAAAAGATATAGGAGAATGAGTTGCAATTAAGGTAAATAGAATCACAGTCCCAGAGGAAAAAAAAAAAATCCACTCATGTTTCTTACAGTATAGTTAGTGCTGCCAAAAAAAGGGATACCTAAGCGATTATTCTGTGTAAAGCACAAAGATTCTAATCTTTATGCTATGATTAGGGACATTTCACTGATTAACTTTTTGAATAACTAGTTTGCTATTTACTAACTTTGAGGCATTTTTTACAAAATGATGGCTGTGGGAAGGTTATATTAAAATACCTGGATAAATCACCCATTGTTTCAGTCAACCCAACTGTTTTCTTTTTTTTTTTTTATCTGATAAATAAATGACTCACTTAGCCTTGGAGAACTAGAAAGACTTACCAAGATCATTAATTACATTTCCCCATCATGTAAACTTTGTGTTCAGGAAGGGCTGTAGCAGGCAGTACTAGGAATTGAGAATAGACAAGCTGTCCTACTTGTCTTCTGGGCTTCTCAGCTTGATTGCCTAACTGTATTTAACTTTATGCAGTTTCTGTGAAAAGTTTTGCCTTTCAAAGATCACAGCAAATGTACCTAGTAACTTATTACATAAAGGGATAATATAAGGGATTGATTCTTGGGTAAGAAAAAAAAGTAAGCTATTTTACCACTTTATTTTTTTTATTTTTTATATTTTTAAAGATTTTATTGGGGAAGGGGAACAGGACTTTTATTGGGGAACAGTGTGTACCTCCAGGACTTCCTCCAAGTCAAGTTGTTGTCCTTTCAATCTTAGTTGTTGTGGAGGGTGCGGGTTCAGCTTCAAGTTGTTGTCCTTTCAGTCTCAGTTGTGGAGGGCGCAGGTCCAGTTGCCGTTGTTAGTCGCAGGGGGCACAGCCCACCATTCCAAAGTCGAACCGGCAACTTTGTGGTTGAGAGGATGCGCTCCAACCAACTGAGCCATCGGGGAGCTCAGCGGCAGCTCAGCTCAAGGTGCCGTGTTCAATCTTAGTTGCAGGGGGCGCTGCCCACCATCCCTTGCGGGAGTCGAGGAATCAATCTGGCAACCTTGTGGTTGAGAGCCCACTGGCCCATGTGGGAATCGAACCCTTCGGAGTTAGGAGCATGGAGCTCCAACCGCCTGAGCCACCGGGCCGGCCCTATTTTAGCACTTTAGATTTGTGTGTCCAATAGAGGTTTTTCACTCCGAGCACTCTGCTTTAGCGCAGTGCCTGCCTAAGTTTGATTTTCAAAAAACAGGCATCAGAATTAATTGCAGGAGCTTGTTAAAAATCAAACAAAAAACAATAGATTTTTGGGTTCCCACCCCAAATCAATAGACTTGTCATTTCTGAGGACTGGGCACCTAATTTTAACAAGTTTCCTGACCTCTCAATCTCCTCCATGGTGATTTTGAAATACATAGTGATTTTGAAATACATTTACATATATGTATTGGGTAGATCATATATATATATGATATATATAACATATATATCATATATACATAATATATATTATATATAATATATCATATATATATATGATCTCACATTCTGTGTTGTTCCTCTAGTGGGGTAAGGGGGAAGAAGAGAGAGATACAGAGATTGATTCTCAATTTTGTACCAAACCATGAACACAGAGAGATTAACCTTTGTTGAAAGTTCTTTCTCTGATGAAATAAACAAGGAAATAGTTGGAGAAAACCTGGTTGTGTTTGTAAAGGGCTATGTGTTTGTAACTGACTATGTGGCTGATAAGCCTGTGGCTGAACATTTGAAATCACAAATTTATAAAGTCATGAGTTGCATGGATATTTAGAGTATTTTTTTTAAACAAGTGAGATCACATCATCATACAACTATCATAATTTGAATCCTAAATGAATTGGAATGTGTTACTCTTTATAAAGATAAATTTGATTCTTATCAAAGAATGTATATGGAATTTTAAAAATCCTGCAAAATATCTAAACCAAAAGTTGAACATTCAAAGATTTCTCACATTAAAGATTTTAAAAAATATATAATAAATTCTTGGATTTGGTCATCAATTTTTGTCTGTTAACAGGCTTTTATAATGCTAACTTGTCAAGTAGTATAGGTACTGTGTAATTTCTCATAATCTCATTTCATTTTATTCACTCATACCCCTATACATCTTAGTTTAGATTACATGCTGTATAAAAGCAGATGTCATTAAAATATTTATGGCCTCTTTAGACTTCACACTGAAAAGTCTACCTGACAATCTACCATTCTCAATCCTTCCATTACATTGGACTTGAAGGGAAATCAGTTTAGGTTGCTTTAAAATGATTAGAGAGCTTTCACATGAGAGTTGCGCTTGTGGTCTCAGAGCTCCCTCCACCTGGGGGCCTGGCTGTGGCCCTGGATGGGCGGTTGAGAGGAGGGTCTCTTGGGGATTCCCTCTTGGTTTACTACTGAGCTGAGGCTGACGGCAGCGGCTTTCCCAGGCTTGGACTCTTGCAGTCTAGGGGTGATGTGCAGTTTCACTCCTTTGTCTAGCCCATCATAACTTCCTGTTCTTACTCTGTCATGTTTTACAGATCTGCTCTTTGCTGTTGCTTTCCCAAGTCTGATTCTGGTCCAGGCTCTAATTACCTCACACACACCTGCACTCTCCTAACATCCTCTTTCCTGTCTACAACTTTTCCTCTCGCCGTTTTTTTTTTCCTTCACATAGTTGTTAGAATCCTCTTCCTTAAGCATCATTTCCATCACACTCTTCCTCCAGCAGCTCCCAATTGCATCAAATCCAAGCTCTGGTCCTCTGCTCCAAAGCCCCCTCTCCTTGCCTGGGCCGTTATCTCCTTTACAGCTGGACTCCACTCCAGCCAAGCAAATGTCCTGACACTATGTCTATACAATGCTCCAACATCTGGCTAATCCAGTCAACTATGTCAAATCTTCAGTTAATCATCTGGATGTTTTGTCTACAAGACGCCAAACATCTGGATTGACTGAAGAAATTCACTACATTGATGGAGGTTTTTTAAAAACTGAATTGACCAGATGTTTTGGCATCATGTAGACACATTGCTGTCTCCTACATTTGTCTTAATAGCTTGTCTGCACAACGTTCTCTCCACCTGGAACAGGACTTGTCTCCTCGATGCCACATTCTCCCCTTCCTTCTAAATTATGGTCACAAGTCTCTCTGCCACAAAACAGTTCTAGGTTAGTCCTGTGAAATCGATCTCTTGGTTCACTTTAGCATTCATTTAGTTCTTACATATATAATTATTTTCAACTGAAATCACTTTTCAACTGAAATCGCTGGTGTAGAGTGTGTTTAGTGTTGGGTGTGGTGCTTCCCTGCACCCCACGAGATTATAAACTCTACAGGTAAATGTAAGCTGTACAGTAAGACAATTTGGCTTGTGAAGTGAGAGGCATGGCAGCCTCTGTGATCAAGGGCAGAAGCTCTAAATGTCAGTTTTGTTTTCAATTCCAGCTCCTCCATTAACTATGTGACCTGTATTACTTATATGTCTCTAAGCCTCTAGTCTCCTCCTCATTTGTAAAGTGGAGATAATAATAGAGCCTACCTCATAGAGTTGTTTATAAGGATTACAAGAGTTAATACAGATAAAGTGCTTAGAAAGAGTGTCTGGCATAAAGTAAATATCCATTAAATGTTAACTCTTACCATTATAAGCTTTGTAAAAGCTTGGTCTTCTTGTCTATTCTTTCTTTTGACTGAGGCAGCTTGGTAGGTAAGGCAGCTGGTTTTGCTCCCATGTGTAAGAGGAGAAAACAGATATTAAGAGGTTATAGCACTTGCCTGTTAAATCAGTTGTAGGTCTAAAGCCTGATAGCCTTCCTTTCTACACATTACACGTTGGCCCTGGGTTCTTTCTAGTCTCAAGAATTAGATATTGGTTTTTTTTTTTTTTTAGGTTTTATTAGGGAAGGGGAACAGGACTTTATTGGGGAACAGTGTGTACTTCCAGGCCTTTTTTCCAAATCAAGTTGTTGTCCTTTCATTCTTAATTGTGGAGGTGCTGTCAGCTTCAAGTTGTTGTCCTTTCAGTCTTAGTTGTGGAGGGGCAGCTCAGCTCCAGGTCCAGTTGCTATTTTCTAGTTGCAGGGGGAATAGTCCACCATCCCTTGCAGGAGTTGAACCGGCAACCTTGAACTCTCAACCGAGAGGATGTGCTCCAACCAACTGAGCCATCTGGGAGCTCAGTGGCAGCTCAATGTGAGTGTTCAATCTTAGTTGCAGGGGGAGCTGCCCACCATCCCTTGTGGGACTTGAGGAATTGATCTGGCAACCTTGTAGTTGAGAGCCCACTGGCCCATGTGGGAATCGAACCGGCAGCCTTCGGAGTTAGGAGCATGGAGCTCTAACCACCTGAGCCACCGGGCCCGCCCGATATTGCTTTTTATAAAAAGCATATACTCAAGGAAGCAATATAGGTAGAAACGTGTTTTTCAACAGACAAGTGGTTCTTCCAAACTGATCTGTGGATCTGTCCCCATCTGTTAAAGTCAGAAAAAGGCAATGTAGTGAAGCTAAATTTACTCAAATGTTAGAGCTGCCCCTGAACTGAGGTTGTAGCCTTCCTTCATTTTTAGTGTAAAAACATCCCAATTTATAAAATGATGGTGATATTAAATTATAAAATACGGACCAACACTATATTGGATATCATTTTCTTAATGTACTGGTTTATTTATTTATTCAACAAATATTTACTAAGTGACTACTGTTTATTAGGCATGGTTCTAGGTACTGGAATAATAATAAACAAAACTAACAAAAATCTCTGCCCTCACTGATGGCACCTTAGAGAGGTTAATTACTTAATTACTTAAACAAGTAATTAACCTCTCTAAGGTTGTTTGCTCATCTGTAAAATGATGACAAGAGCCTCTACTACATAGGGTTGTGGATAAGAATTAAATAAGTTAATAAGGCAAAGTGCTTAGGCATTTATAGTGCTACTGAATATAATCGGGGAAGGAGGTTGAGAGAGACTGAGAATGTAGGGAGGGGATGGGTTGCAATCATGAAAAAGTGATTACTGAATACCTCATTATGAAAGTGCCATTTGAGCAGACTCGAAGGAGCTGAGGGAATCGGCCATCTGGACATCTGGGGGACGAGCGTTCCAGGTAGAGGGACAGTGCAGGGCATAGCACCAGAGATGGACCACACCTAGCCTATCTAATGAAGTGCAAGAGAGTATGGTGTGGCTGGCGCAGAGTGAGCAATGGTGAGGGTAGTAAGAGAGGAGGTCGGAGATTGAGGGGAAAGGGTGGCGGTTATCGAGATAGAGCTTTTTAGGCCATTGTAAGGACATAGAGTTTTACTCTGAATGAAATGGGGAGCCAGTGAAGTGTTTTAAGCAGAGAAGTATAACAATGTGACTTATGTTTTAAAAGGTTTTGCCTAGCTACTAAGTTAATGATAAAGTATAGGGAAACTAGGGTGGAAGCAGGGAGACCAGCTATGATGTTATTATAGTAGTCCATGTGAAAGGTGATGGTCCTTTTGGGAAAGACCAGTGGGAAGTGGTAAATAATGGTGAAATTCTAGATATATTTGGAAGGTAGAGCCAACAGAAGAATATCATAACAGACTGGATGTGGGGTGTGAGATAAAGACAGGCATCCAGACTATTTGGCCTGAGATCTTGGAAAAATGGCATTGCCAATAGCAGATGGAGCAGACTGAGGGAGGAAGGCCTGGAAAGTGCAGCTGAGAGTTCAGTTTTGGATATGTCAGGTTTGATGGCACATGATCTGCACGGTGGACAGCATTCCCTGCTGAAACGGACCTAGGCCTCACATAATATTATGCATAACATTACTATATTAATGTAAAAATCACTTGTTGAATTCTTTGGTTGCTTGGGAAGATAGTACCCACTCTTAACCAAACGATTCATTTACACCAACAATACACTATAACTTTAGAACAGAGATAGAATGATCATATTCTTCTTAACTGAAATAAAAGATTTCCTCAACAACAAAGAGTGATTTATACACAGCACACAAACAAAAGCAAACTCACAAACTCTAAGTTTCCTCATAACCATTGAGAACCATGGAATATATACTACTTTAGTTTATTTTCTATACATGATACCCTTCATTTCAAATATATTGGTATTAAAGTATTTGAGTATTATAAGAAAGCTCTGGCCCATGGGAAACTCATTTAAGAGCTTCCTGCTCTCAAAATCATCTTGATTATTAAAAAGTGCCAGAACTTCAGCAACGATATCATTTTTGGCATCATGAGAATGAGAACAAAATTTTCTAAAAGATCAAGAACACCTTTTTTGACTGGTGCTGTGAAGAAAGCCTCCAAAAGATGTTTTGCTGATCAAGTAACATAAATTAATACTATGATCTAACCTTAAAGGAATAATTCCTAGCAGATGTGGAAGAGAGAGACCGGACTCCTGCCTGCATTTCATTTAGAAGCCAGTCTTCTCTTTTCTCCAGGTAGGATTCTCCATCCCTAAGCCAAAATTCCTTTAAAAAAAAATTGAATGATGAATATGTACATTATAACTTATAGGGAATAATTCGAGGAACTATAATTATATTCCCTCCTCCTTTTTTTTCTGTGAGAGTTGGTTATCTTGAGTTGGATATGTGACTGAAACAAACAGGACAAGCAGAGGAAAAATAAACGTGAGCCAAGTGGCTTTGAAAACTCCATCAACAGAGAATCTGAAGAGACAAACGAGTCATAAAAACATAGGGTGAAGATATTGCCAGAACTTAGAACTTGACCAAATTGTGTGAAGTCATCACATAAAATAGAAATACTCATGAAGACTGTGATCTTGGAAAAAGGTTAAAAAATCATTGTGCGTTCTTTAGTGCCAACTCAAGTTACTATATAAGCTTTCAGCTAGCAGTGAAACAGAATGGGAAAAAAAGCACCGGTTGTATCCTGGGGCTTCCTTTGGTGGCTTCAAATCAGCCATGGTGAGTATTTACACCATGGAAATCAGCAAATGCTGCTAATCAGGGCTTTACTTTTTTTTTCTTTTTTCTTTTCTTTTCTTTTTTTTTTTTTTTTTAGGAAGCCAGTTTACCATTATACCACTGAAAACAATTCTGCATGGGGATTAAGGAAGCCCTCAGCACCTCTGACAGATATTCACATATGACTTTAGCAAGGGTGGTTTTGGGGAAGAAATGAGTATTCTACAAGCAGGGGACTTCTAATAACTACCTCAGTAAGATTCAGTGTTTTATTATTTCTCTTGGAATTCGAATAGTATCAAATTCTTATTAGAAAGGATTTCTCTAAAAAATGGTGTTGCTTCACTTCTCTTCATTAAAACCTATAAAAAGAAAGGAGATAAAATATATATGGGACAGGAAAACCTCCTGCTTTCTAGTAAGCAGAAGTGGCGCCACCTGATAAACTGTATGGTTACTGGAATGGAGTCAAAGCCATAGAGAAACCAGACCTGCCTTTCTTTTTGTGAATGACAGTGTTAAAAATGTAACCCCTCTTAACTTCTCTACACCCCGAGCATACAAATTGCTTATACTGATACAACCCTCAGTGGTAACTCACTTCACACCTCCATTTTCTTTCTTGTAATCAGCAAGATTAAACAGCATGTTTGGGCAATAGTCTGCATTTATCTAACCTTTTCTATACAGGCCACACTGATAAAGCAGAACAGGCTTATGTACCTCACACGTCAGATCCTATCAAGAAATGTGGTAGTGACAGTTTGATAAGGACACCATAACTTATTGAACTTATTCTAAAAACACCAGCAGCAAACCATTCATCTCCTCACACTTTTTAATGATTTTGTTCTATTGTGTCCCCATGTTTAGATGCAGCAGATGCATTTCTGTTTGGCCTCGTAGCATACAGTGAGCTGAGGGCACGTGGCAATGTGCGTTTTGGTGTTATACCACTAAAAATTATAGAGAGTACACATGAAACTAATATAATATTGAAAGTCAACTGTAATTGAAAATAAAAAATTTGAAAAATTCTAGAGATCTGCATTTACTTCAATTACCTATAGAGAAAGGAGAGATCTAGGGTTAGTTTTAATTTTCACCTTGCCAACAGCTTCAACCAAAGTGAAAAAAATGGCTTGTCAGAAAAGAGAAAAAAACTGCCAGTTGCTTTTTCCTTTGCTCTCCAAAATGTCTAGTGTCGTCACAGACAATGAACAAGAATGCTAACACTTTTTGCTGTTTTAGGATAACATAGCTACCTAGGGCAAGACACATGAAAGAAAAATAAACCCAAATATATAACAAATTAGAATGAACTAAAAGGCTAATTTTCTTTTTTCTTTTGTTGTCTTTAAACTGACTGGTTTTGCAATTTATTATGGCCCAAACACGTTCCTGTGACATTTCCAAAAACTTTACTCTAAGCACATTTAATACCATATTTAACAGATAATTTAACTACATTCTTGAGCTTTTAAAAATTGTTACCGCTATTATTTAAGTTCAAAATGAATTTTATTACCATGGTGAAATTCTTCCGATAAGATTCTAATCTCTGCGTAATTTCAGCTCTTTCTGTTCCTTGTGAATAAAGCAGGATAAAGAGCATTCAACCAACCTGAGGGTTTAATTTTGTCATTCAGTTATCTTTTTAAACCTACAAATATCTTTCTTCTGGTTTGTGTTCTGGAAGCCTGTGGTTTCTTCTGTTCTTGAAACAAGACCACACTGGTAAAGGGGGACACATTTGAGGAGGAACAGTAGAGAAATCCGTAGGGTCCTTCAATACAAACATATCTACAGGAATGCATTTCATAATAACTGACGAGAGACTCTGTGAACTTGGAAAACGAAATTTGGCTTTGTGAATATCTGTAATGTGACTGATCTTACAATTTTGTGGTGATGGGAAGATAGGGCTCACTTCCAAACACTAGCTTATTTTTTTAGTAGCTTTGAGTCTGATCACCCTCCACTTGAATGGGTTGACACCTCCATCCTGTCCCTCTTTTCCTTTTTGAAATTTTCTCCTGCTTCCTGAACAAAAAAAAAGGGTTCTTGTTAGTATTAGGAGTTCTGTTTTCTCACTTCAGGTTTTAGATATGATTATAAAGAATATGATATGTATCAGGCAGACCCATATAGAGAATAGTCTGAGGATTGAGTACACACCATCTACCTCAAGATGTAAAACATTACAAATACAAGAAAAAGCTCCCTCTCTTCTTTTTGCCTCCTCAGAGGTGACCACACTTTCCATACGTTTGATGTTTTTGCTACATATGTGTACATCCTTAAATAATATATAATGGTATGTTGCATGTTTAAAATTTTTATATAGATGGTCTGTTTTTTTTTCACGATTTTTTTTTTAACTTTTACTTATTTTAAGTGTGTTTTTCCAGGACCCATGAGCTCCCATCAGCAGTCATTTCAATCCAGCTGTGGAGGGCACAGCCCACAGTGGCCCATGTGGGAGTCGAACTGGCAACCTTGTTGCCAAGAGCACTGAGCTCCAACCAGTTGAGCCAACCGGCCACCCTTTTCACATGATTTTTAAGATAAGCTAATACATATAGATCTGGTTTCTTGATCTTCACCAATACAGGTATTTGATAGTATGGCTATACAACAACTTATTTATCAATTTTTTAGTCGATGCTTTGATTATATTTAGGACAAGTCTCCTTTAGCAATGTGTGAATGAACATTTCTTTAAGGTGCAGACCTAGGATTAGAATTTTTGAATCCTGGATATGCACGTTTACCTTTACTGCTAGCTACTGCCAATCTCCAAAGATCGACTCACCAGCAGTCTATTTACCAAGCCAAGGTTCAGATTCATTCCCCTGGAAGGGGATGGGGGTGGTGGGGAGAAGAGCAAGAATTTGGATTTCTAACACGTCCTGCTGCTGTGTGGTGTAGTGCCTGGGGCTACATTTTGAGAACAGTGCTCTAAAGAAAGCCTGTTGGATCACATTTCGAAAGTGAGAGCTGATGAGACACTGCGTGAAAAGATGTGGCTGGTGAGGTTTTACTAGGTCACTGAAAGTCAGCCTGTGGTATACTTTTAGCATTTAAATTCTAGAAAACACTGACTAAATGCAGCTCCGATATACTAGGTTGGTGCAAAAGTAATTGTGGTTTAAAAGGTTAAAAATAATTGCAAAAACTGCAATTCCTTTTGCACAACCTAATAGTAAATAACCACTCTGAGTAATTGTCATCCAATTCTCAATTCTCAATGAGTTTTCCGGTCAGGTTAGGGCCTCTGCTGTGCTCCTGTCACTGCTGTGCTGAGAGGGCAGAGCACTGGGCAGGTGGCCTGGGGTCAGGCCAGGGGGTACAAGGAGCGTGGCTGACATTGTGTATTAGTGTCTTGATGGCATCCATGCAACCCAGCTGTTAGCCCACATGCAGGAGTGGATGTGCGCGTGGGGTTCCTCAAGATTGAAGGCATGGGCTATTGAGTCTAACTGATTAGGTTATTTTTAGATATTTATATGTGAAACAAAAAAATTCAATATCTTATATAATTAAAAAAATAATATTCCAAAGTTAGTACTGTGTTAACAGAATGCCAGGGAGGAGGTTTTCCTCATATAGTCTTTCTTCAAGAACTTCTTATAAAAAATCTTGAATAGTAGGCCTTCACATATTATAGGCTTGCACAGTCTGCAAATGGTTAACATGAAAACTAGAAGGAAAGTGATTTATTTCAGATTTAGCAATATAAAAGGTCAATTAGGGAGAAGAGCATGTACAGTAACAAAAAGCATTTGCTTATGTCATTCCACAATTTACATAACAAGATAACTGTTTTCCAAAACTAGACAACAGGTTCAAAAATACTTCTTTTCACACCCTGAAGTGATGGTGTCGGAGCGATGACTGTTCTAAGGCCATTTACTGCAGGCACTTTCAGCTAGTTCTGGTATCACTACTCTCACTCTATCTTCGTTCTTTTCTCTCTCTCATCAGCTTTTTGCTTTCTTCCCTTCTTCTTTTATTCACTGGGTTCCGAGGATCATAGATTTCAAAAGTGTCTGAGTCTTGCATGCTTGCATCTTTCACTTTTCTGCTTTTATCCTCAAACTGAAGTACATGTGACATCCTGGAGGGAGAGAGATGGTTCAGTGATTTTGGCATGAAAACGGAAAGTGGAAATTGTACACAACACTATCTCTGGCACGACGGCTGCTAAGGGTACAGAACACAAAGATGGGTTTATTGTTTACTGGTGCTTATACCACATGGAAACGAACTTCTCAGAAAACACACAAATTTGAAAAATATGTCTGGAGTTTGCTCTGTTGGCTTGAATTTCTAGTAGTGAGTCTTTTTGCTTCATTCTTCATTTGAAATTCCTTCCCTGATGGGAGGTTAAAAGAGTGCTACCCTGAAGTGCTCCTTAAACTAAACTCAGGGAACATTCGGCCAGCTTTCTTTCAAGAGCACACTCACTTTAGCCAGAGTAAGCCAGGTTGCAGAGCAAAACTTCTGACAATAAACCAGCCCTATGTGATTTTTTGTTGTTTTCAGTGGTTAAATGAGTCAAGAGTAGGGAATATGTCAAGAAAATTCTTGTTCAAATAGTGTTATGACTCTCTTTTCTGTGGAGTTGTTGGGTTTAAAAAAATTGGTTTTTTTTTTGGTATGAAAGGAAACTAAGCTTTTGGCACAATTCCATGGACTAATTTCTCCCTCTTACTGTTGATTACAACAAATCTAACCATCCTGCTTTCCTTCTTTATCAAATGCTTACTGGTCTTAAGGTATCAACATGTGCTTGAATCCTAAGTGGTCATAAGCCCGCTATCCTTAGCAGTAGGGAAACATGCAAGTGATTGGCTCTGCCCCCACTAGGTGTCAGGAATAAATGGGGATGTCAAAAGACCAGATTTCAGGGAAACTGAACGAATTTGGAAAGAAAAAGTTCATTTTTTACATATAAACAAATGTATTAAGGCTTTCCCCCACTAGTTATTTAAGCAATTTTTAAAATAGGTGGACCCAGCACTTTTCTTTATCACAGCAGATAGGGCCAAATTGCCCAAAGGATTAACAGTCCTCACATCATACACCAATTGTAATTTTCAGATGAAACCCAAATCTTACAGTAGTTTCTTTATCCCTGCAGTAGCACAAATGTTGAGTGAAGGTTACTTATGTGACAAACTCCCAAGGATACACTTGGATTTTAAAGAATCCTAAAAAGATTTTGGAAGAGAAATGAAACATTACAATATCAGTGATACTAGTGACAAGGTTTCAGTAGCTACTGTTCACCAGGGCTGACAAAGCTGAGTCTTCCTACCATTCCCACCCCCTTCTATCCTAGATAAAGCTCACTGGAATGCAATGAGTACTAGTGATATATTACCTGGATGACCTAGAGTCTAATTTACTAAAAGAGGTAAATCACATTCACATTTCTATAGTTTATTATTAATAAAACATTATTTGCATCAAATCCATAACTGGTCTCAATAATACATAAACATGTCCTCTCACACACGAGAACTGCTGACTTTTTATACTTCCTGTTGCTTTAGTGAACACCTTTAGAAAATGCATTGTAGGATCATTGCTTAGATGGATTCCTCAGATTTTGATTTTCTCGTGCTTTCAATTCCCTACAGTATTTAAGTATTAGCTCCTGAGAATAAAACAACCCCCAATTCCTAGAAAAAAGATTGGTTATTCTACAACCTTGGGAACGAGTGACCACTAGAACCAGTTTGAAACACAATCAAACCGGATTTAATCAATTAATGATGATTTGCCTAGGCCTACATGATCAGCGACAACTCACTTCAGTAAATACACCTCTGAAAGCCAACTAATCAGTGACAGCCTTATGCTTTTGAGAGTTGGCCAATGCCCGACTCACTACAGTGAACATGCTTTGGAAAGCCAGCCAATCACGGACAGTCTCTCCTGAATAATGCGACTTCTGAAGCTGATGTCAACCCCTGAACAATCCCTAAACCCCAAATTTATATAAAGATTTGCAACCTGCTTTGCTCAGAGAGACTGTGCCTAAAAGCATAACTCTCCCTTACTTCAGTAAGTAGTAAATTTAGCCTTTTGTTTCAGATATCAATAGGTGGTCTTTTTCTTTGATACTTCTTACAATCTGTGCTGCATTTCCCACAAAGTACACTTTTTAGAAACTTCAAATGTTGAGGTCCCAGTTTAGAAAAGTGGCAAGACTGTCCAGTTAAAAGTCCTTTACCACATATCACGGGGAGCCCAGCCCCTACTGCATTTCCGTAAGTGCTTAGCAACCTTCCAAGTGACTCTTGTGCAGACACCCAAGCCAAAACTAGGAAGGAGCTGGAATCATATGCCCCTTAAAGTAATTTTATTCAATACTCCTATATTGATATAAAAAAAAAACACACCACATTTCAGTTAACTTATTAATACCTTTCCATATGAACATTCTTCTATTTAAAAAATTATCCTTTTTTCTACCCTAAAATACAGACGGGTTTGGTGTACTATCCATTTCTAATAAGTCTATCCATGTTTCAAAATGACTTTACCAGAATTTGTCAATTAAAACCATAAAAAGGCACCTTTCTCCTTCCTATGCCATGAGACAATCTTGCAACTATTGGATTTAGTTGGCTCTGGTATAAGAAATGACATCTAGACATGTGAACCACAGCACAAAGTCCACAGAAAGAAATAGATTGTCCTACAAATTTGAAAAAACAGAGTCATAAATTAAAGTAGCTGTCTTCATCAACTGTTTGTTTCATACACCACTGCACTAAACAAATCCAACACTGTGATTAATAACAAACCTAAACCCAGAGGAAAGAAGGGGCTATCAGCTTACAGACTACTTCAGCTTTAATATCATCATACTTAGCATGGCTGGTTACTCAGCAATAATATTTAATCTTTAATAGAAATAAAAGCATAATCAAAATGCTTCACCCATTTATCTTTCAACATGCTTCAATCACTTCATTTTAAAAAGCAAACAAAACAGTTATTATGATTTTCAGCATAATAAACTCCTGACCTGTGTGCCTCCATAAATCACAGACTGCATGAATTGAAAGCATGCCCACATTTTACAGTCTCCTGTGAGAATACACATTCAGATTTATAATACAGACTTAATTCGAGTACATAAGGGTCTGGTTGTTTACAATCTTGTATGTACCAATAACTCAGTACTAGCCACTCTGTGGCTGGTCATGGAACTGGCCCAACAAGAGCAGTGAATATTTACACACTGATCATTTACATATGAAAATTTTAGAATTTGTTCACTTGAAGGCAAAGACAAAAATTCAGTTCTGATTAATAAAAAGTTTTATATAAGATTCTCAGATTCTCAATAAGAACACAGACTGGAGTGTGTTACAGAAATATGGAGGCTTACCATTTTCACAGAGGTTATGTTTGACAGGTAAGGTTTTTTGTTTTTTGTATGAGACAATGTGGATTATAAACAAGAGTAAATACCTGATTCGTTGAAAAGGATCTGGACAATGACTTGACATCCAGTTTTTAAAGTTCTCACACAACCATGAAATAGACTGAGATCTGACAGCAGTTAATAGTAATGGGGAATGCTAGAGAGGTACTCATTCTCAGACACATAGTAAGTTACTCAAAATGGAATTCCAATTTTAATAATTTACTTCTGACTGAAATGCGTTTAAATTATTTATGCTTATATAATGAAAAAGCATTTTTTTCACTGGGAATTCTATAAACCACGCTTTCCCATTTCCAAGTCTCCCTAATATAGGAACCGATTACCGAACTCTTAAATTGTAGGTGTCCTAACTATTCTACCACTGTACTGTTTCTCCTTCTTTTAATCCTTCAAAGGTTCTAAAATAATCTTTCTTGTATATTTCTTTTATAGCATTCCTTTGAGCAGGAACTATCGTCTATTGTATTAAGCTGAAATGCCTCAGCCTGACCCTAAAGACCCCCTAACAACTGGATCTTCCTACCTCACTGACCTTATTTCGTTTCTTTCACCAACTCTCAACATTTTGTAATTGCGTTTACTTAATTGTGAGCAGACTGTCAGTTATTCCAGACAGTTTGACTCTTGTTCACAGTTGTATTCTCAGTGCCAAAAATGGTGATTTGTGTTGTGAATCAAAGCCTTAAGCCCCTTTGTGCTGGCCAGGCCTGCTGGCTGTACTGGCTCGTTTGCTAAACTAACACTTGACCCTCCTTTTGTGTGCGGGGACTGTCCTTTATTTCTGTGCTAAACTTCTAAAACCTCTAACAGGCTCTGCAGCGTCTCCTGCTCAGTACACGCCCACCTTCTCACGACCTCTCATAGTTCGGCTTACGCTGAGTGTGGCTTTTCCACGGCACTCCCCCAGTGACGGCTGGTTTTTACTCCTCCGAGACTGCACTGGGAGCATACCTTCCATTCTTCTTCATTTCCTCTGGTACCTAATGCAGAACTAGACAGGATGTGTCTTGAAGCAATGTTTCTCAAAGTCTAATCCTTAGAGCCCCATACCAAATGCCGGTTGCACGTTAGAATCCACTGGGTCGTTCTGAAAACTATCAATGCCAGATCTCCACCTCCAAAGGTGCTGATTCAATGGTCCCAGGATGGGACCCCTGCATCAGTCACTGAAAATGTTTTCCTGGTGATTTTAAAATAGAGCCAAAGTAAAGACCAGAGCACTAAATTGAAGAACCTTTACACTTTCAGGTCGACTGATTTCATCAGCCATTTGTTCTGGCCCCTTCAAAGATGAAGAACAGGTGCTTCCTAATGACAAACTAGTCACATAGTTAAAGGAGCTTAAGTGGCCTCTGAGCCTATTATTTTAACTGAATAATCTCAAGTATATTATCCATTTTTTATATATGGCTTGAGGATGAGGCAAGGGGCTAGATTCAATTATTCATTCAACAAACATCTGAGTGCTGTTTACATGTGAGACCCAATGTCAGACAGCAGGGACACAAAGCCAAATATGACCCAAGCCCTGCTCTCCTAAAGTGAATAGTCTATTCGGGAATGAACACAGCCACCAGAACAAATGCATATTTTGGAACTGCCTGCAAAGTGTGAGGCAACAATAATACCGTGTTTCCTTGAAAATAAGACTGGGTCTTATATTAATTTTTGCTCCAAAAGAAACATTAGGGCTTACGTTCAGGGGATGTCATCCTGAAAAATCATGCTAGGGCTTATTTTCCAGTTAGGTCTTATTTTTGGGGAAACACGTGTAAGAGTGTCCATTGATAGCACTCTACAAAAAGCTTTCACATGCTGTCTGGTATTATTTTCACAATAACTGTATGGGCTAGGCAGGAAAGATGTTATTACCCCCATTTCATAGGCAACCTGCAAGATTCGTGGTCAAGAAACTTATAGCTGGTAAGTAAGTAGTTGGCTAGATACTTTCTAGAATGTCTTCAGAGGTAACAAACTTTCATCTCATGAAGATGGATTTAACTTTAGGAATAAATCAAAGTTAACTCAGTGCTAAGTCTAGTGAGTAGGACAGAAAAAATTATATTGGGTAGTGCTTATTTTGGAATACAAAATTTAAAAAATACAACTATATATTTTTTTACTTTTTTATTAAAAAAAAATGCAACTTTAAAGAGATAAGAATGATTATTTGTGTGGCTCCCAGGCTGGTTTTGAAAGCATTCCAAAAAAGAAGTTCCACAAATGTCTTGAGCAATGTGAAAGCATTTTTAGGAAAAGGTACCTCTCTTTTAGGTGAAAGGTTGCTTAAAAACAAAGAAGCATTAATTTTCACTGTCAATTTTGATCCTCATATTGCTTTTAGTCAATGCTCTCTGGAATCTCAGTCCCAGTTTCTCCTAATATTTCCTAGAATGAGGATGCTATGTAGGGACACCCCCTTCGGCTGGAGGTCCAAGGGGCAGAGCCCAGGGCCCATGTGTGGTGGATGATATCGTGTGTGTGTGTGTGTGTGTGTGTGTGTGTGTGTGTGTGTGTGTGTCTGTGTGTATCTAAAACGCAGATCCAGCCATGAAAACGCTCCGGTTTTAAATCCTGTAGTGGCTCTTCACTGTCTACACAATGAAACCCACATTTCTTACATGGCCTCTATAATTTGGGTTTTGCTCCTCTCTTCAAGCTCCTATGTCACCTTCCTCCACCACATCTTATGCTCCAGATATCCCAAATTATTTGCAGTTTCTTGAACAAAAACTGTTCTCTCCTGCCTCCTTGCTGCCTCTCTATGGTGATCTACTTCTCCTCTCTGTCCCATTAGCTGAGGTGTCATCTCCTTGGGAAACAGGCCTGTCACGTTCTTTTTCCAGTCAACATGCTCTTCTGTACAACGCTCTAGGTTAGTCTCCCTCATGGTGCTGCAGGTGGCTCTGTTTTATTGGCACCAGTCACCAATGCTGGGCAAGAAGATGCCCTCAATAAATGTTTGCTGAAGAAATAAATGTTTCTGGGTTGCCAGTCACCTCTAAAACCTTTGGCTAGAAATCGAGTTTTGTTCACCTTTCTCCTTGGTATTATAAACACATAATTCCAAATTATTTAGTGATTATGTTTATAAACCTTTCAATTTTCCAGGTAAGTACTTCACAGTACCAGAGAAAAGTCTAATACTCACAAAGCTAAAACAAAGTTTTCCACCACCACTAACTTTATGCTACGAAAATCCAACTTGTTGGCTTTTCTGTTGGCTTATCTTTCTCAAATGGGCCCGTTAAACTGCCTAATGATTGACATTTGTCTCCTGTACACACTTAGTCTCTGTGAGATATGGAATTGGGGGGGGGGAACATATATATTATCCTCAGACAGCCTTCCTTTACTGGGCTTGAAAGGCCTTGCCATCCTTTGTGAAATTTTGTCATCCACATAATTTGTCTTTAGTAAACAGTGTTGATAGCTTCTCATTTCTCCATTCAGTTAGAATTCTTAAGAAACCCAAGTAAATAACTCTATGGGACTATGGATTAGAAACTTAAATGATCTAGTTTAAGGTTTTTTTGGTGGAAGGGTTGGGGTGGGAATAGCTTGAAAGAAGATTTGTACTTGAGAAGCAAAAACAGTCATTTTTGTTTTTTAAGAAAAATCTTAGCAAGACAAAACAATTTTCAAGTTTTGCCCACATCGACTCTTTGAAGGGACCATATCCTGTTCTGTATCATCGATGGGCTGCAGAATACTTTTGGCCGTGTCCTTTCTCTGGAATGCCCTGCAACTTCTTGCCCACTGGTCTATGGCCCCTGTCTGTTCAAAGCTGAGTTTAATTCTCATTTCCTCTGAAAAATCTCTTACGGGCCTCAGGACCTGCTCTTGCCTTTGAATTTCCGTAACACTTTCTATGGAAACTTTTGTGGATTGCAGTCAGAAGGCCTGGGTTTGAGGCACAACCCAGTCACTAAATGTTTCTGTAGGAAAGTCACATTGCTTTTCAGGCCTCTTTTTCCTCATCTGTGAAGAGGGGATGGTAGTATGAACCCTACTTACCTCACAGAGTCAGAATGGGGTTCAAACATCAGGCCTGCAATAGTGTGGTCCAGACACTTATTATCATTTCAATTTATTTTGCACTTTGTGTTTACATGTTACATATAAACTGCTTGCATAAATGCTTATCATTTTTATAATATTCTATTATACTGCATAGCCTTTTTCAAAGTGTTTTCAGGTACATCATCATACACATAACTTATTTGATCCTACCTAACACTGAAGGCTTATACATGTATTTTAAACCACAATGAGATACCACCTCACTCCAGTCAAAACGGCTATCATCAATAAATCAACAACAACAAATGCTGGCGTGGATGTGGAGAAAAGGGAACGCTAGTGCACTGTTGGTGGGATTGCAGATTAGTGCAGCCACTATGGAAAACAGTATGGAGGTATCTCAGGAATCTGAAAATGGAACTACCCTATGATCCAGTAATTCCACTCCTAGGCATCTACCCGGAGAAATCCAAAACTCCAATTCAAAAATCTGTATGCACTCCTATGTTTATTGCAGCACTTTACACAATAGCCAAGATATGGAAACAACCGAAATGCCCATCGGTAGATGACTGGATTAAGAAGCTGTGGTACATTTATACAATGGAGTATTACGCAGCCATAAAGAAGAAAGAAATCTTATCATTTGCAGCAACATGGATGGATTTAGAGAACATTATGTTAAGTGAAATAAGTCAGAAAGAGAAAGACAAGTACCATATGATCTCACTTATATATGGAATCTAAAGAAAAGACTATGTGAATGAACTAATCAGAAACAGTTTTGGGGACACAAAGAAAAAACCGAGAGTTGTTAGATGGGTGGGGGGGGGGTTGGGGAAAAGGGGAAAGGTGAAGGGATTAGGAAGCAGCTGGTAACCACAAGATGGCCTCAGGGTTTTTTTGAAAATTAATTTGGGGAAGGTATTCAATAATGTTGTAAAGATTTTGTTGGGTATCCGATGGACATGCGTCCTATTTGGGAGACCACCTCAGGGATACTGTGGATACCTGATTATGGCATTGTACACCAGAAGCTAAACATTAATGAATGCCAACTATAATTTTATATATATAATGTGATGGTTCAGTGTGAGGTCGGAGGGATAGTGGATGGGGGGAGGGGGGTTCACAGTGTGAGGGATATAAATGATGAACGTCTAAGTATTACCTTGTCTTGTACACCTGAAACTAATAAATAAAAATAAATAAATAAATAAATAAATAAAATAAAATATGTCCCCTCTATAGCAAGCAAAAGCCATTCAAAAGGCAGAAACTATTTATAGAATCAAAGAATTATAAAAATTTTGTTTTTCCAACTTTTATAGCATGATCAACACAGTCACTGTTTTGTGTGCTTTTTCTTTGTGCAAAGTGCAACAATCCTGAGAGGCAAAAAGATAAAACAAACAAAAAAATTACCTGAAACTCCATAGCTCATCAATAACTAATGTAAACACACAGATAAATCGCTTTGTGTATTTTTTCTATGGATGTCTATGTATCTATGTATGTATATAGTATGTATACATACATGTGTATGTATTTATGTATATATTTGAAGGTATCATAAAGTATATATTTTATAATTGCTTTTCATACCCAAGTACACCACAAAAATCTTTTTACATGAATAACTAAACTTCTACATCAATTTATTCATTGTGTAGTATCTGATCCTGTAATTTACAATCAATCCCATATTGTAGGATTCTTAGGCTTGTTCAAATTTCCATCTTTATAAATAATACTGCAAATAACATCTATGTGAATAATAAATATTTGGATTTTTTAATTTGTAGTATTTTTTTTGGGGGGGGGCCTGGCTCAGCATTCTTTTTTTGGTAGTTCTTTTCCTTTCAGAAATAATCTTTTCCAACTCTCAGTCCATATGGATGAAGTGTGATAACATCCCCTGTCTTTGTCCCAGTAAGGGGACACTTGATAGAGGCCTGTCCAGAATAACCAGTGATTAGATCAGGGCATGGGCATTCAAACAGCATTGACTCAGGACCTTTTCTGGAACTATTGGTTGGCCATATGGAAACATAAGCCTAGAGCTTCTGGAGGCCGTCTTTGCCACCCCCTTGAGGAAGTCTAACTATAGATGTGGCCAACTGAGAAGAAAATAGAAGAGGAGATAGAAAAAAGAGACAGAGATTCCTGACACTGGTTGAAGTCTCTCGTAGCTCCACTCCTTAAGCTTCCCATGTCGATACATTTCTCATTTTTGTTTAAGGTATTTGTATCATTTGTAATAGAGAATCTTTACTAATACTTAGGATAAATTCCTACTAGTAGAAATCTTAGGATAAAGATTGGTACATTTTTAAGGCACGTCATATATTTTGTCTTACTTCCCTTCAGAAAAGATATACCATTTCACAGTCTTGTCATCTGAATGCCTTAATTTGCTTTAATATAGTTAGATTAATTTTGTTTTCATTCCTCCCCCTATGTTTTTGGCTATTTGTATTTCTTCTTCTGTGATATGTATGCTTGTCTTCTTTGTCCATTAAAAAAAATGGCACATTCACTCTTTTTCATATAGATTTGTGAGAATTCTTAGTATATTAAGAATATAAATCCTTATTCATTGTATAAACTGTAAATATCTTTTCTAGTTTGTCATTTGTCCTTTAATTTTATTTTTTATGGAGTTCTACCTACCTACCTATTTCCTTTCTTCCTCCCTCCATCTCTGCTTCTTTTCCTTCTTTCCTCCCTTCCATAAAGAACTTTACAATTTTTGTGAGTAGTCTCTTCTTTTAGGTCTCTGTCTTTAAAGTCATACTTAAGAAGTCTTTTCTCATGTTAAGACCATGTAAATATCTTTCTATATTTTCTTCTAGCACTTTTACACTTCTTTTTTCACTTGTTAACCTTTTGTCAGTTTAGAAACTTCTTTTGGTATACCGGGTCGGATAAAGTTCTAATTTAATAATTTTCCCCAAATGGCTACCTAATTGTTCCAACTTTATTTGTTGAATAATGCACCCATTGCTTTAATTATCATCATTTTGGCATCTGATGGGGTAGATCATTACCCTTTTAAAAAATAGTTCTCAAAATTTATTTACTTTTTAAAATAGATTTTACTTTTGAGAGGTTTAGTTTTAAAGAAAATTAAGCAGATGTACAGAGTTCCCTTACACCCTCAAATAAATTTTCCCTGCTATTACTACCTTACATTAGTATGGTACATCTGTTACACTTAATGAATCAATACTGATATCTTATTTTAAGTAGAGTCCGTAGTTAATTTAGTTATAGTTAATTAACTACTTAGTCTATAGTTAATTTCTTAGTGTTATGGACTAGTTTGTTCCCCCTATCCCCATTCATATGTAGAAAGCCCTAACTCCCAACGTAACTGTATTTGGAGATAGGGTCTTTCAGGAGGTAATTAAGATTAGATGAGGTCATAAACTAGCCATATAGAGAATTAATGACATTATGAACCTCAAACATCACAACCATGTTTTCTTCTATGATTCTCAGTTCACTTTTGATACTATTTAAACATAAATGACATTTTTGTTTAAAATTCTTGACATTTTTCCTGTGATCTCTAGAATACATTTATAAACAAATTGAACAATTCTTTCATTTCTGTATTTTAACTATCCAAATGTAATAGTTAAGTGAAAACGTTATGAATTTTTAATTTTAGGACTTTTCTCTCATGAATTACAAGTAATGTAAGGTTCTCTTTTCATAAATGTTCAAACCTCTTTAGGAATTACAAAATTAAATGTTTAAAGTGCCAGCACTTATGAAGAAAGAAGAGTGAATCTTTTTTCAACATGAAGTAGATAGTAGAGATGACAGTAATTCATATGAAGAGACAGACAGACAAAATATGAATGAGTCCAGAGATTAAAGTGTGTAAAAAAAGTCTAAGAAAATGAAGTCACTGGCATTCTTTATGTCCAGCAGGGCAGCACGGCACAGCGCAAAGATGACTGTGAGAAGCTGAAAAGGCTGAAGAGGAGAAAGGAATCAAGGAGGAAAAGTAAAAATGAAGGAAGTCTCAAAACGGGAAACAGAAACAGCGACTTAAAGGAAGCAAAACAAAACAAAACAAAAATATATGCGGACAGAAATGGCCAGACCTCAGAAGAGAGATTTAATAATTAACAGAGGAAAAATAGGAATAAGAAAATGAAAAATATTTGAACAAACAAAAAGAAATACAGGAAAACAGAGCATTAGGTTAACCAAGCACAGAATAAAAAGGACACTGGCCTTTGAGAAAAAGAAACCAAAGATGAAAACCCATGGATTTTCTTTTACTGTTCACTGTTAACATGGGAAAGACCTCCTTTGTTCTGAACTTTGAATGAATGTTAGTATTTTTCCCTCAGTTTGGGGTTTTGAAAAGTCAACTCTTAAAAATGCCTTTTTCCCCCTCAGTTAAAAAGAAGAAAAAAATCCTCACATTATGGAGTGTCTTTAATAAATATTGAGTATTGTTGGAGCAAATGTGAAAAGATGTAATTTTCAAAATATCTTCAGCAACATGGGAATACAGTTTCTCAGCTTTCTTGCCTATCTAACATATTTAATAGTCAGCAAGACACAGGTGGAAAGATTACAGAGCCTTTCCAGAATAAATCAGCAATATGAATTCTTACACCTGCTCTGGGTTTCACCAACTGCTCAGCCAATAACAAATAATCTATGGCCAGTGAACTAACAAAACAACATGCGGAAGATGGAGACCCCAAACAAAAAGGCCTGTTAAGCAGCTGGGGTACATGGCTATCTGCCTGTCTCTCAAAACAAATCCATCAACAGAGCAAACTTCCTTAATGTGATAGAAACTTATTTCAGGGCAAACTGTATGAAAGCACAGAGTCAATGCAGAAGGGTTTTCTTCTTTCAGAAGAAAAAAAGGAGAAAAAGAAGTGACATCAGGGATTGAATAGAGGGCTTAGAATTAAAATAATCACCTTTGCAGGGCCAGTAACTCTGACAAGATCTATTCATAAAAGGACCACATTGGTCTTCTGCAGCATTATTTATATCCCTGTATAAAATGAACACACTAACTAGGGAACGTGGTGTATAATCACAGTCTCTCTTACTTCATTTTTATCATGACCTTAGAACTTGGCTAAGAGAGAAATGGAAGCAAAACATTTACATTACACTGAACTTATAATTCTGTTCTCCAAAGAGATGATATTCTTTTGCTTTCTATTTAAATTATACTTCCAATTGATGTTCCCCATCCCTTTTATTTTTAGTACTAGCCTCAAGGGAAAAACCAATATTTCATTAATAAGGCATTACTGTTCACTGTAAACAATCTCAAATCTCAAATTTATTTTATTTCAGAATGTTAAGAATTATGATAGAAACTAACATTAACAACTGCAACTTATTATGGGTTAACTAAGAAAAGGTCTTAAGAACTGTCAAACATTATATAAATGGTGTAAATTCTAATAATCATTGTAATAGATAAATTCTTAAAAATATCAATGACAACACCGAAGAGGAGAACAAAACATTTATTGATTACCGATTGTTCTAGACACCCTGCTAAATCCTTTAAAAATAGTATCTCATTTAATCTACAAACTAATCTACCAGGAAGGTACAAATATTATCCCCAGTTTACATTTTAAGGAACAGGGTTAGAAAGGTTATATAATTTGCCCAATATCACACAGCTAGTCAACTTCCAAGCTGGGATTTCAGTCTGACTCCAAATCCCATAATTACAACCACTCTATTTATTTCCATTATATTCCTATGAAAAATTATGGGTAAATGCGGCAGGAACTTCTTGTTCAAGTTAAACAAATTTTTAAGTAACTTTCTGATTTTTAATTCTTCAAATAATACAAGTATTATAATATTAGGAATAAGGACGTAGTATTTCCCATGATTTAAAGGGGCTAGGTAATGATTGACTAAGATTTAATAAAGACCTGAAGTCACTTGTTTGGCCTTATTACCACAGTTTAAAAGAACAGCACTACTTTATTTGAAAAAATAAAAAAAATATACAGGCTAGCTCAGTTAGAGAAATTGTTGCAATACAAAATCACAAATAAGAGGGGCGGGCCCGGTGGCTCAGACGGTTAGAGCTCCGTGCTCCTAACTCTGAAGGCTGCTGGTTCGATTCCCACATGGGCCAGTGGGCTCTCAACCACAAGGTTGCCAGTTCAACTCCTCAAATCCCACAAAGGATGGTGGGCTCGGCCCCCTGCAACTAAGATTGAACATGGCACCTTGAGCTGAGCTGCCTCCCAGATGGCTCAGTTGGTTGGAGCACATCCTCTCAACCACAAGGTTACCGGTTCGACTCCCGCAAGGGATGGTGGGCTGCGCCCCCTGCAACTAGCAACAGCAACTGGACCTGGAGCTGAGCTGTGCCCTCCACAACTAAGACTGAAAGGACAACTTGAAGCTGAACGGCACCCTCCACAACTAAGATTGAAAGGACAACAACTTGACTTGGAAAAAAAAAAAGTCCTGGAAATACTCACAGTACCCCAATAAAGTCCTGTTCCCCTTCCCCAATTAAAAAAAAAATCACAAATAAGAGATAATGTATTCCAAAACAAATAGAATTAAACTATTGAGCCAAGCATGATTGTCTAATTTCTGAGATCTACAACTTCCTAGCTATGTATCTTGACCTAAGTTACTTAACTTTTCTGTGCCTCAGATTCTTCCCATATAATTCGGGCATAAGAACAATATCTAACCTATAGGTTTAAAAAAGATTGATTGATGCTTTTTAAATAAATGTTCATTAAAAGTTAGCTTCTACTATAACTTTTATTTCTACTAAAAAACAACTCAAACCCAATGTTTTACTTATCATGGTCAACTGAATTATCTGCACACAAGGAACAGACATTATTACATTTAACTTAATTATCTGCATTAACACCAGAGAGGAGAAGGGATATTAATAATTAAAAACGGCAGGTAGTAGAAAGATTATTAATGAATGTCTTTGGAAAAGGATTTTATGGTTTGTATTTATTTATATGTAGGCATTCTAGATGTCATGGGGATGCACATCATATAAAATAAAAGTGAGAGGTTGGCCACTTGATGACTTTGTTAAACCTTTGTGCTTTTGTTCAGTACCAGAGAGATGAAAAACATTTTGATTAAACTTCTCATAAAAATATTTATATACCTATACCAGAAAATGGCAATAAAATATCCTAGATGTTATTCTTTTTTTATTCCTCATGCTACTTATTTTCCACATGTGATCTTTTACTTCACTTTGAAGGTAGGGGGTTTGTCTAAAGACTGATTATTTCCTTTCTGGCAGTAGGGCTACAATTCAGGTAGCGGCCAACTGGTAAATAATGGGGTCTTTTTATTGACTCCACAGTCAATTGTCTAAGCTTCTTCCAAGGGTGGTTAACTAACAAAATAAGTATAGCATATTATCCAGCCACTTAAGCTTTAGAGGAAAAACATGTGTTGACCAATAAAGGTCCAAGTTGCTTACCAGATATTATATAGTATTATATTGCTACAATAAGATAGCAGTGAGGTAGTGACACAGGAAATGACAGAAAGAGCCATGTAAGAAAATGAAACTGACTGAAAAATATACATAAGGCCTTCTTCTATAATAAAGGATATGTTTAATATCAGTGGGAAAACACAGGATTATTCAATTGTGGTGGTTAGCAATTAAAAAAATAGTTATAATATTAACCTAATACAATACAACAAATCAATTCCAGATGGATTACAGATGTAAATTAATAATAAAAAACAAAACAATACAAAGACTACAGAAAGATACAACTAGGTATTTATATAATCCTGGGATTATGAAGAGCTAAAGAATGACACTGGAGAGAAAACATGGAGAAAAAGATTGCCAGATTTGGCAATGCAAATTTCAAACTCTGTGTTAAAACCAAAACAAAACAAAAATCTCCATAAACAAATTGTAAGGCAATGACAAACTGGTAAAAATATTTAAAAAAAAAATAATATCCTTAATATTGAAGAGCTTTTGTAAATCAACAAATATATAATCACATTATATATTTGACAACTACCACTACTTGACAACTTGACTACTTGACAACTACCACTACAATAATAAAATATAAATGGTCAATTAAGATATTTAAAAAGTTGAACTCGACCAGTTAACAAAGAAATACAAAATAATACAAAGTAGAAATTGGCAAAGATCAGTATATCTAACTCTGTTATCTGTGACATATTGCAACACATACATGCTCACATAATACCTAGAGTAAGGAGAAACCAGCAATTTCATACATTGTTGGTACAGGTATAAATTAGTCAACTTTCTGGAATTCAATCTAGCAAAAATGTCATCAAAGACCTACCTGAGCTGACAGAAATCAGAGTGGCTGAGGGGAGAGAACTGGCTGGAAAGGGGCACCAGAGAATCTGCGGGTAATGTAAATGTTCTATATTTTGGTTTGGTGGGGTTTCCATGGGTGTACACAATTGTCAAAACTCACAAAAGTGAAGAGATACAAATTGTGCATCTTCTTATATTTAAATTATTGCTCAATTAAAATAATTTGTTTTAAACACAGACTTAACTCAGCAGTTTAACTTCCTTTAGCCTAAGGAAATAACATGAATTTGCAAAATATTTAACTATTGGATTATTCACTGATGAAA
The DNA here is from genome assembly GCF_964194185.1 of Rhinolophus hipposideros. Taxonomy (NCBI): domain Eukaryota; kingdom Metazoa; phylum Chordata; class Mammalia; order Chiroptera; family Rhinolophidae; genus Rhinolophus; species Rhinolophus hipposideros. The sequence goes on from NC_138053.1 coordinate 59,263,798, forward strand.
GCTTATAATAAAAAAAAAGGTGAATTTTTCCATTCTTGGAAAAAGTAAATATATAAATATATGAGGATAGATAAAAGCATTTATATGTTTATATGTGAGATATAAAATTACTAGTGATTTTTCCTTTCCTGTCGTCTTTCAATGCTTTATCTCTTGAACATATATTATAAACACAAATTAGGTTATTTGAAAAATCAGTATTATGACGATTAGTATTAATTTCACCTAATAACTCCATGAAAGAAAATGACATTATTTAAAACTGTCATTAAAGAAATATAAACAACTATGTATAAATTATGCACCTTGCTTTACTAAATTTCACCTGGAATCTTACAACTTAGGTTTTTCCATCTTGCTTCAAGCATCATTTAGCTTTCAGATATGGTTACAGTGTCAGAGTGCTTGTTGATAATTTCTTGATTGCCTGTGTACAATGGCAACTTTTATTTTGTACTGGCTTTGTTGTTATCTGGAACTACCACCGTGAAATGACTTTTTACTATATAGTGTGCTAATCCCAAGGACCTTTGCTCTTTAAACTTTCTTTCCAATAGAAATAAACTACTTATGCCTGCGTAGCTTTTATCTGTTCCAAAGGCTGTCTGCTAAAAAGAAAAAAAGAAAAGATTCTGGAGAGAGTCCACAATCTATGTCTGTATATTCCCAAGAGAAAAGGTAATCTTGTCTACTCTTCTCCTTTTTGTATGATTGCTAAATTTATATACACCACTCTAGATTCAGCTAAACACCTGCTTTACTACACTTTTCTCTTTTCCTCAACAGATTTTAAAATATTAGGTTGTTGCGAAAGTAATTGCATTCTAAAGGGTTAAAAATAACTGCAAAAACTGCAATTACTTTTGCACCAACCTAATAGAACCATTGAGCACTACTAGCAAATTTAATGAATATACCGGGGGTGCCCCCAAAATGTATACACATAACGTGTATTCATCTTTTGTTATCGGTATATATTGAGTACCACAATTTTAATAGTTTTTTTCCTTTCCTAAAATGTGTAGGCATTTTTTTGGTACCCTCTGTATATACATTCCTTTTTGGTCAGAGATAACATAACTGATGTACGTTAACATTCACCTTTTCTTTATTTATTTTTCTTTGAGGTTATTACAAGAGGACTGTATAACTACCATTCTGCCAATTTAATTTAGAATGTTTAGTTTGTGCTGCTTGAGTCATTTTTCAAGCCTTACCAATTCTACCCAGTACCATGCACCCTCCTCTGTCTCTCACACCTAATATTTCCCGAGCACTGCCTAAAAGTCAGGCGCTGTGTTGCCTACTTTACATGAATTATTTCACTTAATTCTAACAATAACTCTGAGGTAGGTATTATCTGTACTTCACAGATGAAGAAACAGACATGCAAGAGAAGCTGCTTGCTCAGGTCATTGAGGAGTCATTGTCGGAGCAGGGATTTGAATCAGGCAGTCTGATTTAATAGTCTACTTTATAATTAGGAGATAATTCAATAGGTGGGATAGTAGAGAGCATCCATGATGGTGCATTTCTTTAAAAGAATGTGGAAATACGCCAAAGATGAGAATAGGTGAGATATATGCTGTAACCAGCTCCAGAAGACAGACATTATTTAGAATCAAAGGTCTCTGAAAGTCATGTTAAATTTTTGTTCTTATCCTACTGATTCTAACTTTATGATGAAATCCCTGTTGGTAAAAGCTGGGTTATGGAAGCAGCATGGGCTCTTATGTGTGAACGATAGTCTTACCATTTATTACTGTGGGATCATGGACAAATAACATAATTTCTTTGAGTCTCAGTTGCCTCATTTATAGAATGGGAATAATATTAATTATCTGATGGAGTTGTAAGAAACAAGTCTACCATAACTGGTCCGTAACCTATGAGCTCCATGAGGCTCTTGTGAAGGTTAATGAAAGAAGATAACATAAAAGTTCTAGCAGAGTACCTGAAATACAGTTGGCACTTGAGAAATGGTGAGCGGGGTGGGGTGGTTAGGGGTGCCAACCCCCATGCACTCAAAAAATCCATATATTACTTTTGACTCCCCTAAAACTTAACTACAGTTGGCCCTTTGCATCTGCAAATTCAAACTCAGACGGAAAACAGTATTTTCGCTCCACGGTTGGGAATCCGGGGATTTTTGATGTGGGGTTATTGAATCCGAGGATGTGAATCACACAGATAAAAAGGGCTGACCGTATTTCTTGAAAAAATCTGCTTATGAGTGGACTCCTGCAGTTCAAACCCATGCTGTTCAAAGGTCAACTGGATAGCACATGCAAATAACTACTTCAAGAATGAATTGGTGGGACCCAGAGCCACGTTTCTCTCCTGCTACTAGCAGAAGAGAGTAAACAAAGCACAGAAAGGGTGTATATTTACTTTAAAGTCAGGTATAAGTGACTTGTACTCTGTCAGTTATTTTGTATAATCTTATTAATTAATCTGAGTGACTGATAATCGGCTAAAAATATATTTAACCAGTGCTTTTGAAAGAAACAATGAAATTTTACATTAAAGGATCTCGGCCGACATTCCAAAACAAAATATGTCTGTGAAAATAGAAATGCTCTACAAGCAAAAGTAATGAATCTAGACACAGACCTTACACCTTTCACAAAAATTAACTCAAATGGACCATAGACCTAAATGTAAAATGCAAAAGTATAAAACTATTAGAAGACAACATAAGAAAAAACCCTACATGATCTTGGGTATGGCGATGACTTTTTAGGTAACACCGAAGGGGTGAGCCATGAAAGAAATAATGAATAAGCTTGACTTCATTAAAATTAAAAAATTCTGCTCTGTGAAAAACAATGAGAAGACAAGTCATGGACTGGGAGAAAATATTTGCAAGAAACAACTGATAAAGAACTATTATTCAAAATATACGAAAAACATTTAAAACCTAACAATAAGACAATGAACAATCTGATTGAAAAGTGGGCAAAAAACTTTAGTAGACACTTCACGAAAGTAGATATGCAGATGGCAAATAGAATGTGAAAAGATGACCAACATCATAAATCATTAGGAAAGCAAATAAAACAACAATGAGATACCACTCCACACCCATTGGAATGGCCCAAATCCAAAACACTGGCAACCAAATGCTGGTGAGGAGGTAGTGTACCAGGAACGCTCACTCACTGCTGGTGAGATAGAATACGATGCAGCCACTCTGGAAGACACTTTGGCAGTTTCTTATAAAACTAAACATACTCTTACCATATGAAACAGCAATCATGCTCCTTGGTATTTAGCCAAAAACAAGTTTACATAAACACCTACATACGGATGTTCATAGCAGCTTTAGTCACAATTGCCAAAATTTGGGAGCAACCAAAAAGTCCTTCAGTAGGTAAATGGATAAACTGTGCTGTACTCAGACAATGGAATATTATTCAGCACTAGAAAGAAATGAGCTATAAAGCCATAAGGAGACACAGAGGAACCTTAAATGCATATTACACTAAATGAAAGGGGATAATCTGAGAAAGCTACATAGTGTTTGGTTCCAACAATACGACATTCTGAAAAAGGCAAAACAATGAACACAGTAAAAAGATCAGTGGTTGTCAGCATTAGGAAGAGAGGGAGGGATGAATAGTCAGAGTATAGAGAATTTTTGGGGTGATGAAACTATTCTGTATGGTTTTGTAACGATGGATACATGAAGTTATATACTGGGGTACCAAAAAAATGTATACAAGTGGGCACTTTGGTCAAAGTTGCTCAAGCAGTAATTCACCCCAATCAGAAGTGTCTGGATGCTGATGGTAACCACTTTGAGCACCTCCTGTAATTGCAGAAGTCAAATGTGACTTGCATTCATCTTTTGTTATTGGTATATATTATTACAATTTTAATACTTTTTTCCTTTCTTAAAATGTGTATATATTTTTTTTGGCACTCTCTGTATTTGTCCAAATCCATAGAACATACAGCATCAAGAGTGAACCCTAATATATGTACTTGGAGTCATAATGATGTGTAAATGTAGGTTCCTCAATTTTAACAAATGAACTGCTCTTGTGCAGGATGTTAATAGTTGGGATGGCTGTGTTCGGGGTGGGGGTGGAGGACAGGGAGAATATGGGAACTCTGTATTTTCTGCTCAATTTTGCTGTGAACCTAAAACTGCACTAAAAAAACAGTCTATTTAAATTTTTTTTCTAAAAACAAAGTCTCCAGATTCATTTAGTTTCACTGGCAAATTCTATCAAATATTTAAAGATGAAATAACACCAATTTTACACTATCTTTTTCCCCCAGAAAATAGAAGAGGAAACATTCCCTACACATTTTATGAGGCCAGCATTATCCCGATATCCCTACTACACAAAAAACAGCACAAGTGAAAACTGTAGAGCAGTACCCCTCATGAACATAGACACAGATTTCACTGACAAAGTGTTAACAATCTCAATTCTGCAAAAATAAAAAGGAAAATACACCATGACCAGGTGTTGTTTATTATGTGATTGCAAGGCTATTCAAGATTTGAAAATCAATGAGTGTAATTTACTATATTAGCAGTTAAAGAAGAAAAAATACAAGATCATATCAATTAATGCAGAAAAGTATTTGACAAAATTCAATGTCATTCATGTGAAATACTCTGAGCAAACAAAGTGGAAGGGAACTTCCTCAACATAATAAAAAGCATCTACAAAAAAACCTATAGGATAATCTTAGAAGGGGAGTTTTTCAGAACCAAGAACCAATTGTCAGAACCAAGAAGATTACTCAGAGCTGAGGATCTTGAAGAATTATACTGAAATTTATACCAACTTTATTAAAAACAGAAGCAAACAAAACTGTATTTTTAAGAAATTTGCAAAGACAAAGAATTTTTTCTAAAATCTATTCTCTTTCACTAAGCACTGCAAAGTACTTTAATTAAGTCTTGAGATTCTAACAGCCCTAAAAGCAAGTCATAAAAATGATATTTACTTGAGAGTATAAATTGGAATGACATTTTGGGAGGGCCATTTGAAAATATTTAGCAAGAGTCTAACATATATACCCACTGATTAGAAATTCCAGTTTTAGAAATTTATCCTGAGAAAATTAGCAATGACAAAGATACAAGGATGTTCATTACAGTGTTGTATATATAATAATAATAATTTAGAAAACTGGAAAGAGCCCAAATATCCAGTAACATGAAGCTGATGAAGTAAACTGTAGTTCATCATATAATAGAATATTACATGGCCATAATAAAAAAATATAAAAATTATATAATAAAATAATGTATGACAAGGAAAAGTATTCACTATATATTGCTGAAGGAAAAAGCAAATTATAAAATTGTAGTATTATATGTTCTTATTTCTGCTTAAAATATGTATGCGCATATAAATATCTAGTGGGGTATACGCATGTATAAATTAATATTTATTGTTGAGTTTTGGATCACAGGTGATTTTTATTTACTTTTTTTGAGAAGTCTGTATTCTGTTTTTTTCTACAGTAAATATCTTTTCCTTATATAATAGAAATAATTATTATTCACTTGAGGCAATTATGCAGTTGTTAGTGTTTCCCTAATTCTTATAATACTGAATACTATATATACTATGGGAAAGTGGTGGAGGGGAGAGAGAAAGAGAAGGAGGGATAAAGGCAGACAGACCTTTATGTTGTGTATTATTTTACCATGTATATTTGTTATGAAGCTTTGGGTTAATCTTAGCTTTAACAATCTGGAAAGAATTTTTGATGGAACATAGTAGTGAATAGTTAGGCTGCACACGATCACAATATACTCTCATAGATTCAATTTTTCTCCTCTTCTTGGAATGCTGAGTTTATTGCGTAAGGAGCAGGTGGCTTTCTTTTTTATAAGTCTCTCGACTGCCTTGTCAGACACAGCTCTCTCAAAACTTTTTTGGGAGCTAACCAAGCTTTATCTAAACAAACCCAAAATGGCATATGGACTTCGTCCACATGGTCATGTGAATCCTTTGGCTGATGACTCCAGCCATGTATCTAATCAGCCATGTATAAAATCCATGCTTAAAGAAGGATTCTATAATACATGAGAGTGTAATGTGTGGGGCAAAGGAATGTAGTGGCAAAGAGACCCAAACTGCTACCCTGAAATCCGGTGCCCACCACTGCCACCAGTATTGGCAGTATATATCCCAACAAAGGGGAGAATTCTAATAATTATGAGTGAAAAATTTCTATCATGCATTTCAGCTTAGATCTACTAATAATACTTCTTTAAATGCCTTGTTAGACAGTGAAATCTGGAAATAATTATCAAACACCATATATAGTGTTTACAATAGAATCATATTTCTTTTCTTTCTTGTCCCCTCCCATTTTTTTGCATAAAAAATAGAATGCTGCTGAATGGTACCCAAATATCTGTTGTATACCATGCCAATACAGCAGCCTAGCCAAAAATGTGAACAGAACAGTTTGCCAAGTAAAAGAAAACATAACAAATTGGTAATGGTTTCTATCTTGACAGAAAATGAAAATGATCCCTCAATGTGTGGTCACTCATGCGGACACATAAAAATGTCTTAGAAGCAATCATTTTACCTCAGATAACAGACCCTGACAGAGTAGTACAGCATTGGCTGACTTTTACTTCTTAGAAAAGCGGCAACCGTGACCTACAAAACAGTCTGGGAGCCATGTAATTTATGCATAACACACGTGCACATGCCAGGCACTCATAGTATTTGCTATAAATCATTTTGAATACAAGACTTCTTTTCTGAGTGGAATATACTTTATGAGAGATGATCTAAATCACCAGAGACTTGATAAAGCTGAACTGGTTTATTTATGAACAGAAATAGTGTTGCTTATCAGGTTACAAAATTTCAATAGTCTATATCACAATAAAAGGGTATTATATAAGGGCACCAGATATTATATATGATTCTGTAAGTGCCTTAAACACTAAAGGATTTTATTAGATGTTAGATAAAACAAATATTAAAAAAAATGTGCAGGTACGTAGCATACAGTTCTGACTTTCTCTTTGGGAGACTGCAATTGAAAGGCAAAACAAACCCCTTAAAGACCTGGTAATAGTTCCTTTAACATATTTCCCCTTCCTTTACCACTTATTTTTGTTCACCAGATGGAGAACTGGCCAACATCATTGACCAGTGATTTTTCTATCTGGTCTATTTTTCTATCTGGTGAAGTTTTCCCATTTGTTTAACTTTCTAATGAGAATGTTAGAACAATGATTGTGTTGTGAAATCATATTACAAACAAGAATGACACTTTAAAAAAACACTAATTGATACCTGAAGCTAATGAGGAATTCAAAATGAGAAAATACAAGGGGCTAGGAAGAACCTTGGGCAGTTACATGGTCTTGCCAAGTTGAAAGTAAATTTGAATCCTGTGGGTTATGAATTTCAAATGGAACTTCTGGGTTTAAATTTGTTGGTGACTTTCCTGTTCAATAAAAAAGGACTTAAATGGCTTACAAAAAGGTTAAAAAAACTTATTGGGCATCACACTGCTCTTACAAAACACCCTGTTGATGAGTTAAGTGTAAATGAATCAGAAACACATGGATCATATTTCCTTAAAAAAACGCATATGGATTCAAAAATAAGGGGAAGACGACTTGGCAAAACATTTTTGAGTGTGGTGACTGAACCCAAAACATTTGAAAGATATTTTGAGACATTCAAGGAATCCAAAACAGAACTAAACCTGTCCAGTCACATAAAACCCAGAAAGTTCTATGCAATGTGCATTTATCTCTATGGGTCAATCAAAATTCACTGAACCTTCGCCTTTGGCACAGAACTATAGGGGCAGTCAGCTTCTGTCTTTAAGCAAGTTTGAATTTAAGTATAAACAAATATTCATAAATAATAGAAACAAAGATACATAATAGTAGAAACCAGGGTTTCACAAAGAATTTGGCATCATAACCCAGATCGTACAGAAATATATTCAGAGAAATACACAATTATTTCCAGGGTCCTAGGGCAGATAGGATTTATTCCATTCAAATCATCACGTCCTCAGCTTTTTTGATTAAAGTTATATATCGTTTCAGAGTCTTACTTGCTTAAATGTTTTGTTAATGAGTGTTTTTATGTCTTTCTTAATGTGTGTCCCAGCACTCCTTCCTCCACCCTCTACATTGTGACTGTTCAACAAATCTTGCTGACCAGTTTCCTGGAGGATGCGAGTGCTGTACATGGTTTTGAAATAGGGCAGCGATGCTGTTTGGCAGAGAGGAGTGAGGCTGTGATTCGGGTTGGGGTAATGGCACATGTGATAGGTCAGAGGAGCCAGAGGGTGAGTCATGTGTGGGGGGTGACCCACGGGCTTGCTTGCAGCAATGTGCCTGAGCCAGGGTGCAGTGGGGGATGGAGGCAGCGAGGTGTGGGGAGGCCTAATATACTACATGTGAAGTCAGCTGGAGGACAGAGGAGTGTGATAAGGGAAAACACAATTCTTAGTCTTTTTTTTCTTTCTTTTTGCCAGTATAGGATAAAGTGCTAAGCACAGGACACGCACAAGTCATTAATTCCTTTATTTCTTATCAGTGTCTTAAAAAGCTGAAAAATATCCAAAGATAAAAATAAGTTAACTATGCATGTATTTCTAGGTTCCTGTAGGTCATAAATTTGAAGAGAAACTTAGTAGGATTATGAAATGGATTGCTGAGTTCTAAAGTATTTGTGGGAAAGTGCAGAAATTAATGATTTAGAATCCTTTAAAGCTGTTTTTTAGTTGTTTGATGTGAGTCTTATCTTTTCCACAATATTAGAAAGCTATTTAGGGCTGGGATAGGGTCATTTCCCACTGGCTGGCACAATGCTGGGAACACACTAAGCACCCAATACATGCTTATTGCAGTGAAATGAAGCAAAGGGTGCTGGAGCCCTACAATGGTGCTCGGAGCCTATCTTTTCATGGTTCATATAAAGAAATCATCCTTCATCATCATCTACTTACCATCCTTCATCATCTTCTACTTCTGTTTCAGAAACATTACTTTCAGGAGTATCAGCAATTGCTTGAGTGAGTTTAGATTTAAACTGGTTCAGCAGTGCAAGGGTCTGAAATAAGAGTAAGACTGTTAAATTTTCCGATAAGTATAAGTATAATTTTAGAAGAGATATTTAAACTTGTTACAAAATATGCTACCAGGATGTAAAACACTTAAGATAAATTTTTAATTTTGAAGGAAAATGACAAAATTGCCTTCCAGCTGCAACAGTGACTGATATTCACAAAACTTGAAATTACTCGGTTTGCATTTGCACTGACATTGTACCTCAGAGACACATGACTATTTTCTTATTTGGGGAACATAAATTTAAATGCATTTAAATTTTAAAATGCATGCTTATTATAAATAGCTAACTTTTCAATGTCCACAAGACAGGGAGGTACTTCATTAAGATATGCAAAATCAAAAACAAAACACCAACCAATAGCATATTTCATTGAACAAATTTCCAAAAATGTAAAAATGTTGGGGAAGGTGAAATAAATGAACACATTAACTGTTGGAAGATGGGTACACTGGATTGATTTAGAAAGCTGTTTATATGTATTAGAAACTTTCAAATGATCATTCCCTTCGATTCAATAATTCCAATTCTGGGAATACATGTAGAAAAAAATCTAAAACACAGAAAATGGCTGATGGGAAAGAAGTGCGCTGTAGCTATAGTCACACAAGTGGAAAAATGGAAACATGTTAAATGTCTATCAGTAAGGAACTAGATAAATTTGGTAAAAAGCAATGAATATGCTTTTTAATATGTTATTAAAAATTCTACACATGAAGCAGATACACTGTATCTGTATAGTTACACTGTATAGTTAAGTGAAAGAAGTAGTATATATATATATATATATATATAGTAACACTGTATAGTTAAGTAAGTAGTATATATATATATATATAGTTACACTGTATAGTTAAGTAAAAGAAGTAGTATATAAATATCATGCTCAGTATGTTTTTTTAAAAAAGGAAGCATTCCCATGATTCTTGTTTGGCTCCATGCCCTTTGTAGGTAAGAAGAAACAAGTGCTTACAATTTTGGTAATCACATTGTCTCCTGGCTATATCTTAACAATCTCCTCCAGAATTTGAGCAGAGAACAGAAGTTAGAAAAAAGATTTTTATTCTACAGTTTAAAAAAAGGACATAATTATAAAATGGGATAAAGTACTACCTATATAAAAATCAAGTATCTAAGATATTGATACATTGAATTCAGTACTAAAATACATTTCAAAAGGAAAAAGTTGTGTGATAATTTAGTATGTGAACAACAGGTATAATGAGTCACAATAAACTGCTAGGTTTGAGAATTTATCTAGCAAATATTATTAAGACCACAGTGCATGGAAAGATTAAGTAGGTTTTGGTGATCTAGAACCTAAGCTCAATAAAGACAGGTGGTGCCAAAACAACTGCAAGACACAAAGGCAGTTACTGCTAGAAAATGATAGTGAAGCATGCCTTGTATGTTTCTGCAAAATTTAATGCTCACGAAAACAACAGCTGAAAATACACACATGGCCATAGCTGTTGAAGGAGAAGAGTTTGGGGGAAATACCTACACATTCCTATAGAATATCCTCATAGGCATTCTGAGGGCTGCCTAGTGTATTAGGGTTTAGATATTTTACGTAGAGTAACGGTTATAGGGCAAAGCTCTTCAAATAATGTTAATAGATAAAGAAGGCATCCCTTGTTTTTAGACCTTACTCATTAAACATTTTTGCTTACCAACTTAGTTGTATTTGCATTACAATAGGAAAAAAGTTTTACAATATTAGAAAATAAAGAGAAGCAAAACAAAACTATCTATTATTATACCACTCAGAATAACCGTTGTTGACATTTTGATATTCATCCTTCAAGGCATGTTATGTGTGTTTGTGTGTAGGTATGTGCTTATAATACCTATGTCTACATTATATACACATCTCCATATGAATATCTCTGTATCTATCTATGTATCTATGTATCTATCTATCTAGCTAGCTAGCTATGTGTCATCTATCTATCAATCGCTTACAAGTAAACTCCATCCATTTATAATGGTGGATTTTTGTACACTTGGAAATGTCTTTTCTGAGGGCATATAGAAAAATGAAAACAAAGGAGAGTTCTTAGTGGAATGAAATTTTAAAACTTCCTAGCAATTTACGCTAGCACTGGATCTTTTGCCTTGAGTTGTAAGTGGCAAGGCAGTCTGTTTTTAGAGCCAGTTAATGTGCTACTGGCATTTGCTCAGAGAAGGGGTCTGTGACAAACACAAAAAAATATCCTCTTGGACTTGCTTAGCTTTATTCAAGATTGGGCTTTCTCTAGCTCCATTCTAAAAGCAAGAGAAGACACTAAGCAGAAAAGCAAATATCACAAAAATAATGGTGCACAACATAGGGTGAAGAAGATAGGATCTGCATGGAGGCATTTCTGTTTGGCACTTACAGGGGAATTAGTCTTTTGGCTTTTGCTGAAGGAATGCACGGCCAACCACTTACAGCATGGCTCTCCAGCACAGTGGGAGAGAACCTTCCCAGTGTGGAGAAGCTGTTTTGAAGGGGCCCTGCCTTGGGAGTCCTTGTGCATGCACATCTACACATAAGACTCTCTCAACTGGCCTCTGCCTTCATCCTGCCCTGGGTTCAGTCTGTTTTTCATACTGCAGCCAGGTGGGAGGGATCTTCCCAAACCGCAAATGAAATCATAGTACTTCCTTCCTTTGATGGCTGCCCATTGCCCATAGAGAAAAATCTTAACTTATTAAATACCGTGCATGAGATGGCTTCTGCTTACCTCTCCAGCTTCATCTCTCTCTCTCATTTATTTTCCAGTCACACTTAAGATCTTTTAGTTCTTTGCAAAGAGATCAAAGACTTCTCATATACTGTTCCTTTTGTCAAGCCACATGTCTCCTATTCAACCTTCAAGCTCAGCTGACAAATCGTTTTTTCATTACAGCCTTCCCAGATTCTTAGGACATCATAGTTCCCTACACCTAACCTGTCATAATGCTCATCCTCTTTTATTGGTATTCCTGTACTTGTTTAACTGGCTCTTTTTCCTGATAGCTCGGAGAGAGGACAGATGTAGTTACCTTGTTTACCACGAAATACAGTAATTCGTACATGGTAGTTTAGTTTCTTAATAATTATTTGCTGGGAGGGGAAAAAAGGAATGCATGAGTAAGAGTGATCCTTACTATCTTTGTTAGTATATTCACTACAGTTGGTATTCAAAGGACTTTGTGATTCTATGAAAACAAGTTAATAATGTACTTTGTCTTAATTTTCTTTGGTGTTCCATTTCTTCTGAAAACCGTACAAATTAGTTCTTTGTAATTATAATTTCCTTTACCTGACTTCTTGTTGAACTTTCCCTATGATTATTTTCATGCTGAGTACTGATGCATGATCCTTCCTTATTAGTAATTAGGTTTCATTTATAATATTAGATTAATTTATCCAAATATGGGTGGGCTTTTAAACTTTTTTTATTTTGCCTATTTTATTCATATGTCTAAAATGGCATGTTTTCATATATACATGGCAGCACCAAAAATAAAAGATTTTGGTCTGCCCTCCTAGCTCTTCAACATGAAGGGCTGCTGGGTTGCTAAGATTTATTTTATTGGTGCTGAGTGCTTCATGTTGTCTATGACTGACTTCCAAACTGTTGAGCTAGCTTCCTATCCCTTGATTCTTGATTTCTGACAATCTTCTTAAATTACTACTTAAAGGTACAGGAATTACTTGCCATAAGCAGAATTTTGTAATATTCACAGTAGAAGTCAACTACTGAACCAAATGCTTTATTTACAGGCAATGTACAGTTTCAAGTGGAGCTGGCCAGTCAGTATGTGAGATGCTGGGCCAGAAGAGATCCCTTCATCATTTATAATCACCACTTCTCTATTTCATAATATTTACTTAGGCAAAGGTTCTACCCAAGTATCTGATAATATGTGGCTTTACAAGGTTCCTGTGCTTGACATGGGAGTAAAAGGTTGAAACCTGCAAGTTTTAGGCTTTTTATCTATATGTCTGAAAAGAACTCTGTCATTTGGACCTTTTCATGAGTGGCAACACTCCTGCCATCTCACCCCATATAAATACATCCCTTTTCATTTTTAAGAAGTAGTGCTTCCCCTGATGTATAATCAAATCTGGCTCCATTAACAACACTTGAAGACAATTAAAAGGCAATGAATTACGTATTGATTTTTGCTTGTGAAATTACCTGTTCTTCCCGGGATGTTCCCTTCTGTGACTGTTGTTTCTTCAAAGTTTCATACTTTTGCTTTTCTCTCCTGTATTCTGCAACAGCACCATCTAGAGCACTCTCTTCCTCTGAAGAACAACAGAATATTCTTAGAATAAATAGTAAAAAGGCTGTGCATTCATATTTATATCTATGCTCATATCTCTGAAGAGGAGGTCAGAACCTGGGATTGGTTTTCCTCCATTTAATTAAAAAATTAAACCTATAAACTCCACCATTCCACAACTATTTCCTAGATCAGCAAGTGACTGATGTTAATTTATCAACCAATTTTATAAACATCTGTATTATATACTGTATGATTATAGTTGTTCTCGCTTGTACTTATGTAACTATAAATCACCTATCTCACTTTTACAATTATGATTTTTCTAAAATTCAGCAATGCCATTTTATATTATTGCCTTGCCTTATAAAATATACTCTTTCAATATTGGTTGATTTTTCAATTACCTGCCACTTTCGTTCCCCAGTTAAAACAATAATAATAACAACAAACAACTTCCATTTGATGGCATCATAAAATATAAATATATCTAAAAAAAATAAGTCAGTTAGGACAGTTACCAGAAGCAGACAAAAATAATTTTCACTAAATTACAAATTAGAAACCAAATGCATGGATTTGATCCTACAATAATTCCACATGAAGATTAATTAACATCTCAGTTCATAGAGTACAGTTTTGCCCCCCGCAAAACAAGTACTTGTACTAACATTTTACAATACCTTACACGTATGCATATTAATGAAAATCTGTGACTTAAAAAAAAACACCAACCTATCTCTTCTCATCTTTGGCTGGCAAACAAAAATGAGCTACATGTAATCAAGAATGCCAGTAATCATTCTGTTCAAGCCTGGGTCTGTTGCTTGCCTCTTTGTTACCTAGTTTAAAGAATATTGTTAATGTGCAGTGTATTAACAACCAGCCATTTTGTTCAAGAGATTTTCTAGTTAATAAAATTTTGAACTATGAAACAAGTAGTCTTTTCATGGTTACCTAATATCATGATTTTGATATTGATCAAAGGGTACAAAGGTTTAATTATGTGGGAAAGACAAGTTCTGGAGATCTAATGTATAGCATGGTGACTACAGTTAATAATATGGTATTGTATATTTGAAATATGCTAAGAGAGTTGACGTTAAGTGTTCTTACCATACACACGTGTACACACACAAACACAAATACAAATAAATTATAACTATTTGAGATGATAGATATATTAATTAGCCTGATTGTGGTAATCATTTTACAATGCCTTCTCTAGTTCTTAGTTTCCTGAGATTTTTAGTGACTACTTTAAAGATATCTTTCCTCTCCTGCTGTTTTAATTTCTAGCCCAAATGAACAGGCAGCTTTAGAACAGCTGTGAGGTTGGCTAGTCTTTTATTACATACATTTGTGATACCAGGATTAAGCCTGCTAAGGTTCCATCTGGACTGCATGGAAATCGTAACCCAAACACTTTTACATGGTACACAAAGCCAAAAACAATGACATCTGCTGCACAAACCCAACTGTGTAAAAATCTGGTCAACTCTATTTCCTGATGAGCATATCATATTAGTATACTTCTATTTATAGTGTGATCGACTATAAATGAGCACAGTGTATTCATTTTCATGTTTTTATTTCTCAGCAACACATGCTGAGCTGATTTCCTTAGCTCCATGTTTCAGTTTGCGAATTCTCTGTTTAGTTGTATCTAATCAGTTTTTGAGATATAAACCGAGTCATTGATTTTAATAATTATTTGTTTGGTTCTTTTTCAAATTCACCCTCTCTTTTTTGATAGCCTTAGTCTTATACTATGATTTTTTTTATTCCTTTAAAAATCTATTTAAAACATACTTGTTGTCTCTTTCAGATTGTTCTTGGGGATCCTTCTGTTATGTCTTCTGACTCTCTCCCCAGAGTGGTCATTTCTCTATGTGTTTTCTAATGGTTAATTGTGAGTTTATCTTTAGCTATAGGAATCCTAGGCACCCAGGACTGTGTAAGAATTTCTAGAGAACTTTCACATTTGTTTCCACCAGGCCATTTATAGGCCCCATTGGTTCAGAGCCATTTATTTTCCAAGTTAATTTCTTATGTTAGGATTCCTATATCATATGGTTAGTTTACATTAAGGCTTTATAGCCATGCCTGGTAGAGGTTTAGAGTTTTGATTTTGATTTTTTATGACAGATCTTCACTCCCCCCCACACACACACATAGCTCTTAAAAATGACAAGCTTCTTTGTGGCCTTCCTGACCAGGTGAACAGTTTTTCTAGTTTCCACCTCTCCTGACCCAAGGCCACATCTCTATACAAGTGTGAGATTGAAACCCCAGCTTCTTGCTATTAGAGCCTAAATCTGGTTCCAATATCCCCCTGGGCAACTATAGTGTCAACTTGCTCACTTAATGCTCTGGTTATGCTTTCTCTGTGATTCTGGTACCTAGGAATTTTCTCCTTCCCTTCCCTTCCCTTCCCTCCCCTCCCCTCCCCTCCCCTCCCCTCCCCTCCCCTCCCTTCCGTTCTTTTCCCTTCCCCTCTTTCAATCTCTTTCTCTCTCTGTCTCTCTTTCTCTCTCTCCCCGTCTCACTTAGCTAAGTATTTAAATTGGGCTATACTGTATTTTATCCAGTATTTCTATGTATTTGTAGGAGAAGGAAGTTATGTGTTAACTCAGTCCATGTTGCCAGAACAGAAAGTAGTACTATCATTTCTTATGTGCTTGAATCCCCCTGAATAAACAAAAACTGAATAAGTGACATAAAACTAATAAAATACACAAGGAGTTTGAAAATTTCAGTTTCACTAAGTACAAAATGCTCTGTACTCTTTTATTCTTCTTATACATCTCAATATACACTGGATGATAATTCATAAAGAATAATGTAATATGATGACGATTTGACGTTAACTGAAATTTCTATAAAACATATGCTAAATAAATAGGAATGAAAAATGGGAGGAAAAAGCATTTACGAAGGACCTACTATATGTTAAGCACCATGCTAAGGTGCTCTATCTTGAGGGAACAGGATTGGACCACAATCAGAATATAGTAACATGGATTTGAGCCCAGGTCTGTATGATACCAAAGACCCACACTATGCCCTACTGTCTTCAATGAAAACTTAAAGTCAGAAAATAAAATTTAGTAACTATCCCCCATATACCTGGCACTCTGAAAAATGCCATGAAAGATATCTAAAACATACATGGTACAGACTTTTTGCTCTAGAAAGTAATCAAAAGGGTAAAATTAACATACATATGTGAAAATAGTTAAGAAATCACCTGTTGATTATAAATGTTGAACTGCTGATTCTTTCTTTCTTTTTTTTTTCGAAATTACATTTTTTTTAAATTTATTAGTTTCAGGTGTACAAGACAAGGTACTACTTAGATGTTCATCATTTATATCCCTCACACTGCGAATCCCCCCTCCCCCCATCCACTATCCCTTGAACTGCTGATTCTTGGATAGAATACCAGCCTTCTAAAGGGCTTAAAGCTTCCCTATATTTCAGTGTTAGAAAATTAAAAAAAAAAAAAACTTAGCTCTTTCTGAGATAAAATCAGGCAATCTATATGAAAGGGCTTGGTGAAGAGAATGTCCAACACCACTATAACCATGAGTTTACTATTAGAGCATCCGTTTACGAGAGCACCAGCGCTAGAAGTTACCTTGAGGATTTTCTAATGTAACTTCTCAGTTTATAGGTGAGGCAACCAAGGTCCAGGTAAGTGAGGGTACTTAGCTAGCATCCACTGTGGATTAGAAGCAGAGCCTGGGCTAAAACTGGTGTTCTGACTTTTAGTTTAGGTGACAATATGCAGTAAGACTGAATATTAAGTACTATACTTTTGTCCCTACATGTCATTAAAAATGCCTCTAACCTTTCCCGTAAGAGCTAGTCAGAAACTTAATCCTTGCTTCATTGATCCTTTTCATTATGAAACCTTTTTGTTCTGAGAATAAAGGGGTAAAGACTATCAATTATTGGTTACTTAGCTTATGAACCAATGGTATCCATCTACAAATTTCATTTAATAGATAAAAGGCTTATATCCTCTACTGTCTCAGGACCAGAACTCAAGGAGCTAACAGATCCAAGTAGCTACACATTATTCATTTACAAAAAAAAAGCATATTGAGTGATTATTATATGACAGAAACTGTAAGCCTGCTTATAAATGATTTTTTAAAAATCTGGATCCACTACTTCAAGGAAATTTGTGAAAAATTCCCATAATAAATGAAAACTTTTATATAAAGGTGATATGTTACCAATAATAAACAGAATTTGTAAAGGGGTAGATTTTAATGGATATAGAAAACTCTCAGCGCTACTGAAATCTCGTCATACTTTCTGAAAGCTACAAAGTATGTTTTTATCAAATTTTATATATACCAGACCTTAAATTAATTCTAGGAAAAGTACCAGACTTGAATATAGAGCTAACACGATAGCTAACATTTCAAGTACTCACTATGTGCCAGAAACTAGTACCTGAATTACTTGTTTAATCCTTATAACCAACAACCCTATGAGGAAGGCATATTATTAGTCCCAGTTTGCCAATAAGGAAACTAATGCAATAGAGGTTAAATCACTTATCTCAGGGATTATAAACATTGGAATATAAACCCCTGCAGTCTGGTTCTAAAGTACAATCTCTAAACCAGATTGTTTTTTTCTTCTTCAGATCTGAGATACAAGAAAACTTAGAAGAAAATATTTAATTTTGACATAAAAAGGCATCAGGTCACCAACTGGTGTGGTGATAAAATAAAATCCTGTCAAAAAAAGGTCCTAAATTCCTCTCAAACTATAACAAATGGGCAGTACAGAATCCTTTATGGCTTTTTCTTGATTCTCCTTCAGTAATCATATTTTTCCCTCATGGGAACCTTTAAACACTTTGTAGCTCCTAACCACACTACACCATAACTGCCTCTTTGTCTGTACTGCCCCCTAGGCTATAAACTCACATAGCAGAGACTATGCCCTGTTTGTGGCCTAGCATTATGCCTTGTATATAGGATGTACTCAATAAGTAGTAGCCGAATGGACTAATGAACAAACTGATCATTTTCAGGTCTTGGATTATAACAGTGTCCATAGTGGCTTATTGCTCTTGCTAGATGGAGCAGCTCCTGGAGGGGTTTGGAGCATACAAATACTTTTTCAATAGATAATTGCCTAATAAGTTGAGTTGTAAGGAATTAAGTAATTTCTGATACTTTTGAAAGAGGTGAGAAGAGTAGAAATCAACTTTAAGGCGGTTACCCCTGATAAAAGCCTCTGAGCACTGAGCTTCTGGGTAGTCTCCCTGTAAGAGTAGCAGCTATTCACTGAGGCTTTGCCTCTCCTTGAGGAGCTACTGGGGATAGACTACATATCCTCCCCCAAGTCAGAAGGCCTGTTTTTCGGTTTGTTGTAAAAAAAAAAAAAATCCTTTATGGAAATGATATCAATGGGAATATTCTATGACATTAAAATGAGGGCCTACATGTAATATATTCTTTGTGATCATTTTTTTGGAATTATAATCCATAATATTTATGGAGTGACTATAGGTTGAATCGGTACTAATTTTATTTTAAAGATATTATCTAAAATTGTTTAGATAATATCTTTAGAAAGTGAAAAAGAAGAAAACTGGTCTCTCTATCCAATGAAAGAGCCAAAGAAAAACTTATTCACAATAAAGAAATTATTTAATAGAGGTGTCTAGATGCACACTTACAAAGACTATGCAGAAACTTAGTCAAAGACTGGGCTAAAAATTTAATATATTTTTTCTGTACTATGAACTAAAATAAGAAGTCTACAACTTACTCATTTTATTAAGCAATTTTAATTCTCAGCGTATTTTTTATTCTACAAATTGAACAATACTGGCTCCATCTGGTGGTCAAAATAAGCCCCTAGAGTTTCATGAAAATTGGTCAAATGTGGTTAAGTGATTTAGGGACTACTGGGAAGTATGTTTGAACATTGAACACTGAACGTTGGCATATACTTCAACATTGACATTGATTAAATGGAATTCAGTCTACATTTACATGGAGTTTATTTCTCTTTCTCTATTGTTCGTCCTAGATTCACTGCTTCATGTTATTTTGGGTCTTAAAATAATTCTCAAAATGAAGTAACAGAACATTTTCCTCTGTCTTTTTCTACTAACAGATTTAAAAAATGTGAAGGTAACAAATTATAATACATTATACTTATTCAGATTTTGTATTCCATTTTGGAATTTAAACTATACAAATACTCATTGATTTTTAGCTGTATTTTCCATTAGACATTTCCAGATAGGGTAGCTTGTGACTCTATGAAAGTTCATATCTGGGGGTTCTCTACATTTATATTCTAATGACAGCTTAATCTTAATTTTAAAATTCAGTTTAAAAGGAGTATGTCCAGAATCACAACACAAAATATTAGTTCTAAGAAGTTCTTAGGCAGCAATGACCTGCTCATTTTATAGATGAAAAATCTAAGGTTCAGAGAGGTTAAATAATTGTGCTAAGCTGGGAATTGAAAAAAACAAACAACAATCAGATTTTCTGACAACCCAATATTGTTTTCTCTATATACAGTACTATGTGTCTTTTCTCATTATCGTGCATAACTACTGTTGGTATATTTCATTACAATCTAATAATCACTTTGAAATTACACACTTTTATGGTACAGTGTGACCACTTAGGAAATGGCATGAATCCTCAAAATAGATTTAATTCTCTATTTAGCTTTCTTAATTTTTCCTTTTGTATTTTCCCTTAAGATATTAGAAATTTTTAAAAACTTGTTTTTAAAGCCCCACTATTCAAATACAAAATTTGATCTTGCTTTTTTCCAGAGCATTGTTTTGTTGAGTTTACAATTCAGATAGCAGTCATGTTGGTAATATCTTTACAGTCATAATAGCACATAAATTAGTTTAAAAATAGCACACAAAGTATTATACTAAAAACCAATTCAAACGAATTTAAATGAACTTATCTAATAAACTGAGAGATGAAGGAACTTAGATCAGTAAAGACAACTTCTGAACACTAAACATTAAATCCGTTTAAACTGGGCTTGTCTTATCTTTTACTAATAAATTATATAGATTATGTCTGATAAGCTTTTTAGCAGTTGTTTCTCCATTCATCTTAATAACGATCATAAAAACCAATTACAATACATAAATGATTACTGAGAATTATTGAGGTACAGGATGGCTTTTCTTCTGTCAGCTGACAGCTTTCCACCTGTCAGCTGCAGTGTGTTCCTCCTGTTTGAATTTACCTCGTTCTCCCTCACACGGACCTCAGGACTAGCACAAAAGTTGATTGATGTTGCTTCCTGGTCCCTCAACAGAGCACACTTTGTACTTCTCCAGGTGGTGTGACCCACAATTCTTGTGGTTTGATGGCCACCTTGACAACACCCCTATGTTGCCCTGTCATTCTGGATGTGGCAACTGCAAATTATATACACTGCCTTGTAGCAATAAGAAAAGAAATGCAAAATTCTTCAAGATTAAAAAAATTTCATAAAACCAATAAGGGAGACTATGAAAGAAGGAATGCTACCTAAAATTTCCTGTGACTGTGATCACCCGAGCAAATTAAACACTGCAGAAGACCTGCATTTCTAACTGTACTAAGGTAGGTTCTATTGTTTTGTTGTAAACTCATGATGTATTTTTCTCCAAGTAGTTATAAAAGTTTACCAACTGGTTCAAAATCGTCCTGAAATACTTGCATGTGTGGTATGGCAGACTATCCTTTACATCCCCTAAATGGCTGAGGAAACTGAAGCAATACAGTGGCTTCTAAAATACAAGTATGACCACTACTACCGGCACCATCACCATTTTTCAGGACCTAGCACATCTGAGATGTAATTCTAAGTACTCTGCATGCTTTCTCACTTAATACTGTAACAACAGAAGGGGTATTACTATCTCTATGTTATGCATGAGGAAACAGAGGTTCAGAGAGGTTAAGTATCTTGCCGAAGGTTATATGGGTAATAAATGATAAGAGCAAGGATTCAAACTCAAGCTGTCAGACTTCAAAGCCCATGTGTTTTAAAAACTCCATTGTAGTGCAAGTCATGGGGGAAGAGGGGCCTTGTTAGGTATGGGAGAGAGGAAAACGAAGACAACTCCAGTGTTAAGTAGCTTATAGGCTGGAAAAGGGATAAGACATACTCTCTAACTGTGTGGTGAAACAAATGACATAAAAGAGGTCCGGATAAATACTTAGGAAATCCATGCAGAAGAGGGAGAGGAATAGCTGGGGAGAGGCTGTGAAGGAGAAAGAAGACAAAGCCACAGCAGGTAGGAGGGACAGTCATAACCAACGCCTGAAGGCAACACAGTGCAGGACGCACAAGAGGAAAGGGAAAAACGTTTTTGGAAAATGAGGAATGGGTGAGTAAGATGGGGGATAAGGAGAGTAAGATAAATATCTGAGCATGAAAGTCCCTACGGGCCAGATCAAAGAATTTTAACTTTATTTTGGTGAGCAGTGAGCAGCCATGGTTTATATTTTTCAGGTCGAAACTGCAAGGATATCATTCACAATGTTTGTGAACCTTTTATAAAACTAAATGAGGTGTGAACCACCCTAGATTGTTACGTTGTTTGAACTCATGTCTAAGAATTTTTTAAAACGGTATTTTCTTATGGTACTGGCTTGAGTTAGTGGATAAAATGGGGGGGAGGGGGCAAAGTTCCAAGTTTCCTGATGCCCATACTTCTTTCAATCAAGGAAAACAATGCATTTCTCAGTAGTTCAGTGAACAAGAGAACAAAGGCGGTAAGAGGAGAGAGAAGCAAAGAGGAAGTCTGACTCCCAAAATCTTGTAGAGATTTTCACCAATTACTTTTGGAAGAAACTTTGAGAAATATCCTGGTAAAATTATTTTTCCACATCTATCAGAACATTCTAATTTAAGTGTGAAAATATGTGCAATTATTTGAGAGCACCATGCCATTGTTTCTGGCTGTTCACCGTCTCAGAATTTTTTACCTGCCTAGAACATGTTCTCTACTACAGGTACACAAATTCTGATTCAGACTTCACCCCTCTTCCCCAACCCCCATCTTTAATGATATCTCTAGCAAGCTAAATTTTGAAATGATGTGAGGATAGGAAAAAAGGTCACCAAACCATGCTTCATCTGAAGTTGATCTGTGTCCAAATGTGCTTTCTGGAAAATGGGGGTGGAGGGTGAGTTGGATGGGGGTCACCTTCCTCAGTCTTAGTGGTATTGCTGTGAATTGTAGGCCAGCCCTCAGTCGGCTGATTCTGGCTTCCAGTTAACAGGTCATATTGCTTGTGGCTTATTTTATTTTTTAAGGAAACAATGGTTTGCAGTTTTATAGTGGAAAGAATATTGGACAGAAGATAGGACTCCTTAAATCTACTGTTTAAGTTAGCATGAGTACTAAATATCTTTAGTGCTTTGGTTTCTTCATTTGCAAAATGGAAACTATAATACTTGTTTAATCTACTTTTCAGGGCTGTTACAGAACCAAATGTAATGAGGCATGTGACAAGACTTTGTAAACTGTTCATGTTATATAAATAAAAGGTATTATTACCTGGCAGTGACTACATGGCACAGTATTTTGTCTATAAGCTACTTTATTAGTTATGGTTGCCTTCAAATGATCAAATCTCACTTGAAGAAGCAAAGAGTAGATACACTATTTTTCATTTTATTAACATACTTGTTTGAATAAAAAATATTTCTATATATTAAGTCAAAATTTCAAAGCACCAATAAAACTTATAATGGAATGTGGAAAACGCTTTTGTGACATGAATTATCAAAGTTTAATTTGTATTTCTATACATTTGGATATTCAAATGTAGCAATCTTATGACGTTTACCTATAATTCTGAATTTGCTTAAGAATAAGCAGTATCTTCTGGTACATTGATAGGATGGAAAATGCTTTGCTATTGCCATCTTCTACTATAGCTAATACTTGTACAAATACTGCTTTTGATGTGCCAGTCAGTATCCCAAGTGCCTATGCAATAATCACTCTTTAAATAAAGTAGGGTAGTTGCTTCCACTAAAAAGATCAGGGCATTACACTTGGAAACCTATCTTTTTGGAAAAAAAGCTGAAAACTAGAAAAAATATGTGATGAGTGACTGTGAGTGAGCTCTGACTGAGCAGGGCACCAAAGTTGGACCCAAGAATGTGAGTTCCTTGAGGCAGGGACTTTTCCGATTTATTTGCCATTTGATGTCCAGAGCCTAGAACAGTACCTACACATTTTCAAGCATTCAATAAATATTATTTGAATGAATTAATTTTATTTTCTTTCTTTTTTTGAAATTAAAAAACAACAACAACAACAATAAAATGGTAAGTGATTTTTCAGGGGAAAAGGGATCCCTAGTGAAAGGAATTGAAAGAGAATAGGGAGACGGTCGGGACAAAGCAGAGTAGGCTGCATAACTGGCTTTCCTTGTCCCAAATCTTGAAGAGCTGTAATCATCAGGTACCAGGCTTAATGTCTCTGAATATTTTTTATGTGGCATACAGCCAAACATGATCAGGAAACAACAGAAATATAATACTCATCAAGGTGATTTGTCAACTAAAGTTAGAGTCTCTGAACTCTATGTTATAAAAATACATTTGCTAGGGAAAAGAAAAAAATTATTATTTTTTAAGTGCCTTAGTTTTGAAATGGCATTAATTAAACCTTTAATGAAGAGGGATTATTTTGTTTTATTTGTCTGATTAATTTCATAAACTAAAATTGTTGCTAAAGCAATCTTACACTTTTTCTTGGTGAGGTGGAAAATTTCTCACCCTCTTATTGTGGATTAGAACGTAATTACAGACACATTCTCACTGATTAATTTTTGAAAAATCTTTGGCTTAGTCACAAAACAAAGTCAACACATTGAATGGATTGAGTTCAATATTTCGAATTAGCAACTTTACATTCTATTCCCAGCTCCGTCACTCGCTGGAGTAAAGGCTTAAGTCCACCCCACAAATGCTCTGTCTCTATTTTCTTACATGGCAAACTCAGTACTAATTACTATTGCCTTAAAGGTATGCAATGTAGTTAATTAATTAGTGTGATACACTGTTAAAAATACCCAGAATAATAAGCGTGTGAAGAAGAGAAAAATAAGCAAGTCAATATTGGGAAATATTTCTGAGAAGCTGATTGGATTCTATCCCAATAGTCTGCCCAGCATCTTCACAAGATACAACAGACTAGCAAAGTCTTTGACTGTAGTAAATACTACAACCATTGTGTCTTCAACTACAACCAAAATGGCAAGAATAAACATTCTTCTATATATACACCTCATATGGCAACCCAACCCAGTATGGAATAAACCCAAGGGACTTCTCCATGGGTTTTGTAGAAGGAAAAGTACAGAGGACTTATCTCTGATGTTGTTTTTCTATAGCAGACTCAGCCAGTCTCCTTAAGTCACAGGAAATAAACGCAGCTTATAAAAAGGAAATCAATGCAGCTATTTCCTGGTTGGGATTACACGAAAGAAGCCCAAACTGTAAGGTTGCTTCTAGAGAGAAAGTATAGTAATATAGTATCTAATATACACTGTCAAATAGTAATAATAAAACTATAGACTTGAGAGAGAGGGTAAAAATGACTGTATGAAAAATTCCATACCTTTTCCACTCTATGTTCCAAACACACAACTTGCAAGATAAGAAAAGGTATCATGATTTCACTTATCTCCACGCATTTGCACGCATTATATCCTCTGTCCAGAACACCTTTATTCAACTAACTTACTCACCTGAACCAGTAGCCTCAAAAATCTGTAAAAGTGAGAGGTGTCTAGTGTATAAAATGACTCACTGAGAGGTGAAAACAAAATGCTAGAATTCTGTTTATATTTTGTTGTATGTTTGAAACTATTATTATTTATTTTTGGTGTATATATGTTACATATAATACATAATACATATGAGTTACACATTTAAAAAAACATATCTTAGAATATTCACTTTATTTTATAACCCAAATGTCCATCAATTGACAAACAGATGAACAAAATGTGGTCTAGCCATAAAATAAAATATTATTTAATTATAAAGAGGAATGAAGTACTTGATGTATCCTACAACATACATGAACCTTAAAAACATTATGCCAAGTGAAAGAAGTCAGTCACAAAGAGCCACATATTATATGATTCCATTTATGTGAAATATCCAGAACAGAGAAATCTATAGAGACAGAGATACATCAGTGATTGCCTAGGGCTGGAGGCGAGCAGGCTGACACCACACAGCAAATAGCAAAGGAAGGATTTCTCTCTGAGATGATGAAACTTCTAAACTTGACTGAGGTGATGGCTGAAGAGGTCCACAAATATGGTAAAAACCACTGAACTCCACATTTTAAATGGGTGAACTGTATGGTATATGAACTATACCTCAGCAAAACTGTTTAAAATAAAATTAAAAAAACAAAAAACTTTATTCTACTGGTGTACTAAAATATTTTTTGAAGACTACCCTTTTCAATACTGATAATTCTGCTTGGGTGAATGTATCTAGAAAGATATGTTGCAGTCTAGATTTCACTGTCTTTCCTTTGCTCCCCTAAATCTTCATGAGAATATGTACCATCCTCTATTAATATCTGGTAAATTGTCCCTTTTACCTGCTAAACTACAAACCTCACAGTCTCACCCCACACTATGAATTAAAATAATTTTCAGGTGGCTTAAGTAATTAAAAATACAATAATAAAAGAACTAGAGGAAGATAGGGATTAATGTTTAAACCATCTTGACCAGAGACCTGGGAAGCTTCAAAAAGTACTGACATCTGGACCTCACCTCGTGAGCTTTCAACCCTCCAGGTGATTCTAATGTGCAGAAAACTTTGAGAACCATTGGTCTTGTGATGAAGGAGAGATCAAGAAAGGCATCTTAGAGGAATGATCTTAAACAATGCCTTGAATATGGAGGCAAGATTCATTACATATGGAAGGCATTGCAGGAAGAGGGAGCTGTGACAGCAAAGGCTGAGACAGGAAATAGGTGGTATGTAGAAAAATGCAGGCTGCACGGCACATAGGATCCACTGTGAGAGATGAGACTACTATGGCAGGCCAGGTCGAGGCCATCTAGGGCCTTCTAAGGCATGCAAAGGATTTTATCCTGGAGGAAATGAGACGCCATTAAAGAATTTTATGAAGGGGATTGACACATGATCAAGTTTGTGTTTAAGGAAAGCCACACACAGAATGTATTGGCAGGATCTGAGAGTAGCAACAGAGATCTGCTGGCAGCCTGTTAGCAGGTTGTTAAAATAACCCAACAGAAAACACACACACACACAGACACACACACACACACACACACACAAAACTGTGGCTAAAATGGTTGCGGTAGGGCATAAGGCACAAACTAGAAACTTGTAGGAAAGGGGTGGAGTTTGCAAGAGAAATGTTCAAAGAACAGATTTGTTTTGAGGATATTGCAGTACTTAGAGATTTGAATCTAATGCCATTCATTCAGAAAAATATGAGAACACTAATCCTGTGCTGACACATGATAAATGATGTTTTTCTCTAAAAATACCTCTAGGTATCTAGACAATAAAAGTTTCCAAAATAATTATCCCCGAGGTCTTGGATTTCACATTCATTTTAAGAAATCTTAAGAAAATTTTCATTTCCGAAGTAAAATAATACATTTCCTTGAGGTTGTAATTTCCACATTTACCAAGGTTCTTAAAAGAAAACTCAAATCTAAAAAAAAAAAAAAAAAAAAAAATCCCTTAAACACCAACTAAGTAAAATTAAAGCTGTCTTGTACAGTACCATAAGCTCTCAAGTGAGATTTCAAAAGTCTTCCCAAACAGTAGGGCCTTGCACACATTAAAGTGAGTGGTTGTCAAACTGAAACTGTTGTCTGATCCTATTTCATCAAAAGTACGTACTATTCATGATCTCTCCCCTATATAGGTTATTTCTTCTATGGAATTGAGAATTGAGGTTCTATAAACTACTGAATTATTGAACTCATTACAGAAATGACCATGTTACAGAGATGTGCCGTCTCCTGTAGTTGGACCCATTTCGTCATTTCATCTCCCTCAGTGAGGAAGCTTTTCTTGACATACCGTGTTTCCCTGAAAATAAGACCTAGCTGGACCATAGCTCTAATGTGTCTTTTGGAGCAAAAATAATATAAGACTCGGTCTTATTTTACTATAAGACTGGGTCTTTATAATATAATATAATACAATATAATACAACAAAATATAATACTAGGACGTATATAATGTAATATAATATAATATAATATAATATAATATAATATAATATAATATAATATAATATAATAATATATAATATAATAAAATAAATATAGTATAGTATAATATAATAATGGGTCTTCCTTATATAATGTAATGTAATATAATATATTATCGGGTCTTATATTAATTTTTGCTCCAAAAGACGCATTAGAGCTGACTGTCTGGCTAGGTCTTATTTTCAGGGAAACACTAGTAGTTTTCACTGCTCTGAATCTCATGAAGTCTTATAGTTCATCTGCACACTAAATTTAGCACTTGAAATATTAATAATTAATACCATTTAACTATGACTATTGGTTATTAATACTGCTTGACTATTAACTATAAAATATGTTTCATGTGAATAGTCTCGTTCTACCCAGTAGAGGCTATTTTAGAACAAGGGGGAAGCATTCTGCGGGTTTTTTTCTGGCATTAGCTCAGTGTTATTAGACATTTATTCTAACCCAATGGTTTTTGAACTCTTTGGATCAAGACCTATTGTAGGAAATATACATTTTCATCTGAAGTCTACACACAAACATGTTTGGTATATAGCTAATATGTAAAATTTTATATACAAGGTTGAACCATATAAAATTACTGACATTGTATTATTTTATCTACAAAATAATAATTTCATATTGTTCAACGAAATAGAATGAAAAAATTCAAAATTTCATACACTATTTACCCTTACTACATGTGATGCACTCCGATGTTCTCTTGTCTATGCCATTCCATTAAATAAAAAATGTTGATGAATATACAATACTGATTTCGTGATCCACCAGTGAATTACTGGCTACAATTTGAAAAACCCCACCCTATCCTCTAACCTATATGCTAAGTGTACCTCTAGCACCAGCCTTCACCTAACAGGATGAAAGGATTCTGAGAGACTCACAAATAGCCCAGCGCAGTGGGGTAAAGATGTAGTAAGAAATACGGATGATGAAACTGCCTAGAAAAATAATCTGTACACTTAGCAGAAGTGGCAAGGATCATTCTAAACGGAGGGAATTCAGAGATTGGAGATTCTGATTAAATCTTTTCTGATTTGACAGCTAAACTGATCCCATACCGGAATGTGATTCACATGGCTGACTAGTTATGCACAGACTGAGGGTTAGTCCTCGGAGCACAGTGGTAGGTTTTATAAGGCTCTCTCCAAAGCCCTCCCTGAATCCAAAACAAGTTTACATGTATGGCAGATTTCTCTGCATAAAGAGGGGAAGCCCATAGGGAATATTTCTGACACTTTTTTTCCTTGCTTTCTAGAAGATCATCTTTATGTGAAATGAACTGTATAACACTTCCATGCAGTATATCATTTTCTAAAAGTGAAGCTTATCCAGTTCTGTTAATAACTAGTGAAACGGTACAGATGATACCAGATTGCGGACGTACTGCTTATATTCTGATTAGGCTTTCAGCTGATTAAAATGATGTTTATATAAATATCTTGTACAGCTGTTTAATTATTAACCATTTTGTCAGTGAAACGCAGAAAACATGAGATCTTATCCAAATGACTTAACTATGAGCAGGCAGATAGATGCTGATACAGGCACGGGCGAGTGGCACTGTCAGCACTCAGGTGCAGCTAAATGAGACTAGACTTCAAGCCGGAGTGCAGGAATCCACACAGGCTAACATGGGAGCAGGAAGAATGCTGTTAGCCTGCTCACTGGAGCTCAAATCGTGTGCATGCATACCACCCCCTCTCATCCTTCATGTTACCAACAGCTTTATCTGATGGAACAGTGTTGACAGAACTTGAACTGGTGCCAGCCCTACTGATGAGGAACAAGGTGGAACAGTTGCTGGCTGGAGGGAATGTTTCCTTTTTAGGAAGTAGCAGTAAGATGATATATGAAAACATGGTTGGAATGGACTGTCGCAGGTTGCTGATATAAGAAATATTTTTAGTTTTTAGAAAACAATGGATCAAAGACAGTCAAATAAGTGGCCAATGTATACAAGAAGGCACTCAAACACTGAGATGAAAAGTATCACGTAAATAATAACTGGCCACGTAGATAAGCATACTAGCAACCGAATTGAGTTCTAGTTGATGCGGGATTATGTTTGGTCCTTTTACATCAGCAGATTAAGCATGAGAAGAATAGTAACGATAAGAATGATAAGTCCTAGTCAGCTGAGAGGCCTGACTACTTACCATGCCAACCAAAAACTATGATGCCAATATAAAAATGAGATGGAAAAGAAATTCTTTGTCTAATTGCAGGAAAGAAGTAAAACTTGAGGCAGTTAAATTTTATAACTGTAAAAGCTTACAAGGGAAAATGGTAACAGTAGTTTCATTAACAAACATTTTTCTTAAACTCAGCATAGATGTATTCATTCTCAAGTCCAGACCAATATGAGCCAACCTCTTTCATCTGCTCCATCATCCAATTTCATGTTACAACACAAAGGCAGCCACTGTATTTTCTTCACTGAACTGTGAACCTGAATGTCTATCACTCTATTCTCCTCAAATTTTGTGAAATTGGATATGTTTATCCACAATGCAAATGATAAATGATGTTCCTGATACTCACCAAATGGAGCCACAAAATCCAGAAATGCATATTGAAATGTTAAAGAGGAAATAAATCACATTCTGGACAGTTCAGTGTTAGATTATTTTTTTACATGCATTGGATAAGATGTACACATTTATGGTATATGTCTGTGTGTATCTACATAGCTGGTATACTAGTATCTCAGCATACCAGAATACTTCAAATAATTCCTTCTAGGTAAAAGAGTTTATAAATATCGTTTTCTCTACCACCTAACAAAAACAGGTGATAATCATGCCTGCTAACCTTACTTGACTGATTAAAAATAATTTTATCTAGCATTTGAAATATTTTGACTGTGGTTCTGGCTTGCATAGTTGCTGGAAGAGATAATTTGTGGTTGGGAAGAGAGGAAATGATGTGGGTAAAACATGGAGGAATCTGATGGCAAAGCAACATATTCTGCATTCCATTGTGTAAAAAGTACATACTGGCAGTAAATAAGATATCAGTAACTAATTTATTAATTATTTGAAAAGTACTTCAATCTAACATATAGAAAATAATAGATTCTTATATTTAATAAGCAGTGCTTGTTTTTTCATTTTGAGATGATAGGCAAAAAAACTCCCCCAAACCCAGCAGATTCATAATCACTTTTCTGGAGCTAACGGCTCTCTTGGCTCAGGTGCAGGCTTATACAGTATTCCACAAAACCCTGTACTATATTGACTGCTACTGCTATGGACAGAGGACTGCAGTTGCTATTAGTCAATTTCAGTCCTACCAGCTGTGTTGATGCTCATGGGGAAAAAAAATCAATTAACTTATCTGAGCCACAACAATTTCCTTCTGTAAAATACCACTTGTTCTACCTTTCTCATGGGTTCTTGTAAAAGAGAAATGAGGGGAGGGGAAAAGAAAACAGGCATAATAACATTATTCACAGGTATGTGCTTATGTTAGACACAGGTGATTGCCCAAGTAATAACTCTTCTATCTTCTTTTTTGCTAACAAAATCCAGATTTGGTTTAGGCAACAGAATGCTCAGTATCAGAGGACAAATCCTGACTGTTTTAAGCCATTTAGTTTATCTTTCATCTTTCATTTCACTCACTCATTCTCCAAATACGTTTTTGAATACCCATCACATGCCAAATACTATTCTAAGTGTTAGGAAGACAATAATAAAGAAAACCTAGGAAGACAGAAACAATAAATAAGTTAAACATATAGTATATCAGAAGATGATAAGATAATTCAGAGAAGAATGAAGTAGGGAAGGGCAATTACGGAGTGCCAAGGCGATGTGGTCAAAGAGCCTCAGTGAGAATAAGACCTGAGAAGTAACGGAATGAGTCATGTTTATATCTGGAGGAACTTCAATCCAGACAAAGTAATAGCATGTGCAATGGCCTTGAGGCAGAGAGCACGCCAATATGTACTTAAATCAGTACAGAAGAGATTACTGTGCCAGAACAAAGTGAATTTCAAGGACATGAAATCAGAGAGGTTAAAAGAAGGTGAGGGGCACAGATTATGTAAACGCTTGTAGGCACACATAGGGTCTTTGGCATTTAAGAAATCATTGGTGGGTTAAAAAAGAAAAGGAGTGACAACATCCAACTTAGACTTTTAAAGGACCATCCTGGTTGTTATGTTGAAAATAGGCCGCCGGTGGAAACAAAGATCAGTTAAGAGACAACTGTGCACTATCTAGGTGGGAGATGACTGGGGCTCCCCACCAGGGTATAACAGTGAAAGTGGTCAGATTATACGAGTATATCCTGGGTTTGCTGATCAGTTTGATTGGGGATATAAAAGAAAGAGAGGAATAAAGGGTAATTCTAAGATTAACTGAGATAGGAAAGATTTCAGGAGCAACAGGTTTGGAAGATAAGATCAGTAGTTCAGTTTGGGACATGTTAAGATGCCTACTAAACACTTTGGACATTACAAATATATACATATTTAAATGTGTGAGATTAAAGTTAAATATATGACAGGAGAGAAGAAGTAAGTGTAAGAAGTATAACAGAGAAGAAACTGGAGGTCAAGTAAAAACGGTGATTCAAAGAAGAGGGAGTGAGCAGCAGTACAAAATGCTGGTGACAGATCACTTACGAGGAGTAAGCAGCTGACTTGTGAGGATGGAAGTGTAAGGAGTATATTTAAGAGGAAGTAGGAGGAGAGGAATTGGAAATGGCAAGAATTTACATTCTTTCAAGGAATTTTTCTGGGAACAAGGACAAAGCTAAAAGGCAGTAGCTGGAGGACGATGTGGGGACAAGAGAAGTTGTATGTATGTATGTATGTATGTATGTATGTATGTATGTATGTATTTATTTTAAGTTGTATTTATTTTTAACAGAGAAAATACTGCACGCTTGCACGCTGATGGTAAATGATCTGGCAAAGAGGGAAATTTGAGGATGCAGGAGAGAAAGAAGAGGAGTGTTGTGATGTGTTCAAGGAGAGGAGAGGCAGCAGGATCTAGTGCAGCAGAGGAGGCGGTGGCCTCAGAATAGGAACGGCTCATCTGCAGTTACAGGACGGCAGGCACAAAAATGGCCCAGATGCAGGTGAGCTGGTAGTTGTGGTGACAGGAGTTTTCTTCTGGTTGCTCACAGTTAAGAAATCCCACTCCTCTTTGCCAGTGATTGGTCCAGGTCACATGTTCCTTCTCAGCAGACCCAGTTTTGGCCGATAATATGTAAAGGGAAGTCTATGGTAGGGGTTTCTGGGAAAGATCTTTTTTCCCATAAAGAAAAAGGTCCAAGAGGTGAAAGGCTTTTTGCATCTACCTTTCCTTCCTGCTTTGTATGCCATTCTGCGAAGACATGAAGCTTAGAGCTGCTGTAGACATCTTATGACTGGGAGGGAACATCTACAATGGTCCAGTAACTTTGCAAATATGGGTGAAATCTGAGGTCCATTAGAACAGAGGTTTGTGTTGTTCACCCCCCCCCCCCACCACCAGCTTTATTGAGGTATAATTGACAAGTAAAATTGTAAGATATTTAAAGTGTGCAATGTAAGGATAGGATATACATATGCTTACACATTGTGAAAAGATTTCAGAGGTCTTTATTTTGTTCCCTGGTGTATTCAAAGTGTCCAAAGAGTGCCTGGCACATAGTACACACTCAATCAGTATTTGTTGAATAAATGAACTATGATCAATATGGAACATGTTTTACAGGAATTCACAGTTAAGTAATATACACAAGCAAATAAAGAGATAATTACACTAGCATGCTCCAAGTTGTAAGATAGGGCTACGTACTGGATGCTAGGAAGCTGAGGCAAGTTTAGCTCATCTTGACTCAGAAATACAATCAACTTAGCTGACTGAAAATCAGCTCATCCCTGTTTGGATGTTAATTATAAAATGTTTTGCTCCCATATCAATATTTCCGTACCTTCTTGAATTTCTTTATAAAAATATATAAAAAATAAATATGTTTTACATAATCCTTGTATTTTCCTTGGTAAGACACAAATAGGACCATGATCTTGAGTCACATTTGTTTTATTCATTAACTTCACTCTTTCCCCTGGTCTCCATCTTTTTTTGACCTAGGAGTACACGCATACTGATGAAATATTTTACCACAGCTATCAACAGTTTTTATACAAAAGCATACAGGATGCCCTGTTTTAAACATTTAAGAGTTTCAATGTCTGTTTTTTTCTTCAGAAGAGTTATATTTCTATGTTCCATGCCAGGATGCTTTTTCCTCCTTTCATTTTAGCAGATACCATTATCTTTTTTTTTCTAGAATCATTTTGGTATACCTGAGTACAATGAGCTCCTTCACTATACACCAGAAGATAAAGTATTTACAATTTTATTATAGGAGCACACATGTGGCATTATATGCACAGGAATAAAATTAAAGCTGAAGTGTCCAAAGCCTGGACTAAAACCATATTTATACTGCTGAAGGCAAGAAAAATTATTTAGTCTACAGTAACAAGTAAGTAGCAGCAAAACAAATATTTGGTTGACTGTGGAAAGCCAATGTTTTCATTACTTGTTACAAGCATAAAAGCTAAAAACAGGCTGACAAAGCACATTCTGACAGCAAATAACACATGTATTCATCAATATTTTGGCGTATATAAAACTGTGACTCCTAATTATCGATTTATATGTAATGAAGGTATAACCAACTTTGCCTTAAGTATACCATATGCTATTATTCATATACATATATATTCATATTGTCCATTTATTTTAAAAAGAACTATTGCAAATTTTTCTTTGAGACTGGCATAAGATACAATACTTCCTTCCCTCCAAAGTACTTTAATCTAGTGTAATATACTAACAAACTTAATAATGAACTATTTATCTACTATGTAAATAACTGCTTTGATAATCTGCAACATGGGTACAAATTGCTGAACGCTTGCTATGCTAAAAAGTCTGTAATTGGTGACATATGTTATTTAATATCTTATAAGAAAATTAATTATTATTACTCTGATCTTACAGATAAGGAAACACGCTCAGAAATGACTTGTCTAAGATTGCCCATTCCCCAAATCAGAATGAGTAAAGAAGCCCACATCTGTCTGAGATAGGATTCTGCAAAATCATATCCCTGATAGTGTGGCTGAGGGGCTAAAGTATCTCCCAGATGTATGCTTTTGTATTTAGCAATTTAATTCTCAATCCTTTTTTAAAAATTAAATTATAAATATTATACACAGACACACACACACACACCGGGGGGTGACAAGAAAATGTATACAAGTGGACACTTTGGTCAATGTTGCTCAAGCAGTAGTTCGCTGTAATCAGAAGTGTCTGGATGCTGATGATAACCACTTTGAGCACCTCTTGTAATTGCAGAAGTCAAATGTGACTTGTATTCATCTTTTGTTATCAGTATACATCGAGTATTACAATTTTGATAGTTTTTCCCTTTCTTAAAATGTATATACATTTTTTTGTTACAAGCATAAAAGCTATTAGGTTGGTGCAAACATAATTGCAGTTTAAAAGATTAAAAATAATTGCAAAAAACTGCAATTATGTTTGCATCAGACTAATAAAAACAAGCTCACCAAACAGTGCATAGAATGGATCACTTCTGCGAGATTCTAGAAGAAAAATCCAGTTTAAGTTTCCGTAGAGTAGTGCCAAGAAACATGTGTTAAGAACCCGAACTAGGGAACTAGAACAGGGCAGATAAGAGATTCCACAATGGGTGAGTGTGTAAGACCTGTCATCTGAACGTGGCACAGGTAAGGAATCGGGGCGAGGACAGGGGAAGAGGTGATGAAGTGATAGAAGCAATCAAAGGTTACTGAGATTTAGAGACTGGACCATTGATAGAACAGCTTGAATTCAGATGAATTGAAGAAAACTTCCTATAGCCGGGCCTTTTAAAGGCTAAGGATCCCAGGCTTATAATCCTATAAAAGCACGTTCTTCTAAACAGTGTCAAGTAAGGAAGCAGTAATTCTGGCCTGTGAGTCTATAAAGCATATTCCTCTAAACAGTGTCATGTAAGGAAGTGGTTTTCAGACTCGCAGATTTTAGAGATCTGTAAACATTCCAAACAAACTTTAATGGATGACATGCTTTTTAATTTTACAAATTAAGAACTTTAAAAATCACTTCTATTACCTGTTGAGAGTAGAAATTGGTAAAACCACTTGGGGGAAAAATGGTAAAATTTAGAGGAGCTGAAAGCATGCCTATGCCACAGAATATGGTTTGTGCATAGCGTATTTACTAAGAACATACATGAGTTGATCAGGGCTCTGATACTTCCTACCTGCAGGATTTTGGACAATTTACTTAATTACTCTACAACACAGTTTCTTTACCTGTAAGATGTGGAAAATAACAGCATCTACCTAACGTTTTGAGGATTAAATAAATCAATACATGCAAAGCACTTAGAACAGCTCCTGGCACATAGCAGCGGCACATAAATTACCGTCATGATGATGATGATGACAAGTCACAGCAATGCCATTTCAAGACAAACCCCTGAAAAACTCTTGTTTATGTGCCCAGGAGACATGTGTAAGGATGCTGTCCCCAAAATGTTTAAAATAGAACATATATGGAAATAACCTCAAAGACTCTGAACAGGAGAAAAATAAACTGACATGTTCACTGAATGCTTGTCCCATTTAAAATGAATAAATATGTACAACACATAAAAACCTGGGTAAGCGTGGAAAGCATGTTAAGTGAAAAACAAGGTGCAACTGGACACATACTATTTGATACCACTCCTATCAGTGGCATAATAACGATATATTATTTTTAATGGCTACCTACAGACACATGTAGTAAAAGATAAAAACAGGCACAGAGAGAGAACACACTCACTTCTGGGTAGTAGGTACTTTTGGGAGGAAAGAAATGAAACTGGAGCATATAGAGAGGACTTAAATGGTATCTGGAAAGTTTACATTTGAAAAAAGAATGTACAATAAATATGAAAAAAAATTACGAGTAGTTAGGTAAAAATAAGGTTAAATCCTTGTACTTTTACGTATATAAAATATTTTGTAAAGCAAAAAACATGACTGTCTCTCAATTTGAATACATTTTAAAAACACATTACGTTTTAACATTTTTACTTATTTTGAAATAATTTTAAACTTACAGAAAAGTGGTAGAATGACAATTCTTATTTTTATGCAAAATCACCAACTTTTAATATTTTGTGACAGGTTTTAATCATTTTCTCTCCCTTTGCACATATACATTTCTTTTTTCAACAACCTGAAAATAGTTTGCCATACGTCATAGTCCTTTACTCCTAAATACTTCAGTTTGTTATTTATTAGAACAATGATAATTTCTTATGAAACTATAGCATGGTTATCAACTTCAGAAAATACTAATGCAAGGCTTTAATGTACCGTCCATATTCCAATTTTATCAAGTGACCCAATAATTTCCTTCCCAGCATTATTTTTTCCTTTGTTTCCAGGATTCAACCCAAGATCATAAATAGCATTGAATTTTTATGTCTCTTTAGTCTCCTCTACTTTTCTTTGTATTTTATAACATGGACATTTTTCTAATAAACAACTTTGGATTTGTCTGATGCTCCCTTATGATTAGGTTCAGGTTATGCACCACTAGCTAGAACACCGTATAAATGATTCTGTGTCCTCAGGGTACTGTTAGGAGATACATGGTGTCCTTCATTGCTGATGTTAATTCTGATCAGCCAATCAAGGTGTTACATGGTTTCTCTACTGTAGAGAGAAACAATGCATATATTTCACACTGCAACTAATAAGGGAACACTATCATCATGCAAATACACTGCTCTTCATCAAACATTTTCCCTAGATTTAGAATCCACTGTTTTTTGGCCAAACATCTTTACTATGAAAATAGTAATTTTTCAACTCTACTGCTCGTTTCACATATACTGGTTGTGTAAGGAGGACTCTTACTTTCTTTTCTAAGTATTTATTCATTTGTATCACAATGGACTCAAGGATTTCTATTTATCCTCCCAATGGTTAGATTTCATCTCTGTCCTTAAGTATTTCTTTTTGCATTTTTAAATTGAGATAAAATTCACATAACATCAAATTCACCATTTTAAAGTGTATAATTCACTCGTTTTTCAGTATGTTGTACAACCATCATTGTCTAATTCCAGAACATTTCCATCACCCCCCAAAAGAAACAGTGTATCTGTCAATTGAAACACAGTTAGTAGTCAGTGTCACCTCCCTGCAGTACCTAGCAGCCACTATCTTCTTTCTGTCTTTTTGGTTTGCCTATTCTGGACATTCCATATAAATGCAATTCTACATTATGTGGTCTTCTCTGTCCGGCTTCTTTAACTAAGCATAATGTTTACAAAGTTCATCCATGTTGTAGCATGAATTAGCACTCGATTCCTTTTTATGACTAAATACATTTTACTGTATGGATATACTACATTTCATTTATCCATTTATTAGTTGATGAACACTGGGTTGTTTCCCCTTTTTTAGCTATTATGAATAATACTGCTGTGAACGTTTATGTACACATTTTTGTTTGACCACTTTGTTTTTAATTCTCTTAAGTATATACCTAGGAACGGAATTGCTGGATCACATGGTAAATCAATGTTTAACTTTTGGGAACTGTTAAACTTTTTCCAAAGTGGCTGTGCCATTTTACAATTTCATCAGCAATGTATGAGGATTCCAATTTCTCCATATCCTTGCCAACACTTTTTAAACATATTTTTTAAATATAGTTGTCCTAGTGGGTATGAAGTAGTATCACATTCTGATTTTGATTTGCATTTCCCTGATAGCTAACAATGTTGAACACTTTTCATGTGCTTATTGGTCATTTGTGTATCTTTTTTGGATAAATGTCTATTCAAATGCTTTGTCTATTTAAAAATTGGATTGTTTAATAGTATATATGAAGAACCATAAAGATTCCACCAGAA
Organism: Rhinolophus hipposideros; assembly: GCF_964194185.1. NCBI lineage: Eukaryota > Metazoa > Chordata > Mammalia > Chiroptera > Rhinolophidae > Rhinolophus > Rhinolophus hipposideros. The sequence goes on from NC_138053.1 coordinate 59,302,427, forward strand.
AACTACTAGAACTGATAAATTCAGTAAAATAGCAAGATACAAAATTAATATTCAGAAATCAGTTTCATTTTTAGACATCAATAATGAATTAACAGAAAGAGAAATTAAGAAAACAATCCCATCTACAACTGCATTAAAAAATATATCTAGAAATTAATTTAACCAAGGAAGTAAAAGATCTAAACTCAGAAAATGATAAGACATTGAAGAAAAAAACAAGATATAAATAAATGGAAATATATAACATGCTCATGGATAGGAACAATTAACATCATTACGATGCCCATACTACCGAAAGCAATCTATAGATTCAATTTATCCCTATCAAAATAGCAGTCGTATTTTTCACAGAACTAGAACAAATAATCCTAAAATTCATATGGATTTTATGACCACATAAAATCAACCACAAAAGACCCCGAACAACCCCAGCAATTTTGAGAAAGAAGAACAAAGTTGGAGGTATCCCACTACCAGATATAAAACTGTACTACAGGGCTCGAGTAATAGCATGGTACAAGCTTGGTACTGGCATGAAAACACACACATAAATCAATGAAACAGAATAGAAAGCCAAGAAATAAGCTCACACCTATAGGGTCAATTAATTTATGACAAAGTAGGCAAGAACATACAATGGGGTGAACACGGCTTCTTCAATAAATGGTGATGGGAAAACTGGACAGATACATGCAAAAAAAAATGAAACTAGATCACTTGCTTATACCATAAGAAATAAACTAAAAATGGATTAAAAATTTAAATATAAGACACGAAACCATAAAACTCCTAGAAGAAAACAGGCAGCAAATTCTTTGACATTGCTCTTAGTAATGTTTTTTTGATATATCTCCTTGGGCAAGGGAAACGAAAGAAAAAATGAACAAATGGGACTATATCAAACTAAGAACTTTTTGCACAGCAAAGGAAATCATCAGCACAACAAAAAACTTACTGAGTGGGAGATATTTACAAATGATACATTTGATAAAGGGTCAATATCCAAAATTTATAAAGATCTCATACAACTCAACACCAAAAAAAAAAAAATCCAATTAAAAAATGGGCGGAGGACCTGAACAGATATTTCTCCAAAGAGGACTTACAGATGGCCAATAGATGTTAATGTCATCTAAAATAAAAAGATGTCACTAATCATTAGAGAAACACAAATTAAAACCACAATGAGATATTCTCACACCTGCCAGGATGGCTATCATCATTAAATCAACAAACAACAAGTGTTGGTGAGGATGTGGAAGAAGAGAACCCTCTCTCCCTAAACTGTTGGTGGAATTGTAAATTGATGCAGCCAGTATGGAAAATGGTTTGGGGGATCCTCAAAAAATTAAATGTAAAACTACCTTATGACCCAGAAATTCCACTTCTGGATACTTATCCAAAGAAATCCAAAACACTAATTCAAAAAGATATATGTGGGTTGGCCAGATGGCTCAGCTGGTTAGACAGCGAGTTCTCAACAACAAGGTTGCTGGTTCAAGTCCCGCAAGGGATGGTGGGCTGTGTCTCTGCAACTAAAGATTGAAAACAGCAACTGGACTTGAGCTGAGCTGCGCCTTCCACAATTAGATTGAAGGACAAGACTTGGAGCTGATGGGCCCTGGTGAAACACATTGTTCCCCAATAAAATAGAATAAATGTTAAAAAAATATGCATCTCTATATTCATTGCAGCATTATTTACAATAGCCGAAATATGGAAGCAATCTAAGTGTCCATCCATAGATGATGAAATAAAGATGTGGTACATATATACAATGTAATATTACTCAGCCATAAAAAGAAATGAAATCTTACCATTTGCAGCAACATGCATGGACCAGCGCGCATTATGTTAAGTAAAATAAGTCAGACAGAGAAAGAAAAACACCACATGATCTCACTTATATGTGGAATCTTAATAACAAAGTAAATGAACAAACAAAACAGATACAGATTCATAGATGAAGAGAACAAACTGCAGATTGCCAGAGGAGGCGGGGGCGGGCGGGTTGGGGAGCTGGGTGAAAAAGGTTAAGGGATTAGGAAGGAAAAATTGGTAGTTACAAAATAGTCATAGGGATGTAAAGTACAGCATAGAGAATATAATCAATAATGTTACAACTATGTATAGTGCCAGGTGGGCACTAAACTAATGGGGGAGGGGATCACTGCACAAATTATATAAATGTCTAACCTCTATGCTGTACACCTGAAACTAATATAAACTAATACTGAATGTCAACTATAACTGAAAAAAATAATTAAAAATAAATAAATATGATAAAATAAAAAAGAATTCCGAAAAGTGTACATTTATGGTTATATGCACATTACATTTACATGTTATTTTAAAGCTAGTAATAATATTAACTGTATAAAGAATCTGTTCAGCATTACAGTACTTAACAGAATGAAGTGACTTAATGTTTGATGTTCAATAAACATTGCTATTACACAGTAAATCTCACCTTTTTTTTTCTTTTACAGAATAGTTTTTGGAATGTCTCTTAATTTTTAGAGCAAATTAATACTCCTAATATAAATACTCATTATATAAATACTCATAATATAAAATGATGGATAATCCCAGCTGAGAGAGAGATTACAAAGTAAGAAAGTTAAAGAAGCTGAGAAGTCATTTTCTGGGATAATTCTGGGAAGAAAGTAATATAATATGCTCTTTCCCTCCATTTATTTGAAGACCACTCCCTAATAATTTTCTTTTCCAACACTAATATTAAAACACATAGATTTTAAAAACCAACCAACCAACCAACCAACCAACCAACCAACCAACCAACAATTAAACTATTATGACTTTCTGGCAACTTAAAACCAGTAGAATTGTCAGTACTAAACGTTATACAGTAGGTCCTCAAATAACATCGTTTTGTTCAACCTCGCTTCATTATAACATTGATGAGATGCTGTTGGAACTTAACTCTTATTTGTATCACTTAGGGTATGGTAAAATTGGTTTCGTCAAATGTCTTTTTGCTTAACGTCTCAGATCCTATTAATGATGTTAAGTAAGGACTTACTGTACTGTGTATTTACTTCTTTACTGCCTGTCCTACCTATCCTGTGTCCAAATGGAACGTAAGCCCCATGTGAACAGACTTCATCATTTTGTTCTCTGTTTTATCCTCAGTGCCTTGAATAATGTATCTCAGGGCCTTAGAATATATTAGGTACTCAATAAATATGGACTGATGAACAGAAAATTAAATACAGAATCCTAATGCATGTGAAGAAAAAGCAAACCTATGAAAAATAAGGTTTTATGATATAAAAATATCAACATTGTGTGTTACTAGGAATTGACTATATATTTGGTTTAGTAGGTCATTGCTAAATATCTAAGATATACTAGAGTTCAAGAGTTTATAAATTCCTCTTTCAAGTAAGATTAAGTTTTGTCTTGAGTAAAATAAATGGTTGCAAGTTTCATAAATTATGTATATTTAGTTGAAATTATGTTTAAATCAATGAAATTTTTATTGTGAGCCTTCAGAATACATGATGTAGATTGATACATAAAATTAATACAAGGCAGTACATGGCTACGTAGCGTAAGAAGTTCACTGATACTCAAGTGAATGTCTTGAAATACGTCTGAGGCTTAGAGCTAGAAATGAAGAACAGTGAATCATCTGGCAAAGTAATCAACAACCACATCTTTTGTGGATTTTTGGTAGAATTTAAGAGAGCTAGGGAAAGGTTCATAGGACGTAGAATGTTTGACATGGGACATGAAGGACAAGAATTCCAGATTGAAATGGTAGAAGATATCCAGGCCAATGGAATTGCACAAGCAACATGACACAGACAAGAAAGAGGGGTGTGGTCAAGGATCCAAGAGGGCATTTGGGGAGAATATGGAATATGCCTGTGTGAGGGGGGTGGGGTGGAAAGCAATGGGAAAAAGGACTTGATTATCTGTATTACAGCAGATCCTCAGGACTCTTCAGTAGTTTGTTAGAGAACAGGATGGGCAAAGATCCAGGGTTTTGTTTACTTTTTTTGATTTAATTCTCTGGACAATCACGTGAAGTTGGCAGACACACCTCTCCCTACACCCCTGAATCCACGTGACTCTAGTGGTGCTGATTCTATCTCTGGCTTGAGAAATGGCATGTGACTCACGACTGGCCAATCAGAGCCTTTAACTCCACAGGTACAATAATGGATTCAGGGATGGGCACATAACAGTATCAGCAACAATGAGATGGTTAAAAGATTTTTGTTGAGACTTCAGAACAAAGACAAACATCCTTGTCTACTGGATTGGAATCTGGGAATATGTGAGGAGTTCCTATGACTATTCAGACACATTAGGGAAAAGCCTGCATGGCATAAATTAGGGTGTGAATGTGGACACGGGGTAGAGATATGAAAATAGAATCAAGAGTTGCAGACATAAAGAGGAAAGGTCTACTTGACATCACTTTAGCCTCAGAGACAGCTGTGCCTGAAATCAGTTGTACCAATAGCCCCAATGTAAGGTTTTCAGCAAAGTCTGATTAGCTATCATAAGATTCTTAACTAATAGAATGTCATTTCCGCTTATAAACAAAGAAACTGAAGGACAGAAAAATTAGATAATTTGTCCAAGACCAGGTTTTAAGTAACAGATTTATAGCTCTAACTCATATCTGATGGCCCCAGGCCCATGTTGCTAACTACAGTTTTTGTGTGTGTGTGTGTGTGTGAGTGTTCATATGTGTATGTGTATGTGTGTCTAAGAGAGGAAGGGGGAGAGAAAATCAGAGTTTCACTTTGGTTAGTTTATTTTGGTACATAAAAACAATAACTACTACTCACTGAGCACTATGCTAAGTACTTCAATAAAATTTCTACAGATGCCAATAATTACTAGGTTGTCCAGAGCCACTTCTAATTGAATCTTTGTTGTCTGCAATTGCTGCTTTCTCTATTAGCCTCAGAAGCTGGGGCCAGAGGTGGAATACGAGCCACGTATGCACACGAGAGCTTATGATTGGTGAAGCTAATCAAAATATGAGATAGATGAATCAGATTCCCTTTTTTAAAAATATGGTGAGACTGACATAGTTGGTGGTATGCAAAAGGACATTCAGTCATTTGAGACGATGTATAACGCAAAATTCGAAAGGAGAATAGAAAGAGAAGATGGCATAGAAAGAATACAGGGCAGATGTAAAAAGAGAAGCATATACAAAGAGAAAAGCAGGTCACATAGCTTTTGAAGGTGAACAGCTTCAGTTTCTGATCACATTCTATATATACTCTTTGGTTCATGTCTTTGGGTGCCTGTGAGATTCCACTGCATGCTTCCAAGAATCTTTTTTTACCTTAAACTAACTTGAATGGTTCTTGGATAATAAAAGCAATAAAGTACAGACCAGAACAATATATCATCTTAGTGAATTATCACAGTGAATTAACCATGAGATGGTTATTTTTCAAGGTAAAGAAACTGAGATTCAGAGAGTTTAAGTAAATTTCCTAAGGGAAATGACTAGTGTAAGGTGAAGTTAGGATTAAAGCCCAGATCTGCATGTCCTAACTGCACAAGTCTAGCACTAACAGGAATAAGGAAACACTAGAGACAAGGAAGCCCATTAGGAAGTGACTATACTATTTTAGGAAGATATAGTGAGTAACATACCTAGAGCAATGGATGAGGTAACAGACATGAAAGCACAGGTAAAAATGGATAGGGTTTCTATGGGGTTAGGGAAGAGGGGTGAGTAAAGAAGTGGAAGAAGTCAAAGGTGATACTAAAATTGTTTTTAATTTACCTGACTGGAAGACTAGTGATGCCATTAGTGACAGTAGTAGAAAAATTAGGTCTGGGGCTTTTTTGTGTGGAGAAGAAAATACATTGAATTTTGGTCACTATTACTTTTAAGTAAACTTGTTTAAAAAGGGAGTTGGCATTGTGAGCCTGAAGCTCAGAGGTAGAAAAAGGGATCCGGGAATTAATTTAAAGAAGTAACTTCACTTTAAGACTTTATAAAACTCAGTGAATCATTAAATATACAGGGGGAAGAAAATCTAGTATTACATATGTACGAAGCTTTAAATTAAGAGAAACCACTACATATCATTCAAAAATGAAATTGCCTTAGATTTCTAATTTTACTCTGGCCAGTATTACGGCGACAAATTTATTGGACCCAAATGACAAAATGGAACAACAAAATGTAGTTACTTAGTTCTATATAGTTAGCAACACACACACACTCACTCAAACATTTATATCTTTAAAGGATATAATAATGCCTTAAATTGTACAGCAAAAATGCATGGCTATAAACACACAAAAAAAGACTTGTTTTTATGCCCTGTATTTCTCCATGGAACTTAAAATTCTTTAACAGACATTATCTCATTGTTTTAAGAACTGTTATGAAACAATCTGACATTTATATAACACCATTCATTTTCAATAATCCCAAAGGGCTTTACAAATCCTGGAAGAATGACTTTGCTCATGTTCAATACACAGCCACCGAGAGACGGCAGTGGGGTGGGTGGGTAGAGAAGTGGACCAGGCTGCGGTAATGTTCTGTGGGACACAGCAGTAACATTATACAACCATTGACGGAAGGAAGTGAAAGACACTATTAAACTGAAACCATGAAGAAACAAGCAGAAAAGATCCAAGGTAAGATTGCATTACACTTGTTAAATTTGAGAAAAAAATTAATACCATGGGTCTTATTCTCATTTTTGTGTTTTACTAGAATAATGTACAGATACTTTCAAGATTTAAAAAAGTTGAGATTATCTGCTAAATCAGGAACTCCATTTTCTATAGTGTTTTTTGGTGTGGGTAGTTGTCTGTTTTCCAACTGTCAACCACATCTAAGATGCTAAATTATTAGTAATTATGCATATGCATATGCATATACATATACACACTTCTCCTCCCCTCCCCTTCTTTCCCTTTTGGACAGAGACTGGGATGCTAAAAAACAAACAGTCAATTGAAAAAATTATAAAGGTTTTATTTTGTTCTTTTGTTTTTAATTTATCAGGTGTATGTGTCAGGGTTCTCTAGAGAAACAGGACCAAGAAGATATATATGTATATACATATATATGTATATACATATATGTGATTTCTTAAAATATTGTACACTTTACATACTCAAATCTTACAATAAACAAATATACCCATTTCACAAATGAGGAAACTGAGGCAAAGAGAGTCCAAGTGTTGTAGGCATGTTTTTGTTTACGTAGCATGCTTTTTGATCGTTTCTTCTGGTAACAGATCCTGCCCCTGATGACAGAGTGAAACATGATCAATGAATCAGTATCTGTCTCCTGGGTGCTCAAGAAAGCTAGAAAGAATCTAGGGTGACTTGTCTGATGATAGATCCTAGAAAGAGTACAAGAGCTCCTGCATTCAAGGCTCTGGAGTGGCCCCTGGTCTTCCCACCCTTCCTGAAGCTTGGCTATGCAGTGCTTTGTTCTGTTTTGTATACTAACTCAGTAGCCCATCCTGTGGCTTAAGTTGTAATTGGTTGTAACCAAGAACCTTAAGAAATATGCAGATGCATTATATAATTTATCCATCAATGGACGAGATAAGACTCAAACCTAGACTTTTCTTGACATCAAAGGCTGTGCTCTTAACCATGACACCTCATTGGTTTTTGAAAATTGGGATCCTGTAGTATTATCTGTCACTAAAAGAAATTATAACATAGTCCTGATTTTATATTTTGGCTTCTTTAGTAAATTTTTTGAAAGTAGTTAAGCTAACATGGAAAATCTTATAAAATTACTCTATAAAACATAATTTCATTGTTGAAAGGGAAAATCTTTACTGGGCATATTTGAGGTGGGATATTTGGATATTATATAAAAAGGACAGCCAAAGGTACAAGTAAATGGTACTTGAATTGTGCCTTTTCTCAATCAGTGGGAAGAAATGAAAACAAAACCTTCAGAGAAGCAGATGAACAGTGGAAAGAGAACAGACTTTCTCTTTCAGGTTAATATAATGGAAAGACTCAAACATTCAGATTCTTCTAGTGCCACAGTTGTGTAAACTGGGCTAAATTAATCTCTCTGAGCTTCATAAAATGGGGATAGTAATGTCTATTCTAAATAGGGTCACTGTGTGAGGATTAATTACCGTTGTCCTCCTTATCTGCGGGTTTCGCACCCGCAGATTCAACCAATAGTAGATTGAAGATATTTGGGGGGAAAAATCCCAGAAAGTTCCAAAATGCAAAACTTGAATTTGCCATGTTGAGCACTACACTGAATCCATGCGAATGATGTGATGTGTTGACATACGCTGCTGCTGTAGCCTATATGTGAATATAGGTTATGTGCAAATCCTAGGACTTTATATGAGGGACTTGAACAGCCACAATTTTTGCTATCTGTAGGTCCTGGAACCAACCCCCCCATGAGCACCGAGGGATGACTGTGAAGAATATATGTAAAGCTTATAGCATAGAGCCTGGCCCATTGTCAGCATTTATAAAATGGTATTGCTATTATTGTTGTAGCTGTCATTAAACTTTTCAAGTCTTATATGTATTACATTTCACAATAAATACAAGATTGAGCACACACACACACACACACACACAAGCACACAAACACACACGCAAGAGATCCTAACGAAGAATGAAAAACCCCTGTCCGTTAGATACTACATTCATCCTTTTGGTTTCCAGCTATGTATTATTCCCAGATTCTTCTTAGAAGCCTTCTCCTGTCAGTCTCCTAACCATGGTAGCCTGACTGAGTTTAATGAACACATTTTCTTAGGATTTTCTTTTGTGAAGTGGCTTGCGTTTTTGCCCAGTTTTCTTTGGGTTATTTGTCTATCTCATCAATTAATAATAGTTCTTTAGATATTCTGGTTATGTTGTAAATATCTTCTCCTTTGCTGTGGTGTGCCTTTTTACTCACTTCAGGGTATCTTTTGATAACAGGTCTTTAATTTGAATACAGTAAAACTTAGCAAATATTTCCTTTACAATTAGTTATTTTTGTGTCCTAATCCTTAAATCTCTACACCAATGACATTCTTCTAAAATATTTTCTAGAAGTTTTATTGCGATGTCTTTCATATTTAGATCTATAGCCTTTCTGGAATTGATGTTTATGTACGGCATGAGTTAGGGGTCAAATATTTTTCTATCCTCAAATAAATAATCCAATAGTTCCAGCACCATCACTGGAAAGACTCTCACTTTCCAACTGCTTTGCTGGGCCACCTTTCTAGGCTCCCTATTCTATTTCATACACCTGCCAGTCATTGCACTGGTCCCAAACCATCTTAATTACTTAACTTTATAATAAGACATTATCAGACAGACATAGAATTCTCACCTTCTTTGTTTCCTTTATAACTGTTTTAGCTACTTGAATTCCCCACACATTTTTAGAATCAGCTCATCAGGTTCTACAGAACCTGCTAGATTTTGATTAAAACTGCATTGAAACTAAGGAACAGTTTGGGGAAAATCGACATTTTTACAGTTCGGAATTATCCATTCTAAAATTGTGGTACCGCTCTCTATTTCTTTAGATCATCTTTAATGTCATTTTGTAAGGTTTTGAAGTTTTCTGTGTCATGAACATCTATGTAATATTTATTCCATTTTTATTCTAATGTAAATGGGATCTTTTAAAATTTCGTTTTCTAAATCTTTGTTGCTTATGTATGAAAAATAGACTTGATTTTTTGCATAATGAATTTATATCATTATTTTATACACTCACCTATTAATTAAAAAAATTTACCTGTAGATTCTTGGATCTTATATGCATATAACTGTACCTGAGGAAAAAAAAACAGTTCCTTGTTTTCTATACCTAATTACCTTGTTTTCTATACCTGTTATACCTAATAGGTTATTCTTGCCTTATTACACCAGCTGTGATCTCCAGTAAATCTTTATCAATGTAATAATGTTGAATAAAAGAGATTATAATGTGCATCCTTATCTCATGCCAGATTATCACTATTCTGTATATCTTCTGTATGGTTTTTAAGATACCCTTTATAACAGTACAATCCTATTTCTAGTGTGCTGGAATGTTTTACTAAAATAATGAACACATGTTGAATTTTATTGAATGCTCTTTCTCCTATCAAAATAATAAAATGACGTTTCTCTTGATTGTATTAATGTGATAAATTATATTGGTTGCTCTTGAATGTCAAGCCAAATTAGCATTCCTGGAATAAATCCAAATTTGTCAGGACGTATTATGCATTAAAAATATTGCCTCCTTTAATATAGTAGCATTTTGTTTAAAATTTAAGGCGGTTGGTCTGTAATTTTCTTTTCTTGCAGTGTCTTTAGTAGGTTTTCTTATTAAGGTTACATTAGCTTCGTAAACTGAAGAGTAAAGTGCTCTCTCTTTTTCTATTCTCTGGAAGAGCTTCTGTAAGATTTGTATTGTTTGTGCAAGTCTTTAATTATGGATTTGATTTTTCTAAGACTAATATTTAGAATCCTTCTTTTTCCTAGATTAGTCTTCATAAGATGCAATATTTCTTAGTAGCATAAGTATTTTTTTATATCATCTTGAAAGGATTTAGTGTTGGAAGGATCTGTAATTATGTCCTGTTTAAAATCGTTGATGATTATTTACACCTCTTTTCTTATCCAATTTCATTAAGAATTTATCAATATCATTAGTTTTTTAAAAGAATGAGTGTTTGTCCTTGTCATCCCTGTACTATTATGTATGTTTTCTAGTCCACTAATGTCTGCTTTTATTTTTATTATTTCCTTCTTTCTTCTTTCTTTGTGTTTAATTTACTGTTCTCTTTTCTAACTTCTTGAAAGAGATACTCATTTAGTTTTGCCTTTGAATTTCAAGAACAAAGTAAGTATATTTATTTTAAAGACTGTACCTGATCATTTCAGTATCTGGAATCCCTTTAGAATTGTTTATATTTGTTGTTTCTGCTGGGTTTTACTCAACAGATTTTCTTTCTTCGTAGGCAATAAAACATGCCTACGTTTTATTGTATGCTGGATACTGCATTAGCTGAATTGTTTGTAAAAAATGTAATGCCTAGGATGATGGTATTTTCCTCCACTGATGATTTACATTGGCTTCTGCTAGTGCCTGAAGTTGCTAGCAATTCAGGATCACTTTAATCTAATTTCAGAGACTGATAGGATTAGAAGCTGTATATTTATACAGGCCTGTCCACTTCCAGTTAACCTTTACTGACAAAGAAAAGGTTTCAGGCACCCAGACCCAAAGTGAGAAGTATTCACAAACATACCCTTTTTAGGCCCTGGACTCCATTCTCTTTTCACCCCTTAAGAGGCTGCCAAAATCACTGCATTACTTTTCAGCCCTACCACTCACTATGCCTTATGAATTCAGCAAATTTTCATAAGGGAAGAGTTGCCCCAAATCCTGGACCTCCATTCTCCAATGACTCTTAGTCCTGAAATTCTTTACTTTGTTAGTTCTCCAATGTCTTAAAGATTTCTGATGTTCTTTTTAGCATTGTTTAATTTGCCATAAAACCTATTGAGTTTTTAATGTCAACTATTAGCTTTTTCATTTCTATATTTCCATAATTTGTTTTAAAATCTGCTTGTTCTTTATATTTTTAAACTTAACATTTCTTGAAATATATATACTTATTTAACATTTAATGCCTGAAGAAAATCTGAAGAATCTGTGAGTCTGATTCTGTTTTCTGTTGTTTCTATTAGTTTTTTGTCAGAGTGCCTGAATTGTGTGTGTGTGTGTGTGTGTCTGTGTCTGTATGTGCGCCTTCATTCAGTGCTATTTATTTTCTTTTGAACTTTCTTTGAGGACAGGGAATGAAAATAGGTTCCTCCTGAAACAATTTATATTTGCCTGTATCACATTTCTGGGGGCACTAAGGATCCAGGAACATATCCAACTAAATTCTTGGCTGGAGAATTTTGAGGCCAGGCAGGCAGGATGAATTGGGACTTCAAACTGATGGGGAGGCTGCCCTGTGGCTATAGTTCCTACGAAATGCTCTTGCCCCAAAATATTCTGTGCAGTGATTCAAGACAGGCAATTTTCCTTCTAGTTCTCTGATAGCAGTGAGGTGACTGTTTATTTCTAACTCTCCCTGCCACTAAGGATGAGGTCCTTTGCTCCCCCAGCTATATAGGATAGTCTTCTATTTGAACCTCCCTACTTTGGAAGACCTTAGGTTTTACATTCCCTCTTTGTGAGACCTCAAAAAAAAAAAAAATCCAGTTCAGCCAGCTTAGCAAATGTCATTAGAGCTAAAGCTAGACCTAGTGCTCCACTTACATTTCTTAGTTCATACCTATTCCCTGGCTTGAGTAATCCTTGTTTTTTTTGTGTTTTTTTCCCCCCAAGTTCATAGGAACACACGAGAAGATGTTTTCATATTTTGAAAGCCAACGTTTTCAGTTGTTTACAGTGGGAGGATCAGGTTGGACTCCTAGTCTGCTATGTTGCCAGAAACTGATTTTCTATAACATTTAAATTTTTGTCATCCCTTCCAAAATTACATGTTTAGTCTTTGAAAAGGCACAACAAGTATGATAATAATGGGGTCTCTAAAGGGCTCTAAGTTTCTAGAGGGGGTTTTACAAACAATTATTCTCACCAAAGCCAAAGTAGATTTTAATAAATACCAGTTACAACTTTACAGACTGTATCTACTCAAAGTTGGATCAAACTGAAAAGTTCTAGTTCTACTACTTTTCTGTGTGAGTATGGATAAGCCCCTTAATTGGCTGGCCTGAGGTTTCCTATGTATATAACGAAGGCATAGGGCTGGATGCTCCTTTCAGGACCCAAACGCTGTGATAACTGCACAGAAGTATGCACTACAGATAGAGCACACTTAAGATCAGAGTTTCTGATGCTCAAGACATTTCTAAAAGTTACCCTACTTTCACATTTTAAACATATTGTAGCATAATGTTTTAAATAAGCTTCATCAAATGTGGCCATTTAAAAAAAATGAATATAAACTACTTTTGTACTTCAAAATAGATTCTTAATGATTTTTAATAGTTTGACATCATTTTAGTTCTGAACACTTTATTACTCCCTTTGTTCTTTCTGGCATTTCAAATTCTTTAATGTAGTTATTAATATAATTTAGGGATTACCTGGTTTTTGCATGAAAAATCACTACTAATAAAGCTGCATCTGTACCATTTGCCAGGAGTTTATGTGAAGAATTTTGAAAATACAACCATTTAAACTGTCAGCATATTGCATTAATTATTAAAAAAAATCAACCTAATAGCATACAGATTAAATTGTCCAAAGTGAGTTTTAATGGAACATACTCACAGGTTTACACCACAACGGTGTGAAAAGAATATCTTTTTCAAATTTGATTAAGTACTACAAGATGTTGAAGAAACTCAGCACTCAAATGAATTAATATTTGATGTCATTTTTGGCAAAGCCCCAGAAAATGTCACATAAAAGAAAAATATCATGAGATCTGGTCAAGATGGCAGAGTAGGTAAATGCTGTGCTTACTTCCTCTCACAACCACATCAAAATTACAACTAAACTAAAGAACAACGATCGTTGAGAACTGCCTGAAGTCTAGCTGAATGGAAGCTGTACAACTAAGGACAAACAAAAGAAGCCACCTTGAGACTGGTAGGAGGGGCAGAGATGTACATCAAGCTTGTTCCACAGCTGTGTGACCATTACAAATCGGGAGGGATATCCTGGCGGCCGAGGGTCCTCCCCCAGGGGAGACAGGGGTTCCAGTCTCACACCAGGCTCCCAGCCCAGGATTTCAATGGCAGGAAGAGAAGTCCCCATAAATTCTGGCCGTAAAAGACAGCACAGGTTGTGGCTGAGTGGGATGGAAGGCTGCTGCAGTCCCAGGTGCTCCTCTTAAAGGGCCCACACTCGGACTTACTTGCTGATAGACTCACTCTGAACTTCAGTGTTGGGGCAGCAGCTTGAAAGGCAGGAGAGACATATGGGAAGGAACTGAGTTGTCAGGCTAAATTTAGGGTGAGGGCTGGAGGGGCAGCTTTCTACCGGGTTGGAGGAGCTGGTTGAAGCCATCATTTCATTGTTGAGTCCTCCCCCACTGAGTGCAGATGCAGGCAGCCGCCATATCTAAGTCTCCATCAACCCGGCTGACGCCATTTCTTTTGCCTTGATTTCCTGAGACCCTGTCCCACCCAACTTTTGGGCCCACCCAAGATGTTACCAGTGGCTTTTCTGAGTAAATGACCTGACTTGGCTCATGTTGCAGACTGTCCTAAAATCTCTCCACATTTCACAAAAGTCAAATAAGCAGCATCTAGCTTTGTTGTGTCCCATACCTCTGACTGAGCAGCCCTAAGCCCGCACTAGTGACAGCTGGCCTCAGATCACAGCTTGGCCTTTTGAGGAACCTCCAAGCCAAGTGTGGGTGGTGGCCATCTGCAATTGCTTTGTGGCTCATGCCAGGTGGCCCTGGGGAGGGCACAGGCTGTGGCTGAACTTGGCCAGTAGTGGGGTCCCTCCCAGGAGGCCCTGGGGCTGGCACACTTCAGACCAGGCTGGAGCATCACCAGGTAACCTCTAGGGATGACACACCCAAAGGGCACACTGGGCAGGCACCGAGCCCTGCTAAAGTTAATCGTGCTCCGGAGGGTCAGCCCCTGCACAGCAACTCTTCCAATGTAGCCATGGCCAGTCCTATCAGCCCAAAGATCAATCCCTCCCATTGACGTACAAATAGCAAACAAGGCTCAACAACAACATGAGGGCACACACAACTAACACAAGGGACAAACCTGGGATACTCAGCTTAGGTGACCAGGAAGACTCTGCCACTGAGCCCCACAGCACACCTACTACATAAGGTCATTCTACCAACACCAGGAGACATAGCAGCCCTACCTAATACATAGAGACAAATACAGGGAGGCAGCCAAAATGGGGAGACAAAGAAATATGTCCCAAAGAAAAGAAAAGAACAAAGCTCCAGAAAAAGAACTAAACAAAATGGAGACAAGCAATGCATCAGACAAAGAGTTCAAAAGACTAGTTATAAGGATGCTCAACGAGCTCAGGGAGAACTTCAGCAAACAGATAGGAAACATAAAAATGGTGATAGAAAACGTAAAAAAGAACCAATCAAAAATAAAGAACATAATAACTGAAATGAAGACTACATTAAAGGGAATCAATAGTAGATGAGATGAAGCAGAGGATTGAATCAGTGATTTAGAAGATAAGGTAGCAGAAAAAACCTAAACAGAACAGCAAAAATAATCCAAAACAATTAGAAGAGTTTAAGGGGCCTCTGGGACAACATGGAGCATACCAACATTTGCATCATAGGGGTACCAGAGGAGAAGAGAGAAAGCAAGGAGTTGAAAACCTATTTGAAGAAATAATGATGAAAAACTTCCCTAACCTGGTGAGGGAACCAGACATGCAAGTCCAGGAGGCACAGAGAGTCCCAAACAGGATGAACCCAAAGAGGCCCACACCAAGACTCATCATAATTAAAATATGAAAAGTTAAAAACAAGGAGAGAATCTTAAAAGCGGAAAGATAAAAGCAGTTAGTTACCTACAAGGGAGCTCCCATTTAGACTGTCAACTGATTTCTCAACAGAAACTTTGCAGGCAAGAAGGGGGTGGCAGGAAATATTTAAAGTGATGAAAAGGGAGGACCTACAACCAAGGTTACTCTACCCAGCAGAGATATCATTTAGAAATAAAGGACAGATTAAGAACTTCCCAGACAAGAAAAAGCTGAAGGAGTTCATCACTACCAAACCAGAATTATAAGGAATCTTAGCAGGACTTCTTTAAGTTGAAAAAAAAAATAGATGAAAAATATGAATAATAAAATGGCAATAAAATCTATCAATAATCACTTTCAATGTAAGTGGATTAAATGCTCCAATCAAAAGACAAAGGAGGGTTGAATGGATACGACAACAAGACCCTTACACATGCTGCCTACAAAGGACTCATTTCAGATTGAAAGACACACACAGACTGAAAGTAAAAGTATGGGAAAAAGATATTTCATGAAAATGGAAAACAAACAAACAAACAACCAATCAAACAAAAGTTGGGGCAACAATACTTATACCAGACAAAAAAGACTTTAAAACAAAGGCTATAATAAGAGACAAAGAAGGACCCAGTAATCCCACTTCTGGGTATTTATCTGAAGAAAACCAAAATGCTACTTCCAGGGGACGTGTGCATCCGTATGTTCATTGAAGCATTGCTTACGATGGCCAAGATGTGGAGGAAGCCTGGGTGTCTGTTGTTGAGGGAGTAAATAGAGTAGGTAGTACATATACGTAATGGAAGATTGTTTGGCCAGGGAAGAGGATGGTTCTTGCCATCTGCGGTGGCATGAATGGACCTGGAGGGTACTGTGCTGAGTGCAATATGTCAGACAGAGACAGACAGATGCAATGTGATTTCGCTTATATGTGGAATCTAAATAACAAAATAAACATAACAGAAACAGACTCGTAGATACAGAGAACATTTTGATGGTTTGCCGAATGGGAGAGGGTTTGGGGGTAGGTGAAAAAGGGGAAGGGATTAAGAAGTACAAATTGGTTGTTACATAGTAGTCATGGAATGTAAAGTAAAGCATAGGAAATATAGTCAATAATATGGTAATAACAATGTATAGTACCAGATGGATACTAGACTAATCAAGGGGATCACTTCTTAAATTATATAAAGGTCTAATTGCTATGCTGTATATCTGAAATCAATACAAAATAATATTGAATGCCACCTGTAATTGAAATATTTAAAAAGGGGGAAAAAGGAGAAGTGGATTAAGAGGTTCAAATTTCCAGGTATAAGAGCAATAAGTCATGGGGCTGTAATGTACAGCATAGGGAATTAGCTAATAATATTGTGATAGTGTGGTATGGTGTCAGATGGTTGCTGGAATTATGGTGACCACCTCTTTAGGTCTATAAATGTTGAATAACTGTTGTGTACACCTGAAACTAATATAAGATTGTATGTTAGCTATATTTTAATAAAAATCTTTAACAAAAAGAAAAACATCATACTTAAGATCTTGATGGCAGTCTGTAATAGTTAACAACTCCATTCCCAAATGGGAATGCTGGTTATAATGAAACTTTTAATGACAATATTAGTCTATTAGTCCCTCTGCCTTGAGACAATCGAAAATAACAAAAGAAAATAAAAAACAATATAGCACTCACACCCACAGCCCTCACCTCTTTTACTTTTTAAAGTGGACAAATTTGTAATTATTTCAATTCAGGCTCCAAATATCCAATGTAATCTATAATGTTTCCTTGCAGATTTATCAGTGGCCACTTGAGAAATGAAAAGGTGGCAGGCTACCAGGCAATGTCAGTCAGTTTTGTTGTTGTTATTATTGTTTTGTTTTAATTTATAAGAGGTATAAATAATTCCTATCAGTAATGTAGATGAAGTCCCTGGGTGTCAGTGCCCTGAACATGTTGTAAACTCTAGAGCTGAAAATGGTGGGAATTTTCCATCTCTGAACTACATTTATACAGTTTTTACATCTATTGTCTTCTGTACCTTACTCTGATATGAGGGTATTAAGAGGAAGAAATATCCCTAAAAGCAAGCTGTCCATTTAAGAGTTATCGGTCAATTTCACTTGAAAAGTTTTTTAAAAATCATATTCCAAACAAGATGATAATGAATTAGCACTATAGAAAATAATATGCATGTGTATTTCTGGCATGAAGATTAAAAAGTCCAGAAAAATAAATATCACAAAGTAGACTATGGTAGCCTTTGGCAGAAGTATATGGGGTGATCTTTCTTTTCACCTATATGCTTTTTTACATTTTTGATATTTTTACAAAGGACATGTTATTTTTATAATTGAAAATAATACAGCTTTTCAAAAATAAACAGACAGTTATGACCAAAGATTAATACTTACCCGTATCAATTAACAAACCTATTTTTATTGGGTTAGGAAGAGTACTGATATCAATAACAGAAAGACAAATTGCAGTTATGACAAATATAGCTAAAGGCTCTTGTCAAATTTCCTACACTGGAATTACATCAATCAGCAGGCAGAAAGTATGCTTATTTAGAAACTATATAAAGACAGTGAAGGGCTGCAAAGAGATACCCCTAACACACTGGTTCTTAAAAGGAGCAATAGATAAGTCCTAAGTTACTATTAGGAAGTTGGCAAGATAGTAAAGAATTCAAGACATATAAAATACATGAATTCATTAAGACTTTATTTTTCATTGCACATAAAATTAAATATGCCCATAATATATTGTTCTAAAATAAAATTTAACAAGATTTGCTCTTGATGGCCAGTGAAAAAGTTTGAGATGCATTGTCCAAAAAAGAACAAAGTGCTTCACGGACTCTCAAATTAAAGATGATCATGTCTTATTCACCTCCCCAAAAGATTAAATTCTTTGTCTAATGGTAACTGTATGCACATCTTTACACTTGCTATGTACCTTTGAAAGTCTTTACTATTTTAAAAAAATTATTATTGAAAGACATATTGTTAAAAATATAGTGTGCTTTCTGGCACAGGAAGGTAGCAACATGTATTCAAAAAAATTTTACTTGAGAGACTGAATGTCCTGACTACAGAGGTAAGTTTTATTTTTCCAGGACTTCCAGGGAATGAGGTATTCCATACACTGAATATCTCGGATAAGAGAATCTTATCTTTAATGGATTAAAATGATTTAAAACAATTTTTTTTTTTACCAATTAAGTTAGAGTCATTGCCCATTCTGACTTATTAAACAATAATAAATACAATATGAACTTTTCATAATCAATCAGGGTCTTTATAATGAGCATCTGACATGTTCTCTCAGAATATAATTAAGTATCTTCTACAGCGAATGTATCCCTGATATTCCACTCCTTTGTTCTTATGTTTCCTTCCTTGTCAACTGGGAACTGTCAGGCAGTCATCTACCTCTTGGCTGCTGCCAGAACAAATGTCTGTAGCTATGCCTTTCTCTCTCTTGTTTTTATTTTTAATTTTTGTATCCCAATAAAACATTAGGCTATAAAGATCCACAGGCCAGCTCCTGCCCTTGCTTTTCTTTTGCTTGTTTATTTCTTTATTTTTTAATTTTTGAGATATACTTCATATGTTACATTCATAAATTTTATAAATTTGCCCTTTTAAAAGGTATTCTCCCTCACTTTTATTATTCTCCAATCTGTTTCAAACTTAGAACCAGATAATCAATTTGTCAGCACCATGCCCAAAGTATTAGATGACTGGCCTGAGAGGCTTTCTAGGAGTCAAGAGCATATATGCTTTCACTTTTCCATGTAAATAATAACAAAAGTTTACACTAAAAGTTAGTTTAAAAGAAGACAATGGGAAAAATAGGTCTGATACTTCTGGTCTCCAAGAAAAAATGATGATTCAAGAGTACTAGAAGAAAGAGAACTGCTTTGGAAAAAAGAATTTTTGCTTACTTTGCTCAAAGAGAGAAATTAATTCTATCGTATCAGGCACAACACAGAGCTAACATTCCCAAAGGGTTTCTGTTTCTTATAAAAACCAAGATTAAGCTAGTTTAACATTATATGTTAGATAGATGAAAAGTAGTCAAAAACTATACACTTTCACAACCTATCAAGCCGGAGGGGCCCTAGTCTGACCTAATCCATCATTAAAAAGATAGAAGAAACCTGAAATTGTCTAGTGCAATTTGAGAAGTACTGAGCAATTCAGAGATGTGTTTCACGAAGAGGCTTTAAAATTTTTTCTTGATTCACAAGCTCAGATTGCCCTTCCTCCTCTAACTTCTGGCACTAACCATAGAGCAGGTATTGTGTGCTTAGAACTTTGAAAAGGGGATCTGACACCTTATCTCCCTAAAGCTGATTAGAGAATATGTCCAAACCTGTATCTTTATGTGACTATGTTCAGTTTAGTACTAGTTTTGAGATGATGAAACTTAAAGAAACCTGGAAAAGACAGACATATAATTTAGTGAAAAGGATTATATGGTTTATTAAAGAACTTGACAGAACCAACACAAGAAACCAACTCTATCTCCAATTAACAATCAATCTTCTTCAAAATCTGTTACCTCCCACAAAAGTCCTATGCACAGACCTGGAGGATTTACAGTCGGACTAAAGAGACTCCCAGGCTGTAATCAGGATTGTCCTACAGTACATCTCTTTTGACATTGTTGGTATCTGAAGTAAAACACATTTATTGTTGAAATTGAGGTGTGAGAGCCTACGGCAAACTCTGTATTCAGCTAAGAAATGTAACTCTTTTGAATTTTAGAGTCAAATTCTAATTATATAACTATCACAATGGTTTTATTCCTTGACAGTCTATTTCTTTAATTTACTGAAGCCTCCTTTTATACATTATCTGAAGCCTTTAAAAAGTAACAGATGGCAAACCTATGGTAAGAATTATGAGGTTATATTTAGGTAACACTTTTTTTCTTATATAGAGGTATAATTATGTCCATTATCTGACAATATCCCTGTGATATAAGGAATATCAGATCTTGAGCTTTAATGGGAAGAGTGAAGAGAAAATGGTCCCAAATACATATCCTCGTATATTTTCACTACTTAGGAAAGCTTTTTTATGGGGGAATGATATCAGCATCGTGGTTGAGTGAGATACTTGTCTCTCCCCTGCAATCTACAACTAGTGGGACATCTATAACTCAACAAAGATTCTTCTGCTCAACAAACTAGAATGTCTGAGAGAACCACACATCTGTATAGCTTAAGGTGGCTGGATGAAAATGCATAGGGGAGGAGGAACTGGGGGAACAGGAAGGACACTGCCCTGGTTCTTCAGCAGTGGTGGCTAAGCCTGCAGTTCTAGAATGCACAGTAGCAGCAGCAAAGACTGGGCTCGCAACTCTGCCACTACCCCCGTTACTACCCTAGAACAGGAAAAGGACAGCAGCAGCATCAGTGTCGTGATTCTAGTTCCCTCCCCTAGCTGCAGAGGTTCCACACCACCAGAGAGCCCCATAGCAGAAGTAGAAAAGGTACATGATACTTCTGCCTCCTGGCCATAGCAGCGCCAGCAGCCATAGGGAACTGGGCAGCAGCAGATGTGGTGCTTATAACTTAGGTTTTCCCAATACCCTGCCATCTGATCTACCACCCACCACAGCAAAGTTGCCCAAGATCCAGATAACCCCAGATGCAGCGGGGACACACGCCATCCCTGTAGCTCTGGTGCCAATACCTGAGACCATGGTGACATTGCCAGCAGCAAGGCACCAGCGAAGCGACCCTGAAGGCACAACAGCAATGAAGAAGGCACCTATGACACTACTGGCAGACGTGGTAGAAGGTGGAAAAGTGCTGGCTCTCAAATATAACTGAGTCAGCTCAGGTAAGAGAAACCAAAAACTTGTGCTATAGCAAGTACCACCTACTAGGGGTGGGGAAGGTACGGTGAGAAAGGCATCTCATTATAAACCTGCTGAACTGCTAAAGTTAAAACAACACTGTACCTAAATAAGAAAATTGTTCCTACTTCAAATGCACCAGCAGAGAAAAACCCATCAAGCACCATGAATAATCACAATAACAGGGTATCACAAAAATAAAGTGACAGTTCTCCAGAAACCAAACTCAAAATCACAGAAGATTGTGATCTAAATGATAGAGAATTCAAAGCAGTTGTCAGAAAGAAACTCAACAAAATAAAACACAACTCAAAAAGTCAGTTCAATGAGTTCAGGAATAAAATTAATAAACAGACACAGTACTTTACCAAAAAGATTGAAACTCCAAAAAAGAACCAAATAGAAATTCCGGAGCTAAATAACTCAATAAATGAGATTAAGAATGCATTGAAAATCACTGGAAACAGAGCAGACCACATGAAAGAGAGAATTAGTGAACAAAATGAAGATAGAAATCTAGAATTGAATCAGGTGAAAGAGGAGGGAGAAGTAAAAATATATTTTAAACAGAAGAACTCTACTAGAACTATCTGCCTCCATTAGAAAGGGAAACATAAGGATAATGGGTATTCCAGAAGGAGCAGAGAGGGAGAAGGGAACAGAGAGCTTATTTAAAGATATAATACATGAGAACTTCAAAAAACTGAGCTGGACATTCAAGTACAAGAACCTAGTAGAACACTTAGTTATCTCAATGTAAAAAGACTATTTCCAAGATACTTTGTATTATAAACATAAAGAGGGAAATCCATTGAGAAGACATAACGTTTATTAATATATATATGCACTCATCTTAGGAGCACCAAAATATATAAAGCAATTATTAACAGACCAAAAGAGAGAATGTGAAAGCAAATCAATAACAGTAGGAGGCTTTAACCCACCCAATGAATGGATCATCCAAACAAAAAGTCAACAAGGAAACACTGACCTTAAATAACACATTAGATGACATGGAGTTAATAAATATATACATGATATTCCATCCAAAAGCAACAGGATATATATTCTTCTCAAATGCACATGGAACCTTGTCAAGGATAGATCATATGTGGGGACACAAAACAAGTCTCAATAAATTTAAAAAGATTGAAATTACATCAACCATCTTTTCCAATCATAATAGTATAGAACTAAACTACAAGAAAGCTGAAAAAAATCACATAAATGCGGAGATTAAACAACATGTTACTGAACAACTATTAGATCAACAAACAAACAAAGACATTTAAAAATACATGGAGACAAATGAAAATGAAAATATGACAAACTCAAATCTTTGGGACCCAACAAAAGCATTTCTAAGAGGGAAGTTTATAGCAATACAGGCCTACCGCAAGAAGTAAGAAAAGTCTCAAATAAACACTCTAACCTTATACCTTAAGGAACTAGAAAAAGAACAAATAAAGCCCAAAGTCAGTTGAAGGAAGGAAATGATAAAAATCAGAGAACTAAATGAAATAGAGATAAAAAAGACAATAGAAAAAATTAATGAAAGGAAGATCTGGTTCTTTGAAAACATAAAGTGAACATTTACTAGATTCACTAAGAAAAAAGAAGAGAAGATTCAAATAAATAAAATCAGAAATGAAGAAGTTATAGCAAATGTGACAGAAATACAAAGGATCATAAGAGAATACTATGAAAGGCTATATGCTCCAAATTGGAAAAATCTAGATGAAATAGATAAATCCTTACAATTATACAACTTTCCTAGACTGAATCATGAAGAAATAGGAAATCTGAATATATCTATCACTAATAAGGAAATTGAAATAGTAATTGAAAACATCCCAAAAAACAGAAGTCCAGGACCAGATGGCTTCACTAGTGAATTCTATGACACATTCAAAGATTTAATACGTACTCTTCTCAAAATATTCGAAAAAACTGAAGGGGAGGGAACACTTTCTAACTCATTTTATGAGGTGAACACTACCTTGATACCAAAACCAGGCAAGTACAACACACACACACACACACACACACACACACACACAATTACAGGCCAATATTTCTGATGACCATAGATGCAAAAATCCTCAACAAAATATTAGTAAACTAAATATAATACATTAGAAGCATCATACACCATGATCAAGTGGGATTTATTCCTGAAATACAAAGATGATCAAATCAATCACAATGATACACTACATTAAAAGAATGAAGGTTAAAAATCATATGATCACTTTCAATAGATACAGAAAAAAGCATTTGACAAGATTCAACACCCATTTATGATAAAACTCTCAATAAAATGAGTATAGTTGAAAAGTACCTCAATGTAATAAAGGCCACATGTGACAAACCAACAGCTAACATCATACTCAACAGTGGAAAAACTGAAAGCTTTTCCTCTAAGATCAAGACCAAGACAAGGATGCCTACTCTCACTACTTCCATTCAACATAGCTTTGGAAGTCCTAGCCAGAAAAATTAAGCAAGAAAACAAAATAAATGGTACCCAAACTGGAAAGGAAGAAGTAAAATTCATGATTTGTGAATGACATAATTTTGTATATAGAAGACCGTAAAGACCTCAGCATAAAACTAATACACAAATGTAGTAAAGTTGCAGGGTACAAAAATCAATATACAAAAATCTTTTGCATTTCTATACACTAACAATGAACTATCAGAAATAGAAATGGAGAAAACAATTCTATTTACAATAACAACAAAAAGAATAAGATACCTAGGAATAAATTTAATGAAGATGCTGAAACAACTGTATGTTGGAAACAAGACATTGTTAAAAGAAATTGAAGAAGACACAAAGAAATGGAAAGATATTCAATGTTCATGGATTGGAAGAATTAAAATTATCAAAATGTCCATATTACACATCAATCTACAGAGTCAATGCAATCCCTATTAAAATCCCAATGTCATTTTTCAAAGAAATAGAACAAAAAAATTATAAAACTAGTATGAAACCATACAAGATTCCAAATAACCAAAGCAATTCTGAGAAAACAAAGCCAGAGGTATTACCCTCCCTGATTTCAGACTGCACTACAAAGCTATAGTAATTAAAACAGTATGGTATTGGCCGAAAAACAGATGTACAGATCAATGGAACACATTGAGAACCCAGAAATAAACCCACACATATATACGAGTAGACAACTAATTTACAACAAAGGAGCCAAGAATACAAAATGGAGAAAGGGAAGTCTCTGCAACAAATGGTGCTGGGAAAACTGCACAGCCACATGCAAAAGAATGAAAATAGAGCACTATCTTATACCATCCATACACAAAAATTAACTCCAAATGGATTAAAGACTTGAATATAAGACCTGAAACCATGAAATACATACAACAAAACACAGGCGCTAAACTCCTAGACATCTGTCATAGTAACGTTTTTGGGATTTGTTGCCACTGACAAGAGAAACAAAACAAAAATAAACAAATGGGACTATATCAAACTAAAATACTTCTGCACAGTAAAGGAAACTATCAACATTACAAAAAGCCAACCAACTGAATGAAGAAGATATTCGCAAATGATATTTCTGATAAGGGGTTAATGTAAAAAAACACAAAAACTCATATAACTGAACAACAACAAAAAACAAATAAACAATCTGATTAAAGAGTGGGCAGAGGATCTGAATAGACTTTTTTTTTTCTAGAGAAGACATACAGATGGCCAACAAGCACATGAAAAGATGTTCAACATCACTAATTATTAGGGAAATGCAGATCAAAAGCACAATAAGAGATCACCTCTCATTTGTTAGAATGGCTATTATCAAAAACACAAGAAATAACAAGTGTTGAAGAAGATGTAGAGAAAACAGAATCCTCATACACTGCTGGTGGGATTGTAAATTGGTGCAGTCACCATGGAAAACAGTATGGAGGTTCCTCAAAAAATTAAGAATAGAATCATCATATGATCCAGTTATTCCATTTCTGGGTATTTATCTGAAGAATATAAAAATGCTAATTTGAAAAGATATACACACCCCTAAATTCATTGCAGCATGATTTATAATAGCCAAGACATGGAAGCAAACTAAGTGTCCGTGGATGAATAAATGGTTAAAGAAGAGGTCATAAATATATTCAATGAAATACTACTCAGCTTTAAAACAAGATGAAATATTCCCATTTGTGACACCATGGATATACTTTGAGGGTATTATGCTAAGTGAAATAATTCAGATAGAAAAGGACAAAAATCATATGATTTTTGCACACATGTGTAATATAACACAAAACAAAAAAATAAAACAAAAACAAACTCATACATATGGACAAAAGATTGGTGGTTATGGAGTCAGGGAGGGCAAAATGAGTCAAAAGGGTCAAATGTATGGTGATGAGCACCCTGTGTATACAGGTATCAAATTATAATGTTGTACATCTGAAACTTATATAAAATACCCATGGCACTAGAACCACAATCAGGTAATATCAAATTGCAATGTATTTAGGATTGTTCAATTGTATGGAACCCAAAGTATTTATTAATATAAAACAACAGTCTCTCCTTCAAATGATTTTTAATTATTTTATTTTGTCATAATGGAACTGAAGGAATTAATAAAAATACAGTAAAACATTAAAAACAGGAATAGCAGATCTTATTTATCTTTACATTTACGATAGAGGGGTTCTGATTTTAAAATAACTTGCCTAAGTTGACAGAATAGATTTAGGAGAGTTCTATATTCTATTCTTAGAATATAAATTCCTAATTATCTCTACAAATTTGACATAAGTATCCAGCTCAGGAAATTGGGTAAAACTATAAAACCAAAGGGATATTACTCCGTGATCAAAGGTGATTTCCTAAGATAACAGAAGCCCTGAAGAAACTATCATGCCTATTAGACATATGGATAAATGCGAGACCTTCATTCACACAAGGACAAAACTAGGTACACTGATGCATGGACACGAGAAAGCAAAGTTTTCTTGTTCTTAAGGGTTTCTTCCCATGTTTTTAATTCGAGGATGATACGTTAAATTCTAAAACAAAGTGTCAATGCTCAGCAAGTATTAGACTTGCCAGATGAATTCACAAAACCAGCAAACACTACTACTGTAGTTTTATTTGAGAATGTGTACAAGACCACACACATACACCTTTTAAGAAAATGTGATTATAGAAGGCAATTGTGAGAATGCATGAAAGTTTATTTTGAGATTTTAATTTGTCATACTTATATGTACCCATATGGCTTATAGGCTTTGACTGCGATGAACACAGTATTAAAATTCTTATTTTCAATTTGTAGGATTTGGATAGGAAACAAAACGGAACAATGATAGCTATATTTTTCTCTTACAAATTTAAAATTATTATTTTTATATAGCAATGTAAATTTATTTAAGGTTTTCGCATTATCTAATTTACTTCTTAAAAGAAACGTGAGGGGTGCACAAGGTATTTTATGATAAGAAAACTGAGTAACAAAGGCTTAAATAACTTCACTGTCAGTAACTGGAATTAAGAGTCTTAATACTTTCTTGTTTATTTTTTGAGAAAATATAATGTAATATTCTAAAGCATTCTTATGATTATTAGTGTTATATGTAACAAACAGCGAGTATTACTATCAAATTACTATTAAAATAACAAAATTAATGTATTTTCAGTTTTCTTTTTATTAGCTGATGGGTATATGCATCCTGATGAAAATTCATATGAAGATAGGTCAACATTACGCAATTTACTACACACCAAAATACCTACAAGGCTTGTTTTAATATCGATTCTATTTCTAAGTTTATTGGCATATTAAATTGCTAGATACAGCATATGATGTTCAAAAGACCAAATCATTCACAGTTGCCATAATACTCAGATAATTTAGTCTTGGACTAAAAGGAAATGCTTTAGAAAAGCCTGATATGTAGCCATATAGCCCAATCAAGAAATCTTTCCTGAATAAGTTCAGGAAGGTATTCGGCTCAACTGATGCATGAAGTTATAGAGCCATGGTCAAATGACACTGTCCAAATTCTTTTCATGTGATAATCTTACTATGCAAATGCATACGAGAACCTTTGGATCTGTTCCCAGAGTTTACATAGCTCTAACCTTGGAATATCTGGTGGCTGAGAAGATAAGCTAAGTTCTGACATACATTCAAGGATGCCTAAAATTCTACTTTGTTTCCCTAATGCTCTGCAGTGAGATGGCTCACAGCATAGTTTTTAATCATGGGGAAAGAAGCACTACTACACTGGAAAACTGCATAGGAACATGTGAATATCAAATAAAATGTTGAATATCAAATAAAATGTGAATATGAAATAAATGTAGTGTTTACTGAAATTCACAAATTTTTGACATGAAATAATTTTCTATTATCTTATAAGCAATACTTGCCAATTTTAAAAGATAAAAGTAGTAAGTTTAGAAGAAATACAATCCCAGTAAAAAGGTAATCCATCATGTATCATAGTTAGGGGCTAAAAACGAATTTTGTTAACCATTCTAAGATAGTGATAATACAATATTGCTCCTAATAACACTCTTAAAAATATTAGAATCAGAATAAAATGGACAACTTAAGTGTCCACATCTTGGTTTCTAAATACAAACTCCAATAAGAGGAACCAGAGTTCCTTGGACAAGCAGTTGATTCCAAATGTGAAGAAAGCAAAACACAAGATTAACCTGGAGCATCTTGTGCCATAAAGTAAGAAAGTATTCAGAGGATGGGGGCAAGATGAAAGAACACAGAAGCCAACCTGAAAAAGCTACTAGGGGCCAACAATGGTATTATTTGAACAACAAAATAAATAATGACAATTTGGGATTATAACACATAGAATAAAAGAAATACATATTGACATAAATAAGTACATACCTAAATAACAGAAGAGAGAGCCCTTTCTTACAGAATAATTCCAAGCAACAAAAGTAACAGGAATTAGGGAAACAGAGAATCATCATTAGAACACCACAGTAAATAACTAGACTATAGGCCTGGTCCATCCATGGATGCTAAAATTAGTGGGGAGAAGCTTAAAAATAAACAGAATACTTATGTAGTATCAAAGTATCTTCCCCAAAAGATTTATAATCTCAAAAGGAAAAAGAGTAATTTTATAGCATTAAAATTCAGCAGATACTACTTTAAGCACCAGTAAAAACACAGTAGACATCTTGCTAACTCTTATATAATGCATTAGGATGGACATATCACTTATGTGGCAATCTTGCCAAGAAATGCATAGCCTCAATCTAATCACAAAAGGATATCAGACAAACTCAAAGTGAGATATTTTACAAAACATCTAACCAGAACTCTTCAAAGTATCAGGTTATGAAAGAAAAGAAAAGACTGAGGAATTGTCACAGATCAGACGAGAACAAGGAGACATGCTAACAAAATGCGATACAGAATTCTGGATGGAATCACAGGACAGAGAAAGCACAATTAGTGAGAAAACCAGTAAAATTCTAATAAGGTCTGCAGTTCATTAATAGTATGGTATCAACATTAATTGCTTGGTTTTAATCATTGTACTATGGTTATACAAGGCTTTAACATTAAAAGTATAAGGGAACTCTATTATTTTTGCAACTTCTCTGTAAGGCTAAGGCTTTAACATTAAAAGTATAAGGGAACTCTATTATTTTTGCAACTTCTCTGTAAGGCTAAAATTATTTCAAAATAAAACAATCAATAATAAATAAATAAACTGGCTCATTCTGAGATTAGAAGAAAAATGATAGCAACCATATGACCCAATTATTTTGGAAACTAGCTTTAACTTTCTCTAAGTTATTCAGACTTAGAGAATATCCAGGTATTACTAGATGACATAAGGGAGATTAAATTCAGAAAAGTAATTACTAACATAATTCTCTTTGCAGTCATGGCAAAAAGAAAAAAAACAAAAGCAAAAAAAGATTTTAACACGGCCAACTTTCACATAAATAGACTGAAATAAGCTCCATAAGAATCTTTTTTTGTGTGTGTTACGAAATCATTCTTTAAGGTTCAAATCTTTCTTCACCTAATTGTATGTAATATTTCAAAAGCAGATAAACACAGCACTGTTTATGTCTAATATAGGCCTTAACCATACAGCACTATTACAGTAATTATCAATTTGCAATTCTCTCACTCCTACTAGATTATGAACTATGAAAGCAAGAAATATCCAGCCATCTATTGCCAACTTCACGTTTCTAGTTCAGCATGGTTCTTAAGACATGGGGTACTAACAATCATTAGCTCAAAATGATAAAGAAAGTAAGTAAAAGAGCTCTCTAGTAAAAGGGAATTATTTTCATATATTTAAAATGCTTTTAATTATAAGAAACAATCCCCATGTAATTTACGATTATAAAAAGGAAATCAATTTGAGAGTTCTAATCTGCTATTTGGAAATTGAATATTATATGCTTTAGAGCTAAAACAGTTTTAAACTAAAGATCTTCAGTGAAATAGCTTTTTTGAAGCTTCTAGCTTTATAAAAATCATAGGGAATAAGGAACATATTTAACCTGTATAAAAAAGCAGTGTATAATTTTGAGCAGCTTTTGATCAATTTTATCAATATTTTAGATTTTCTGTATCTAAACATAAGGGTCAAATAAAAACAAAAAAAATTAGTTTGCATTTAGTACTATTCAAACCAATGCACAAATATTTACACAACTCTCAAACATAGGCCTAAATACTTTTCTTAGAAGTTTTAAAGGGTATGTATGCAACATAAAAAATAAATATTCCACTCTGTGCATGTCTAGATATATAGTATGGCAACATTTAAGTTTTGCCTGATGTCAAGTAAATTTTTTTTTTTTTTAACTTTAGGAGTAAAAGTTATTATTATGTTTGATTGAATTTATTTCTCAGACAAAAGTCCTATGTGGAAATTTATTTTATTGGCTCACTGTCCAAAGAAAGTATTTTTCTTTTTTTTTTTTTAAAGCAAAATTCAACTTAGGAAGGAAGGAGGCGGGAAAAAGGAGGAAAGAAGGCAAGAAGAGGGGAGGGTGAGAAGAAGAGAAGTACCATGTAAAAATATAAGCCTGATAAATGCCCTTACCTTCACTTCTTTCTTCTGCTTGTTTTGCTGAATTTTCTTTTTTTTGTTTTGCTGCTAAGAGTTCCCGCTTTAATTGCCTTGCTTCTTTTCTGAGCTCTTCACTACAAAGCAAAAACAACCATATCACATTAGTACATAATATACTGAGAGAAAGATGTTTAGCAAAAGCAACTAAATCTGGTTTTCAGGTACACTAAATCTCTGAGAAAAACAAAATGAATAATGTAATTCATTTTGCTTCTATGTATGTATACTTGTGGTATGAAAACATACTTAAAGAATATTTTGAAAGTTATAATTTTTCATATCAAACAGAAGTAGATAAGTGATAAATGACCCATTGTTCTCCCTCTAATTTACTTGCAAATCTAACATTCTAGTTTCAGTTTATTAATTCATGTAGATCCAAATCAAAACAAAAATTTTACTATAAGTATTATTTAATATGTACTAAACCTGGGCATACACAAAAAGATTTGGCTTCAAAACTTGGTGAATTTTTGTGTCAACTGACACAAAAAACTACCATTTATTAAGCAATTATTATGAGCTTGGTGCGGTGCTAAATTTTTTATAAACTCAATTTTTTTAAACTCAATTTTTAACCCATTTAATACCACAATTTTGCAAATAATTTCCTCTTCTGTGAAACCTACCAGACTGACATATTCTGATGATGAATATAATCATATATTAAGGGCAAACTGAAATGCAAAATGTTGACTTCAGGACAAGCCACTAATTAAGTGACTAGTTTCTACAAGTCAGTTTCAGGACAGGAGATATAAATTCATGCCTTGGAAAAAAGGGTTACCTACCAATATCATGACCTCTTAGGGTCATTTGTGAATAGTCAACACTATGCATTTTATCTCTGTGAACGTCAAGCATCCACTCTATTTTCAACAAAAGCTAGAGTGGATCACAGAAACAGAACACTATAGCCAAAGCAGACGTGTCATTCTGGAAAAGACACCCATGCCAAGGTTTAATCTTAAGAGTCTAAAATAGTTTTATACTGATTCCACCTTTAAAGCTTCCTGCTGATCTCCAAATCTCTTGTTTTCTTTTCACCACTGTCCTATAATAGAATCACCAAACGGATAGGTTTTACATTGTATATGGCTCAGTTCTCTTTTCCTCCTTCCCACATCAAACATACACAGCCAGCTTATGTTTTGTATCTGCTTGGCCTCCATGATTCTGAATTCTCAAACTTCTCTCTGATCAACATCTTCAACCTTTTCAGCTTTCTCTGTCTTTCATTCCTATGGAACCTGTGCTCAGTCTTATAATAATGAAAGCCAACTCCTTAACCGTAGTTCAGGGTGCACTGGCCCTATTCTAACTCCAGTTAGTTCTCTATCCATTCTGGATGTTATGGTCAGCCATTTTACTGATGTCCTCAACTGCACCCTTAATTTTCTTGACTTGTTTGTCCATATGGATACATCATAGTCGCCTAGAAGAACTTGTTAAAATATGTCCCAGAAAACAAACCTCCAGCGAATATGATTTCTTTAAATGTTGGACGTTGCCTGGGAATTTGCTCTTATGACCAATTCCTCAGGTGATTCTATTATGAACTCAGGTTTGGAACCCAATGCATTATGACCTTGCTATAGAAATTATCTTCTTTCTTACAACTTCAAGTAGTTCTACTTCAAAGATTCTTTTTTTAGCCAACAAACATGCTCAAATTTCCCCGTACTCTGCTCAATCAAGTGGTTATTATCTTCCCCAGGGACTCCCGGCCTGAAAGAAGAGTTTATAATATACAACCTACTTCATCAACCTCTAACTTCTTAATCTCTTGCAATCTATCCTTCTTATACGCTACTGAGACTGCTTCTGTATCGACCAAATTCAGTGGCCTTTTCTCAGTCCTCTTCTTCCTCTTTGGCTTCTCTATCATTCAACATTAACCATTTCATCCTTCTTGAAATTCTATCCTAATCAGACTTAGTTACCACTTTAGAGCCTTGATTTTCCAGTTCTCCTAGTTACTCTTTCTCTTCTCATCTTATAATTGTTGGCATTTTTCTTGTTCCTATACCCTTTACACTGGCATTTTTATCTAATTTCATAACATCAGCTATCACCTTTACACAGGTTATTTCCAAATCCAGATGTTTTGCCCTGATTTTGGTCTTAACATTGCTGTTATAAATATTCGTATACATTAGTGCTACTCAACAGAAATATAAAGGCAACTTTAAGTTTTCTAGCAGCCACATTTAAAAAATGGTAAAAGAAATAGATCAAATTAATTTAACATATTTCGTTGAACTCAATAACTCAGTATATCCAAAATAGTTTTTCAATATAAAAATATTACTATGATATTTTACATTCAGTTTTTGTACTAATCTTCGAATTCCGGTGTGTATTTATACATCTCAATTCAAACTATCCACATTTCCAGGGCCCAGATCGAGATGGACAGCAGAGGCTACATGTCTCAGTGATCACAAACACTCTATGTGCAAACTTGAAGTCATTTCCTTCCTGCCTAAATCTGTTCCTTCTTCTGATGTCCCTATTGGATCGTGGAATCATTTTCCGTCTAATGACCAGAGTTTAAACTTCCTGTGGTACTCTTCTATCGCCCTTTCACTGAATCACTATAGAAGGACATCACTTTCCAGTCTCTCTCACATATAACTGCTCTTCTTAACTTTGACCACCGATGCCTAGTTTTGGTTCTCATTATGTACTTCTCAGACGAATGTAATCACTTCCTATTCCCTGAGCTCAGGGAATAGCAACCACATTTGCTCTGTCCACTAAATACCCTTATCTTTTTATTATACTGATTTACAAAATTTTTACTTTGGCAAGTAATTCAGAAATTTTAGATATTTTCTGAAGACTAAGGTCTTGGAGGGGATGATTATTTTGAAAGTTGAAAAGGAAATGCTGCATGATGACGCTTGAACAAATTTGTTATAAGAGTAACTTTAAGTATGTGAAGAATGAGAGGCAATGAAAGTATATATTATTGTAGAGGCAGTAGAGCACAGTTATTAAAAGGATTAACTTTGGATTCAGAAAGTACCAATTTAAAGCCAACTCCATCACTTATTATCTGGGTGATTTAAGAACAATTACTTAACTTCTCTGAGACTAAGTTTCCTTAAGTATAAAATCAGGGTAAGATACTTAAAATATTGGGCACTCAATACACATTCAAAAAACGGAAGCCATTATTATTTAGGTCATATGTTCAAAATAGGAGTACAATTAAGGGCTATTTGTCATTAGAGATATTTATTATGCTATTTATTATAAATGTATGCCACCTCTATTACATTTGGAGATCAGCTAGATTCGTTATCTTTTGAAAAGGAAAATGAGTGCATAATGTTAGCTTCTAAAAATCTATCCTTAAATAGTCAAATACCTAGATATGCTACTGAAGTAGCCATAGTAATATACAAAATGAACCATGATGAATAAAAACTCGAAAAAGACTAAGTGAGATAGAGAGGGGTGTCTGTCTATACAGATTATTAAAATGTGCTTCCTTAGTCTGAATACTTCAAGTGATTAAGGATTTACAACACTGTCAAAATCTTTCAGAGTATTCAAACACCATTTGTCAGTACTTGTGGAATCCATAACTCTTGGAATGAAGTGTAAGTTCTTAGAATAGTCTTTAGATCACAGTTTAGTTTTATGGTTCCCAATTTTATATTCTCTGGAATATAATCTTATCCATTGACACTAGAATATATTTAAATCTGATATGATGAGAATGAAAATTGTAAGCCTGGAACATACCACTTACAAAGCAAGCATACAAACTATGGGCTTGCTTTAGAGTCCCGGTAACATAATGAAAAGCAGTAACAGCCATGACAAAGAAATGACTAAAGCATTTTCAAATTCAGAGAAGGAAAGATTATCACAGGCTAAATAAGGGATGGCTTCAGAGAAGAGGCATTTAACTGGACCCTGACAGATGAGTAGGAGTTAGCATGTGGAGACACAGTGAAGAAGCATCTAAGTAAGTAGTGTGTCTAAACCAAGAACAGAGAGTAGGGAAAATATAGGTGCATGTTAAAATATTATGCTAAAGCATCTGTTTTAAAAAGCGGTGGCGGGGCTGGTAACAAAAGATAGCATGAGGAAGAGAATGTGGGGCAAAGTCTAAATGCCAAGCATTTGTGAGTGGCCAGGTAAGAACATTTTCCGCCAATTTTTCCACACCTGTAAGCTTCCAAATTTTTTTTTACAACCTATTTCTGAACTGCTCTTATAGTCATCATTTACCCACTATCCACCTATTTTAATATCTTACTAGTAACCTGTACACCCTTTAAATTGCTATCGTCTAAGAAGTAACTTACAACCTCCTCATAAAAATTTCAGCAGGGTCCCTTTAGATCATAACTTAGTCCTTCAGAGGAATCCGACTTTGTCGACCACCTTACCTCTGACCCTTTGCTATCTCAGACATACTGCCACGGCAGCTCTCCTCCTTCCTTTTGACATCCTTTTTGTTTCCAGTGGGTTTACTTTCCACTTCTTGCTCCTCAAATATAGGTGCTTCTCAGTAGCCTAGTCTTAACCCCTTCTCTTTCTCTGTCTAGAAATTTCATACACGTTTAGGACTTCAATTCCATCTAAATGCAGTCAGTGTGTAAAATCAAGTATATAAAGAAGCCTGATGCTTTTTACATACTTCCACTTTCAAGCTTAAATTCACATTTCTAACTGCCAGATGGACACTTTCATTAGATATTCCATAAATGCATCAAATTTACAATTTTAAAAGTCAGATTGATCATTTTGGCTCTCAAAAACACCACTTTATTTCTATGTTTCCTGTATTTGGTAAAGCCACTAGAATGCTGGGTATCAGGCCCACTTCTGGTATCACTTCCTTACTTTTTACATCTGATAAGTAGTCACATCTTTCTTCCTTTACAAAGTCTCTTTCTTTCTTTGGTCAATGACAGCTCTCTGGGATTGACTATTACAACCGTCTCCTATGAGGTCTACATGCCTCTATTCTGAACTTCCTTCCATTCATTTTGCACACTTATGTCAAATCCTACACTTCTACTCCCCCGATCTTCATTACTCCCCAAATCCTACTGAATTGTGCCCTAATTTCTTTTCCAAGCATTTAAAGTCTCTCTCATGAGCTACCTTCCAACTACTTTTTCAACTTTATCTTCACATATCCTCTACAGTTACTCTAAATTTCAGCCAAAACATACTAATCATAATTACCTTGGCAAACTTTAAGCTTCAGCACACATACCCCTTTGTTCATGCCATTTCCATTACTTAAAATGGTCTTTCCTCCCTATTTCTGTCTACTAAAATCTTCCTAATTTTTCAAGACTTCATGGAGAAAGTGGCACTTTAGCACAGCCTTGGAACAAAGTTGTCAATCTCACTGAGACTTAGTTTTCTCATCTGTAAATTGTGGCTATGTTCAGCATACGAATTATAATAAGACTAATGTAAAGTTTAATAGTTAATATGAGTAAGAACACTAGCTCATGTCTAGAAAGCAGTTTTTTAGTGACAAAATATATTACTATCAACTCATGATTGTTAAATTACATAACCAATTTAAAGAATTTAAACAATAAATAAAAATCAATGATTTTAAGTAAAAATGATAATATGATACCAGGGGGCAGCTGGATGACTCAGTTGGTTAGAGCGCGAGCGATTCCCACTGGGCCAGTGAGCTGCGCCCTCCACAACTAGATTGAAGACAATGAGCTGCCACTGAGCTTCCAGAGGGGCGGCTGGATGGCTCAGTTGGTTGGAGCGCAAGCTCTCAACAACAAGGTTGCCGGTTCAATTCTCGCATGGGATGGTGGGCTGCGCCACTGGATGGTGAAAACGGCCACTGGACTTGGAGCTGAGCTGCGCCCTCCACAACTACACTGAAGGATAACTACTTGGAGCTGATGGGCCCTGGAGAAACACAATCTCCTCCAATATAATCCTCAATAATATTTATATTTAAAAAATGATACTAATTCCTATACTATTAAAGATATCTACTCTAATATTGTTGATGGATTGTTTTTTTCTTTTAAAAACTAACATTCATTCTAAAAGATTAAACAGAACATTTGGGTAAAAAGACAGAGATGTTAATCAGAAGACCTAGACCCAACATCATTATGTGGCCATGAGAGTGCAATTAAGCTTCCTTCTTTGCTTCAGTTTTCTCACCATCTAAGAATAGTCTGAGGAAGGTGTAAATTAATTATTTCTGAAATGCATAATCATAATTATAATATAAATACAAAATGTGAGTATACTCTGCAGATCGTTTTATTTCAATTCCTTTGGATTTATGATCTTAAAGCCCATTCATTATGTAAGGCAATGGTGAGATGCTGAATATAGCCATCTTCATCTTAGACACAAAGAAGTTGAAGTATAGAGATAGTAAAATATTTTTTTTCAATATTGCCCAAGTCAATGATGGAGTGGCAAACGTGATACAGACATCCCAATTCTTTAAGCAGTTTTTCACTGAATTTGCTAACTTACCCACTAAATGAAAAGTACATTTAGACATTTTTAAGCTGAACATGTTTTTATACAACTGAAGACACTATGAATAAGTGACTGCACAGGAAAGTTTTTACAACTACAGTATGTTTACAATTTTATCAGACTTTATATTACTTTATAAAAGTAGTTTAGAAATCTTGTAATTTTTTTAATTGTGCAGCTTTTCAACTTGATACTGAAGATTTAAAATGGTAATGACAAGTATCTTGCATAATTTTCAGTCAGTTTTTATTTTTTCCCAGATGCTTTTCTCATTTCCTCCCATTTCCAGGAATGTGCCTCAGGAAAATTTTGAGTTATATTTGTTCTTTTTTCTTATGGCATGAGAAATATTATCTTAATATAAAGGTGGTGAGCTCAAACACTGACCTTCTTTAATATTCACCTTCAAAAAAAAAAGTAAAGATGTTAAGACCTGAGTGTGTGATATGTTTTTGAAGAGAATTTAAATCTACAAAAAAGAATGAAACATGTATAAATTTCTTATATAATACAGTAAATGCATTTGCTCAGAGACCTAGTTAAGCAGGCTGACAGCTAAACACATGCCCATTAGAGATCATTGTTTATTGGACCATGGATGTAATCCTTGTAGTTAAATCCTGCTATTTCCCAACATCTGATAAGAATTCATAACACATGGAAATGATTGAAAACCAAACAGTACACCCTTCATGGTTTTTAGTCTATTGCTTTAATCACAAAGATACTCAATATGTTTGTAATGAAACAATAGTTTCGCTATTGATGAAATCATAAAATAGCTGTAATAAAAGCCCATCATAGGCATTAAAACTATCGATGTACGGCATGATTTTTAGACTTTGGTATCATCAGCAGTAGCAGGGATGCAGGTTTATCATATATCAGAAAGTATTAGAATATGCTGTAGTTTATACAAGAATTTTGAAAATGTTTGCATATATCCAGGAAATATCTAACCAAATTAAATCAGGGAAATCCATTGTATGTTCAAAGCTGTGTTCTACCTATTACTAGCAGTATGCCCTTAGACAATTACGGTAACCCATCTAAGTCTCAGTTCACCTTGAAATGAGAGTAATAATAAGGTTGCAAGAAGGAAATACAATTCCATGAAAATTACTTAGCATTCTTAACATGGTGCTTGGCCCAGAATGTGTACTCAACATTAGTTTGCTTCTATTATTATCGCCATCACTGTTCTCATCTCCACCACCAACAGTACTTCTATTCTTACTATCTACAGAATTAGTTACTGACAAAATGAGACCTCTGGCTAACTCAAAAGATTAAAAAGGAAAATTCTTCCATTTTCTCATTGATGCATAGATTTCAAAAGCTTATTGACATGTTTTTGCATTTGATACACCGCTTGGATTAAATACCAGAAGCTATGAAAATAAGAAATGTAACAGTTCAAAAAAACTAAAAATTACAAACTTATCATATCCTCATTCTGGTCAGTAATACCTGGAACTCAATTGCTTATATTCTTTCATTATAATCTATTTAAGAAGGTAAAAAATAAACAAGTCAACAACAACAACAACAACAACAAAATATATATATATATATACACACATATACTTACAAATTCTATGAAGGAGGCTAACAGGAACCTACATTAGTTTAGTCTAAGTGATCCTGGAAGGTATCTATTAGCAGATAAAATTTAATTTGAGTGATAATGTTCTACATTCCCTTTATAATATGCTAGATCAATATGTAAGAATAGAAAGACTATATACCTATCAGTAAGTACATTGCAATATAGAATGAAGGAGAAATCTGAATGTACCTGCATATAACTGCAGACTTACAATCTTACTCCTTTCATATGAAAGATCACATTTATTTTTAAATAAAAAGTTTAGACATCTGATGTAGATTGCTATTAATCTTTGTAAGATCTCTTTCAAATCTTATAAAATAGTATCATCTTTTCCATAATAGACTAAACAAGAATGGATACTGCATAAAATCATAAAATGTCCATGACAACAGTAGTTGATATTGCTATTCTGTCTAAACACCAAGTAAAAAGTTCAGTATCAAATATGTTATTACACAGCAAGAACTTGGCTTTGTCAATATTTCACAGAAGTGGAGCAAATTCGTTGTGGCAGAAATGCGGTCTTTAGCCATATGCCTCTTCCTCAATCCAACTTTATAAATGATATTAACTCAATATGAAAAACAAATGAGTTTTCCATTTCCAGTAAGGCAGTATACCAGGTAACCTGCAAACTCTCTTGCAATCAAACACCTAGAAATGTTGAATAAGTACATAAAAAAAACAAAAAAATAAAAAAAAACAAAAAACAAAAAACCCCAACAACCTTTAAATGCATAGCTTAGCTCACTAA
Source organism: Rhinolophus hipposideros (assembly GCF_964194185.1). Classification (NCBI taxonomy): domain Eukaryota; kingdom Metazoa; phylum Chordata; class Mammalia; order Chiroptera; family Rhinolophidae; genus Rhinolophus; species Rhinolophus hipposideros. The sequence continues at coordinate 59,341,809 of NC_138053.1, forward strand.
AAACAAAGGGGTTTTAAAAAAAGGAGAGGACTGAAAATCAGAGCAAAAAGCACTGAAACTGTTACTGGGACACTCTGAGTTACTGGTGTTGGTAACCTAGGAACATGAGTTTTAACATGAGGTTTTAATCATGAGGATTAGGAGTTGGTATTCCTACACATAAAGCAAAGGATTCTCCACTCATTGGGAAAGTGGGAATAAACACATCTGTTTAAAAAAAACAAAGGAAGACCACAAAAAGTTTGTGTGCCTCAGGTTCATGCAAGTAAGTAAGCAGGCTCTCAAGCTAATGCATATTCTTAGGGTATCTAAGGAACATTTTTAGTTAAAATCACCAGTGATCTATAGCACTCCATCGCAACTGTTAGAACCAAAGGCAAATTCTATCAGAAGGAAGGTTAAATGTTTATCAAATTTAAACATACTGAGATCCAGATTTCACAGAACTCTGAAAAGTTCTAAAAAAAGAAAATAGCTCCCAACAAAGATATTTCATAATGTACAAGGAAACAAGGCATTATGGATGAGAACCAGGGGAACAACAATAACAGAACCTGACTCTCAAAACTTCAGATAATGCAAAAATAAAACAAGTATATTTATTAGATGGAGAGAATGAAAGAGAATAAACATTTGAATATAAGACCTACAATAACTGGAAAAATAATCAAAATAACTTTTAGAAGGGATAAATAGAATAGCTAGTTAAACTCAATGAAAATTTGAATAGCTGAAAAGAGTGTGAGTGAATTAGGAGATATATTGAAAGTATTCAAAACACAGGATACAAAACACAGAATGAAAAATCAACTACAGGAGGCTAAAATGTCACGGAAGACAAAGTAAGAAGGTCCACTACATGTATAAGTGGAATTGTAGAAAGAGAAAATAAGGAGACTGAGATTGAGAAAATAATGTCTGAGAATTTTCCAAAATTGATGAAAAGCAATTCAGGAAGCTCAATGAATCCAAGGAGGATAAATAAAAAGAAAATTTAAACAAAGACCTATCATACTGAAAATACAGAGCACTATAGACAAAGTGATCTCGAAACAACCACCATTAATTAATAAGGACAAATCATTTAAAATTAAGTTGACTTTTTTCTTTGACAGAGAAAGTAGATTGACATATTGTGAGAAGAAAACAATCAAGGACTTATTACAAAACAAGACATGAATGATGTCTTTCATTACAGCCATTAAAGCAAAGAACAAATAATGGGTGGGTGCTTAAACAAAAATGATTATGGATTAGTCCTAACTAAATTATTCAAGATTGCTAAATAACAGGTCAAAGTTAAGCTTGAGATTTATTTCTACTAAGATACTGTACACTAGGTCTCTACCCTTATTCTGGCATATGATGCTGCATTGAGTATAAAACAGAAGACAAAGCATTTATGAGTGTAGGTTATACGAATGGGATCAAGAGGTAGGAGGAGTAATAGCACCAGGATGAATGGAAAAGACTAAGGGGATTAAGATTACAGTACAATCAGTCAACACTGTGATGTGACTGCCAAACAAATGTGCATGGTCGTAGGTCTCATTAAGAGAAGTGTAGTACTCCCTATATGTATGTTACACTTTTTGTAATTGTCCCACAGTTTTAGATAGTCTGTTCTGTTTTGTTCAATCTTTGTTCTCTTGGTTTTTTGGTTTTCAAAGATTCTATCCTTTAGCTCAGTGATTTTTTTCCCCTCTCCATGTCCAGTCTACTAATAAGCTGTCAAAAGCGTTCTTTATTTCTCTTACAGTGTTTTTGATCGGTTACATTTCAATTTAGGTCTTTCTCAAAATTTTCATCTCTCTGTTTACATTGCCTGTTTTTTCATGCTGTCTACTTTATCCATTACAGTCCTTAGCATAGTATATTAATCATAGTTGTTTCAAATTCCCAGCCTGATAATTCTAAAATCCTTGCCATGTCTGGTTCTAATGCTTGTTCTGTCTCTTCAAATTATGTCCTTGCCTTTTGGCATGCCTTATAACTTTTTCTTGATAGCAAGACATGATGTATTGGGTAAAAGGAACTGCTGTAAATAGACCTTTAATAACGGGGTGGTGAGGTGTGGGGGAAGAGGACGCATCCTACAGTGATTGGGTCTGTGTCTTAGTGATTCTATGAATCCAGACTGTGAACCCCACCAGTGTTCCTCAGGTTGTTTTCTTCCCCACTTAGGTGGGAAGGGATGGCTAGGATGGGCTGGAATTGGTATTTCCCTTCTCCCATGTGGAAGGCTAGAGCGGCTGGAGTTGGGTATTTCATTTCTCCCACATGGAAGTCTACAGCCAGCTGAAGTTGGCTATTTTTTCCCCCCAGGTCAGTTAGGCTCTGATAATACCACAGGTTAGGCACTGGTTAGCTAGCTTCCCCTGCAGGCAAACCAGAAGAACAGAGTATCGTGGCATATTTCAAAGTGGTTTCTACCCCCCCCCCCCCGCGCCAACTACTGGAGGAAGCACTAGGGGATTTTTCTGTGATATTTACTGTGAGAACCTAGTTGAGCTCTAGGAGGTAAAGCTCAATATTGTGGGCCCCCCGCCAATAACCAGGTTTTTAACTCTCAGACTTGTCCACAAGGAGTCTTCAGCAATTTATCAATTATAGTTCAAGTTTTCTATCCCAGAACTGTTCCCACTGTGGTTTCTGCTTGTGTTCAAGCAAGGTGCAATTCCCTGCATCTGTCTGCCTCTCTCCAGACTTGGGGGGAGAGGTATGCCCTGTGTCCTCACTTCTCTTAGTGATCCAAAAAGAGGAAAAAGCAAGAGTAAATAGATAATTTTATTAAAAGAGAATATTATATTGTATTTCATTCGAACATAAAAATACCAAATAGAAGTGAGACTAAAGAAAGTTCTAAATTGCATAATAATGTTTGTCTCTAAGAGCTCTCCTAAGAAATTCCTCCATTTTATGAAAAAAAGTTATGAAAATATTAAGAATTTAAAGTCAATTTTTAAAAACTACATGATTCCAATTTAGGCTGTACTGATTAACTTCCTGCCCTAAAGGTTGAGGAAATTAGTATACTTAACATTTTTTCCACTTTTTCCTTTTTCCATTTTCCAATTTGAATTAGTTATATTATTGTTTTTTTACATTGTTTAATGTTTATAGCATTTATCTGCAGAATTTTCACAGTTGTATAGTCTTAGTTTTATATTTGAATGGATCACTGTTTATCACCATCTCTTTTATCCCAGTATCTCTGTCCTGAGTTCAAGATATATTTGGAATAATTAACTTAACGTTAATGATAGTTATTTTTGGATTTTTTTCAGATGTGTTGTTGTTTTGGATTTCCTATTTTCTCCTCTTTTTTTTCTGATATACTGCCTCAATTTTTATCAGTAGGCATCATTTTTACAACAACTAAAGTCATTTAGATAAAAACATTTAACGAGGTACATTCATCACAGTATCTAACACTGATTCAACATGTAGTACATGTTAAATCAATGTAGGCATAAAGTAAAAGAGAAGTGGTATCAGAATACCAATTCTGGAAACCATCAGAGGGAGGTGTGGGGGCCAGGGAAGAGGAAGAATTTTATGAGAAGACAGACATCTCAAATGTAGCACATAGAATAAAAATCACGAAGAAACTGAATCAGACAAAAGAATGTAAACCTAAAAAGCATGAGGTCATTTTTGTGAAGGTCATACTTGGTGACAGATAACCATTATGTAAATTACTTATTAAAGATTTCTCATTTCCCACAGTGTTCTTGCCTTGCTAAGTTTGCTTTCTTGACATAAAAATTATTTCAACATTATATACAAAAAACAAAAATGTGAATAAATGATTTTTAAGTACAATACATGGTATGGATTAAACAGGGGAAAAAAGTCACGCAGAAGTTTTCCTGGTGTTCAGCTAGACTTTCATCAGTATAGATTAGAATTATACAAATTGGCTTCCAGAGGATCATAAAGTTTTACACAGTGTTTCACAAATGGAGTTGCATGTAGGTGATACTGTTAAATCATGGAAACTTCACATTTTCAGTGTAGGGACCGATGGCCCTATCTTTCGCACTTAATGCACACAGACACCCTGAAGTCCTTCCTTCACCTGCAGGCCATTCCATATAGCTTCTGAACCATTTGTGACGAGGACAAAAACTATATAATGAGCTTCTATACCACTCAAGAATGAGTCACTCTGTTTTAGGTCTATAATCAAGTATAACTAAGTATAGTCTTTCTGATAATAACTACATGATGATGATGATGATATTATTATTTTAATACCTAGTTTTTCTAATTCTAACTTCAGACAACAGTGGGTGGGTGGGAGTTCTCAAGTTCCCCAGGAAGTAGTTTGCTTGCTTTTTCAAAAGAGAAGAGCCATTAGATAAATGGTGCTTTTGGTTACCTGACTTTGAAATTTGCCCTTCCTTACTGCCTTGTCTAATTGGCAAGCTTGGGCTCTTTTGGTACAGATACATTCCCAAAAGAAGTTCACCACATCCGTTTGACCCTGGGACTCTGCTTTGCTTGCCTTCAAGTTACTTCTCAAACTAGAGCCAGGGTAATGTCTTAAAGCTCAAATTTGATCTCATTGCTTCCTTGCGACAGCACCCCTTAATTCTCAAAGTCCATACTCACAAATTCTACAAGGTTCTTCACAGTCTCAACTCTGCTTTATTCTCTAGCTCTGTGCTTGGTGCCTCACCTTCTGTATGCATTCCATACATTCTCAAATCATGTTAGTTCTCAGAATGCATCATAATCTTTGATACCTACTCCTCGTGGCCTAAACCCTCATGCCTTCCACTGCCCTTCTCCTTATAACTCACATTTATCCTTCACATCTGTTTCCATGCCACTTTCTTGACAAAGGCTTCTGAATGCCCAATACTGGTACACAAGCTCCCTATATTAATTCTTACTGTTATAGTTACCATATCATATTTTAACTTCCTGTTACCTCTTTGCAATCTCCATTAGTCCAATATAACAGTCATTTCACTTTTTTTCAAATCTAATAACTAACACAGAATCTGACACATGAGCAATACTCAGTGTCCAGTGAATATGTCAAATCAGACTAAATTGCTGGTAGTGCTAATTTTTCTTTTAGATTGCTTAGTGTGGCAATTTTTCACCATTTTGGTAGATAAAAAAGTACATTTAACACTAAAAAATTCACTTCTCTTAAGCACTGACAAAGTGTCAATTCTAAATGTGTACACCCTTCAACTCAGCAATTCCAGGCATTCATCCTACAGACTCAAAAGTGTTCAAGCACCTGGACAAATGCAAAAAAAAAAAATGTTCTGGCTGTTCAGTACACTGTTTATAAAGGGAAATGTCTATTTAAAATAATTATATTACATAATAAAGATAGAGTATTATTTGATTTACATAAAATCACATATTTGTGAATGCATGTACATGCCAACATGCAAAAAAGAGAGAAAGATTTGAAAGGTTTACCAAAAAAAAAAAAAGATTAGTTCTGTAGAGTGCAATACCATGTGACTTAATGATTTTATAAACTAATAATTCTGATTATAAAATAAACCTATTTCTGTTTAGAAAAAGAAAAGTTTCTATTTTAGGTGGAATATTTCAAATGACTTTCCCTGAACATCCTTGGAGGGTATAATGGTTTGTTTTTCCTTCTGTGTCCTTCTTTAAAGTTAAAAAGAAAAAAAATTATAATTAACAAGTTAAATTTAATCAACTAAAAATACTCTGATGTCCAGGATACTTAATGCATCACTTTTACTGATTTAAGAACCCAGTTGTTAAAATATTTTGATTTTCACAATGGTATCACTGAATAACCTCAAATATTTTAGAGTATTTTAATAGAGTCAAGAAAAAAGGGTGTAGCATAACTGAACGCTTGCTTATACAATGCTTACATTTTTCTATTTGTAAGACAAATGAATTTTATCATAGGGTATATTCCAATTTGTACTAAGTAATAAGTCTATTATCATAACAACAGTATTGAGACTTTAAGCAAAGGTTTCTTAAAATTTTTGTTGTTATTTTATTATCCATCACGTGGACAAATAAATTCATTGTATGAATTTGATAAAACTACAAGCTCAAGTCACTCAAAAATATTTTGTTCAAATTTGATCTCACATACCAAAACTAAACATTTTTGGAACCACGCCGATATATGCTTCTGTTCTATGGCCATTACACCACTAAAAAGGTATTATGGAGAATGAATACAAAGCTTTATATTTTTTAAAGCTTCTTTCCTATCCTAAGAGGCATGGGGGCAGGAGACAGGGAAAGAGGCAAGAAACAAGACATTGAGAAGGGAAGAGGAAAGGTATTATAATTTTTTCAACAGTGAACAGTAAAGCTCCAAATTTAGAGGAAAAAATAGTTTCCGTTCCTCTCTAGTTACAAAGCACAAACAACACAGTATAAATGCATTACGGACACAATAGTCACTAAACCACAGCAGGGGCCATCAGTTTGTGCTTCCTGACTTTAAATTCTCACCTGCCTTGTGGCTTAAAGATTTGCTGTACATTAACCTACAGATTCTCTACTTCTAGAAGTCTGGCTGGCATTTAGCTGAAAACAAGTAGCATCGTCAGAGGCATTAGTGACTGGATGCAAAAACTGACTAATTCCCAGGCTATTGCGGCAGAAAAGGCCTGTTTTTCTTTTCCATAAGTCTATGTAGACAACCTCTCTGTGGGTTTCCTACTCTGTTACCACCTGGCAGACAAACACGACCAAGAAATTTGCTTGAACTGTGCGAGACCAACCCTTCAAGAAAATAAGGACAAGATGTGAGCCAGGAAAAGCACTTTGGAAACTACTTGCACCTAATAAAAACATATTTTTAATTTAGCTAATGTGAAATCCAAACTAGTTCAGTCCAAATGGAAAAGATGCTTTATTTATATTTATATGAGTTCTTAATTTAGGCTTGATTCATGCCTCATGAATAAAAGCTACCATTTTATAGAATAAGGTGCACATTTGGCCTTCTGGTACCCCTACTGCTGCTTTTTGTTAAACTTATATGAGATATGTGGCAAGATTCAATATTTGTTCTTAATTCTGTCAATAAACTAGAATTTTTCTTTATGGAGTATATTTATTAAAAAGTTATAATCAATAAAGTAATATGATCAGAATTTCACAATTACTTTCAGCTTCTTCTCTATCCCAAAAATGTTCCAAGTAATGTACTATAACGCATATCCAAATATACTATCTCATTTAGTCTTCACATCAAACTCTAAAGGAGTTCTATTTTTATTATACAAGTGGGAATTGAATGGAAAGAAAGGTGTGAGGAATTGGACAGAGAAAATGGTATATGAGAAGATAAGGAGGCAGAAAACAGCAAAGCAAATGAGGTAACATTTAGTTTACCTGGAGGATAGTGAACAACAACTAGAATGGTAAATTATAAACCTGGGAGAATAAAAATGATGTATTTCACACATAATGCGCTCTTAACACCACAACAAAAGAGTTTGATTAAACGTAGGAAATTAAAGACGGTTTAGAAAACAATGGGGGAAGGTGGAAAATGTTTTCAACAGAATATAGTTTAAACAGTAGTTCTAAAACTTGAGCACATATCAGAATCACCAGAGGACTTTTTAAAGCACACATTGCTGTGCAAAAACTTTTTAGTTTGATGTAGTCCCATTTGTTTATTTTTTCTTTTGTTTCCTTTGCCTGGGGAGACGTATCCAAAAAAACATTGCTAAAAGCAGTGTTAAAGAATTTACTGCCTATGTTTTCTTCTAGGAATTTTATGGTTTCAGGTCTTACATTTAAATCTTGAATCTATTTTGAGTTCACTTTCGTATATGGTGTAAGAAAGTGATCTAGTTTCATTTTTTGCATGTATCTGTCCAGTTTTCCCAACACTATTTATTGAAGAGACTGTATTCACCCCATAGTATATTCTTGCCTCCTATGTCAAAGGCAGTTGACCACATAGGCGTAGGTTTTATTCTGGGCTCTCTATTCTGTTCCACTGATCAATGTGTATGTTTTGATGCCAGTACCATGATGTTTTCATTACAATAGGCTTGTAGTATAGTTTGATATCAGACAGCGGATACCTCCAGTTTTGCTATTCTTTCTCAACATTGCTTTGGCTGTTCTGAGTCTCTTGTAGTTTCATTTAATTTTTAGGATTATTTGTTCTGGTTCTGTGAAAAATGCCCTTGGTATTTTGTTAGAGGTTGCAATGAATCTGTAGATTGCATCCAAAACACTAATTCGAAAGCAAATATGCAGCCTTTTTTCACTGCAGCATTATTTACAATAGCACAGATAGGCAAGCATCAATTAAGTGCCCATCAATTAATGACTGGATAAAGAAGATGTAGCACATACATACAATGAATATTACTTAGTCATAGAAAGAATGAAATCTTACCATTTGGGACAACCTGGATGGATCTAGAGGGTACTATGTTAAGTGAAATAAGTCCAACAGAAAAAGACAAATACCATATGATCTCACTTACATGTGGAACCTAAAAAAACCCCAAAATGAACCAAAAGACAAAACAGAAACAAACTTACAGATACAAAGAACAAATTGCTGGTTACCAGATGGGAGGGGTGCTGGGGGCATGGGTGAAAAAGATGAGAAGAATTAAGAAATACAAATTGCCAATCATTAAAATAGTCACTAGGATATAAAGTACAGCACAGAGAATACAGTCAAAAACGTAATAGCTATGTGTGGTGTCAGATGGGTACTAGGCTTATCAGGGTGATCACTTTGTAAGATACGTAAATGTCTAATCAGGATGTTATACACTTGAAACTAATATAATACTGTATGTTGAATATAATTAAAAAATAAATTTAAAAAACTTCAGATAAATATAAGATATACTGTTAATATGCAAAATACCCACTCAAAAAATTTTATGGGAAATTTTAAGTCAGAAAGATTAATGTTGTCGTATTATTGTAGCAACAACATTAAAGACCACAAAACCACGAGTCCTGGTCATCTAAAATGACCTCCCATGACTACCTCCCATAACCACATCAAGACTCCAACTAAGGGGCCGGCCCAGTGGCTCAGGCGGTTGGAGCTCCATGCTCCTAAATCCGAAGGCTGCCGGTTCAATTCCCACATGGGCCAGTGGGCTCTCAATCACAAGGTTGCCAGTTCAATTCCTCGAGTCCCACAAGGGATGGTGGGCAGCGTACCCTGCAACTAAGATTGAACAGGGCACCTTGAGATGAGCTGCCGCTGAGCTCCCAGATGGCTCAGTTGGTTGGAGCGTGTGTCTCAACCACAAGGTTTCCGGTTCGACTCCCGCAAGGGATGGTGGGCTGTGCCCCCTGCAACTAGCAATGGCAACTGGACCTGGAGCTGAGCTGCGTCCTCCACAACTAAGACTGAAAGGACAACAACTTGACTTGGAAAAAAGTCCTGGAAGTACACACTGTTCCCCAATAAAGTCCTGTTCCCCTTCCCCAATAAAATCTTAAAAAAAAAAAAAAAAAAAGAGACTCCAACTAAATTATGGAACAATCAACCTGGAGAACCATCTGAAGAGTAGCTGAACAGAAGCCTTATAACTAAGCATATAAAAGAAATCACATCAAGATTGATACCGCAAACTAGGTGGCTTAAAAAAACAAGAAAAAAAAAACCCAAAAACCAAACACCACGATTAGTTGTATTGAATGGTAGTACCCATATGATGGATAGTTGTACCCATCATAAAACACAGTCAAAACAACTACAGAAAAAATTTAAAGTCTAGCCTGACAGTCAGGAGTCTGGGCTAGCACTTCAGACTTATCTGATGACATAGATCACAGGATGGTAGTGTGCTTTGAAATCACATGCAGGGCAATTCATGGGGTGATATATGCACTCGGCCCCAATAGCATTGGCAGGCAAATGCTATATTTAGACAGATGTAGATTTTTGATGTTTTATTTACTACATATGTAATGACTTCTGCATTTTATTCACATTGAGGGTTTAAAGAGATTTTAAAATCTAGTATCATCATATTAAATATTCTAATTCTTCCAATTCATATTTTAATTCATTTAAATATCAACAAATGAATAAAACTCTTAAAAAGTGCAGCTTATTATGGTTAAGAATGTAACGGTACAGCAAGTATGGCATGGCAGTTAAAAATGCATGGTTATCTAAAGTGAGACTACGTGTTGAAATTTTGAGACTACGGGTTGAAATTTTGCATGGTACTTAAGCTTTTGACCATGGTTTCTCAACTCAAAAATGGGTCTAATAATAGTAGTAACTACCTTATAAGGTTGCTGAGAGCATTTAATGAATTAACATAGAAGGGTGTGTACATAAGATGTGCCAAATAAATACTTATTATTGTTTCATTTTAACCTCACCAACAATAAAATGCTGATATTACAGTTTCAAAAGTCAAAATAAATCAACAATCACATTTTAAACTTTCACACTCTCTGGTAAAGGTCTCACTAAAAATGAGAAAATCAACACAAAAGACTCAGTACAGTCCCTGGGACATAATAAACACTCATAATAATAATAGAACCCTAACAGGAAACGATCATAAGAAATCATCAAATTCTGCATCTAGAATATTGCGTTATTGCCTAGAACATAGTACCTTCATTAGACAAACTTTGATAACAGCAGAGTGTTTTCTTTTGCTTTTGCTCAAAACACTAGTGATTTTACCATTCCTGAGAAGCCTACTTCCTACCACTTTAGTGATGTTTACTCTGAATTCTAATCAGGTCTGTCTACCTTTTCAAATTTTCTTTACTTTGAGGTACAATTTATACACAATGTGAATATAATTCAATGAGTTTTGACAGAGGTATACACCTGCATAACCCAAACCCCTAGAATGTTCTCATCATCTCAGAAAGTTCCCTTAACCCCCTTGGCACATGACCTCTGCCATCCCTACCACCTCCCCACCCCTTGCTCACAACTACTGCTCTATTTTCTATCACTATATATTAGTTCTGCATGTTCTAAAAATTCATATAAATGGACTCACACAGTATATTCTCTTTGGTGGCAGGCTTCTTTCACTCAGCACTATGTTTTTTGAGAATCATAGAAACTACTATAGTACGTGTTAGTAGTTATTTTATTTTTGTATTGCTGACTACTTACTATACTGCCAATGAATATACACAGTTTGTTTATCCATTATCCTTTTGACATAAATCTGCGTTGCTTCTAGTTTTGGTAATTATAAATATAGGAGGTATAAACATGCATGCACAAGTATTTTTGTAGATAAATGCTTTCATAGCTCTTTGATAAATACCTGGACATGGAAAATACCTAGGCATGATGGGTCACAGGGTAAATGTATTCATAACTTTATGAAAAATGGTCAAATTGCTTGCCATATTTTACACTCCCACCAGTGACTGGTGTTTAATAGTTCTGATTCGCTACACCCTTACTGGGTGAAATTAGATTTTTCCCAGGCTTTTTGTTTGTTTGTTTTTTCAATTTTAGCCAATCTAGTGGGTGTTGTCTGATAGTGGTTTAAACCGTGTTTCCCTGAATATGATATTGAAGACTTTTTCATGTGCTTATTGGCCGCCCATTTGTCTTCCTGTGAAATGTCTGTTCAAGTCCTTACCCCATTTCAAAAACGGTTTTCTTGTTTTTGAATGGTAAGATTCTAGATACAAGTCTTTATCAAATATGCTATAAATATTTGCTGTTGTAAATATTTTCTCCCAATCTGTGGCCACCTATTCATTTCTTAAGTGTCTTTTGATAAGCTGAAATTTTTAATCTTGTGGAAGTCTTTGCTATTCTTTTAAAGTACAATTGATACTGAAATGATGTAAAGTGCAATCACAATTCTAATAATCATTTAGTAAATCGGGAAGAACACACAGTGAGGCCCAATGAGTTTTTCGTAAGAGACCTAGATCTGTCACTGACTTTGATCTACGGTTTCTTCCACTACTCTGATACATCTGACCTAATGGCTTTCCATTGTTAAGTCTTTTTCCCCCCTGACTTTTAAGGCCATGTTGAATGACTCCCTGACTTCTAGTATTTCAGCAATGCTACCTTATTTATGCAACTATATTCACTATTATCATGACTCCTTTTTGCAAAGCCAACACATTGGGTATTAATATGGAACAGGCACTCAATATGGCCTCACGTTGCCAAAAGCTGCTAATAAGTCCTTTGTGGGTGTGATTCTTAAATTACCTAACAGTAGGTCACTGTCAGGGGTTCCACTTTTATAGGCTTGCATTGCTGGATTTCTTAAACCTGGTAGCCATCAGGTGAAACCCTGACTGAGCATATCCTGCCCACACATAGGCATTTGTCTTTGTCTTTTTTTGGACCATGGAAGAACACCAGAGAGTGAGTAAATGTGGTGAAAAAGGAAGTACAGTGTTTATTAGGCAGTGATAAATGAACTGAATACTGAAATTTAAACTGGTAATAAATGGTGCTGCCTAGACTTTATTATTTAAAACAATATATTGCCCAGCTGTTAACTTACTCAAACTTTAAATCAAATAAGAGCTTACAACATCTCTAATCTGGTACCTTCTCAGGGAGAATGGACTGGAAAATGCATTGTCAACTGACACTTTTCTTTTTGCTCCTAAAATATTACTATTCTTTATAGGCTTTTACACATTTACAGATTTTGATCAACACACTTATATTTTCAAACTGGGCTAGTTACATTAGCTAGCCACATCTGGTTCATCACAAAGTGTTATTGTATAGAGATCATTTACAGAAATAATATATAATGCAGGTTTGATTTTCAGAATTATAAAAATGGGATTTATTATACAGAAAAGCTATGAAAAGACAACTAAAAATAATTCAGCCTCTCTTGCCTCCAAATATTCTTTCAAATGTTTCTTTCAAATTCAAACAATTTCTATTCCTTAAAACTAGCGCTGACTCAATATGATCTTTTCTTCTAATGAACATGATATTCGTGAATGATCCAAGTCCCTAAATTCTTCCTGGAATTACTTTTTGCAACTAGAGCAATAGGAGAACCTCATAAATTTCTTACCCCAAAAGTCACCACTAGGTAATAAAAACTTGCTGAAAAGCTAAACTATTAAAAGTTCAGATTAAACTCTAGGAACCTTTCATATCTATCTATTGATTGACCAATAGATATATACACTGAATTTCTTTAAGATAAGTATGAAAGTGGTACAACAGCTCTCAAAATATAAATACAGGACATAGATTTGAGAAAATTTTAAAAAGCTAACTCTATCAGTTTTACAGCAAATGCTTTATAATATTTCTTCTAATTAGGAAAACTATTTGCATTCACTTTGAAAATATACTCTACAAAAACTTTAATTAAAGAATAAATATATTAACATTTGAAAAACTAAAACAATTAGAACAAATCAACTGTGTCCATAAGTATTGATACTAGGTGGTGAGTGCTAGTGATGTAATTGGTCAATCAAAGGATTGCTTCTTGCTTTTTTAATAAAATGTGGGATATATTCTAAAATATCACTAGTGTTGAAGATTTCAGTCATCTAAAAAAAAACACCACACACCACAAAATCTGCATCCAAAAAAAAAAATGATCTGTAAGTTTTTGGACTAAACAAGATGGTGATATTAATAATAATTCCCCTTAAGCCAAGCTTCCTCTAGATAGCTGAATTTATGTTTTACCTCCTATTATAGATTTCTTATAAACAGCCATTTTGTTTCTTTGCTTATCCCTTGGAGGGCTAAAATAAGACTGCACTAAATCAAGAAAGAAATTTATTCTAGAAAAGAAAATATGAGAAAAATTGTCTGAATAAAAAAGGTTACTCCCCTGTGTTCAATCTGATAGCTATTCACACTTCCATACTCTCAGCTGTCTTTCCTATTAGTAAGCAAAAAGGAGAACCCGAAGAAGTTTTCTATACAGTCTTTTTGTATTCAACCAAATATCACTTGTGAAATGGTCATGATGGGACATAATTTAAGTAGGTACAGTCTTAACAGATCACCCCTAACTGCTCACTGTGTGGACTTGCTTTGGTTATTATTCAATAAACGTTTATCTCTGTAAGGTTAAAAGAAGGTGTTCTACTTGTTTGAACCTTATAGCACTTGGTTTTGATTCATAAACAGAGTACAACTATACCTTACATTATTTCTTACATTGCTGTCAAGAAGCAGTAAGTTAATTGAAACCTCCTTATTTTAAACACAGAATGGAGCCCTGCTCTCTATCAACACTATACAAGGTGAAACAGCTACAAAGCACCTGACTGTTCATACACCAACACGTTCAGAGAAAGATATATATTATCCAGCTGCAAACACAAAGTCTCTAAGAATGCTGATTTCACTCACTGCTTAAAACATCCTTCTTAAAACATCCTTCTGCAATAATTACTTAGGAGTGAAAACTTTCTTCTCTTATTTTCTTATTTATTCTCAAATCAGTTTTTTCAAATATGATAACAATAAATCTCTTTTTCAAAAGGCCAAGAATTGCTAATTGTTAGACCATTAATAATGAGGTTATCAAGCATTTATTCAAGATAGCAAAAATTTAAACATGACCACACGAACTATAAACTTGGTTCCCAGCACCAGTGATCTCATAGTGGCCTGTAGGCACCGTCGGGGAGGAGAGGAGAAGAGAAACACTAACCACCGCGACTCTAAATGTAGTAAACTAGACTCTTTTTTTTCTTGACAAGTTCTTAAAAAAAGAAAACAACTCCAAAAGCCTTAATTCCTAGGTACACTGAATAGTGTTCTTGTAGAGGAATCAGCATATTTGTCTTTAACAAGTGTATTAAAAAACTGCTGGAATCAAAGAGAAGCACACTACTAAAGCCATGGATAGTTTATGACCCTAAGCTAGGACAGCGATGGGTATTTATGAGAATAACACATAAAAGTCAACATCAGTGCTAAAAATTGGAATATTAATAGAGCAACAGCCATAAGAAGAGCGATTTCTAAGATGTGCCTTTATTTTATTCTAAAGCACAGAATATTGACTCTATTAAGAATCTCTATCCAAGATCAACGTTATAAAGCAAATACTGCATGAAAACATAACATAAAGTTTTAGTACATCGCAACCATAAGGTGTTATAAAGCAGCTGCTATGCGTAGGGTACTGCACAAGGCACCGGAGTCAAAATTAGGTCAGCACTCTACACGCATTTGGATGACTGCTATCAAAAAAAGCAAACAGAAAATAACAAGTGTTGGCAAGGATGCAGAGAAAACAGAACCATTGTGTACTGTTGGTGGGAATGTAAAATGGTGTACTACTATGGAAAACAGTATGGTGGTTTTTCCAAAAATTGGAATTCTAGAATTACGTTATGACCCAGCAAGCCCACTCCAGGGTATATGTCCCAAAGAACTGAAAACAGGATCTCAAAGAGATACTTGAACCTCATGTTCATAGCAGCATTATTCACAATAGCTCAAGGTGGAAGCAACTCAAGTGTCCATCGATGAATGAATGGATAAAAAAATGTACATAAATAAAATGGAATATTATTCAGTCTTTAAAAAGAAGGAAGCTTGGATACATATTATATAACATGGATGAACCTTGAGGACGTGATGCTAAGTGAAATAAGCCACTTACAGACAGACAAATACTGTATGATTCTATTTATATGAGGTATCTAGAGTAGTCAAACTTATAGAAACACAAAGTAGAATTGTGGTTGCCTGGAGCTTGGAAGGAAGGGAAAACGGAAAGCTGTTTAATGGATATAGTTTCAGTTTTGCAAGATGAAAAAGCTCTGGTGATTGATTGTACAACATGAGTATACTTAACACTACTGAACTGTATAATTAAAATGGTTAGGATGATAAATTTTGTGTTATCTGCCTTTTTACCACAAATAAAAATAAAAATAATTTTTCTTAAGTTAAAGTTAATTGGGATGACAACTGTTAGTAAAGTCACATAGGTTTCGAGTGTACAGTTCTGTACTGCATCATCTGTATCATGCTGTGTGTTCCCCACCCAGACTCAGTGCTCCTTCCATCACCATATATTTGATCCCTTATACCGTCATCTACCACCCTCCACCCCCCTTACCCTCTGGTAACCACTAAACTATTGTCTGCATCTATGAGATTTTGTTTCTCATTTGTTTGCCTTCAGTTTGTTTGTTTTCAGTTTCATATACCACATATCAGTGAAATCATAGGGTTCTCCATTTTTTCTGTCTGACTTATTTCGCTTAGCATAATACTCTCTAGATCCATCCATGTTGTCACAAATGGTCCTATTTCATCTTATCGCCGAATAGTATAGAATTGTGTATCTATACTACAATTTCTTTATACAATCATCTATTGAAGGACCCTTTGGTTCTTTCCATGTCTTGGCAACCGTACATAAAGCTGCAATGACCATCAGAGCACATATATCTTAATGGATAAATGTTTTCAGATTTTTTGGGTAGATACCCAGGAGAGGGATTGCTGGGTCATGTGGTAATTCTATTTGTAATTTTTTGAGGAACCTCCACACTGCTTTCCATAGCGGCTGCACTAGTCTGCATTCCCACCAACAGTGTATGAGGGTTCCTTTTTCTCCACAGCCTCTCCAACACTTGTTACTATTCGTCTTGTTAATGATAGCCATTCTGACTGGGGTGAGGTGATATCTCATTGTGGTTTTTATTTGCATTTCTCTGATGATTAGTGATGTTGAGCATTTTTTCATATGTCCATTGGTCATCTGTATGTCCTCTTTGGAGAAATGTCTCTTCAGGTCCTCTGCCCATTTTTAAATTGGATTGTTTGTTTTTTAGTTGTTGAGTTGTAAAAATAAAAATACATTTAAAAAGTGAATTCCAGAGGTGAAGAAAGAGGGCAGAAATTATATCAATACTTTGCATATATTAGTATTCAATAAATATTAAATATATTAAATTCTTGATGATATGCTGAAGAAAGGCCCAGAAGTTTTACACGGCTCCCTCAGAGGAATGCAGGGGCTCACTCTTCAAGTCAAAAGTAGCCTTAAAGTTCATTTCTCAAAAATGAACTCCATTCATTCCCTTAGCACCTCTAGCAAAGGGCCACCAACTCCCATTTGAACATTTGTACTTCTTTGTGATATGGCTGCCTCATTCCATTTTGGGCCTGGTCTACTGTTAGAAATTTTTTCCTTATTGTTGAACCCAAATCAGTCTCCTAGTAACTTCCATTCATCGATTGTGGTTCTGTCCTTAGGAGCTCTAGGGAGGACAGAGATAACCTAGATCTTCTTTCATCTCAACACCTTTCAATGTAAGGGGGTTAGGGGACAATGCCATAATACCACAGTCTCTAGTTCCTTTGCCAGCAAATCTCTAGCTAGTTTCATTGCCTTGAAGGATGGGCAATAGGACCCACATAATTTTAAGTCATTTTCTCTTAAAATAGAGTTTAAAATGTTCTGAACAGATATTTTCAAATGAATCATAAAGATAATTCATTTGAAATCATTTATAATTTTAGGTTTTCTTTCTTTTTGAAAATGCAAGCCTTTAATTTAATAACCGGAAGGGCTTTACTTATTGAATCACTGCAGTCAGACTCTGAAATTCCATTTGGCTCTTTCCTTCTCCCAAGTAGCTCTCAGACAACTAATAATGCAGTCAGCAAAGTGTTTTGGGCTGAAGATTATGACTGAGCATATCTGATTAGTAGTTATTTTATTTCCATTTGAGTTGAAGATTTTAGCTGTTCAGCACTAATATCTAAAGTGATTAAAATGTCTTTAGTCACTGTGATCAGTGGGTTCACTTGAGCACACATAAACATGAAATAATACTAGGCATTACTTAGTAGCAGATACAAAATTACTGAAGCACTCTAACTACTTACGTTTTCCTCTCTAAGGCAATCTGTTGTGTTTAAATACTAGTAAAAGTCATTTCAGGAAATACGAAAAGTAATTTAGGTAACAGTATCAAGCTTTAAAAATAATACCAATAGGCTATGCTCTCTAAATTATATTGATAGGCTATGTCACGCACTGAAATAATTATAAACTTTTTGGAAAAGTCTGGTTTTAAGTACTTAATTGAAATTTTTATTAGCTTCTAAAAGGGTTGGACTTCACCTGAAAAGGGAAGAGAAAAATGAGCTAAGATAAATTTCTGAATATTGTCAATTATTCCTGGGACCGATTAACGGATACTGAGACTAAATTTACAAATGAAATGCCTTAATAATACACACACACACACACACACACACACACACACACACGATTTAATTAGAATTGAGATGCTAAAATAAATACTCTGTCATATATGTAGCAAAACTTTGATTCTATTCT
The DNA here is from genome assembly GCF_964194185.1 of Rhinolophus hipposideros. Taxonomy (NCBI): domain Eukaryota; kingdom Metazoa; phylum Chordata; class Mammalia; order Chiroptera; family Rhinolophidae; genus Rhinolophus; species Rhinolophus hipposideros. The sequence goes on from NC_138053.1 coordinate 59,360,111, forward strand.
CTCTTGCATAGAAAGCTATCTTTAACTTTTCCATTATGTTCAATTTAGAAGTCCATAAAAGGCTCTGAGTTTCCTGGTAACATATAGTAGTAGTCTTTTCAGAATCATAAAATAAAGGAAAACAGTAGAGATGTGAAAATCTTAGCAAGCCTCAGATTATTGCTAAACAAGTAAGCTAATGTCTGGCAATAATTACTTTCTTCCTTTTTATTGACATACACATTTGACAACCAGTGGGCCAGGGTTTTCCAAGAAATAGCTCATAAAAATACAGATTCATACAGCACCCTGAAAGATTAAACTTCATAACATTAACAATAATGGAGATTGTTCTCGTGTAATTGATCCCTTTAAAGTGACAATTACAAAGGACTTGAAGAATGAGATCTAGGGTTTACTGGCAAAGCCATTATGAGGAAGGGATGGAATCTGAAAACCTAGAACTCGTCACCTGTAAGGATCTGTAGGTTTAATTCTGTTGGCTGTTGAGAGCCATTAAAATAATATGAGCAAGGGGGTTTGACATGAACAGAAAGTGTTTTAGGAAAATCACTCCATCAACACAGTAAAGACCAGATTGAAGACGGAAAGAAGGGAAAAGAGTTACATTACAACACTATAAGCAATATTTCGGTAGAGGAACAGACAGTAAATATTCAGACTTTGTAGGACACACTGTCACAATGACAACTACTCAAATCTGCCACTGTGGTGTAAAAGCAGAAATAGACTAAAATGTAGACAAATGAGTCTGGCTATGTTCTACTGAAATTTTCAAAAACAGGGGATTCAAGAAATAGGTGCAAAGGAGTTTTAATTAAAATTTGGCCTAGAGAAACGAAATATAGGAGGGGTTTTCAGGGAACTTTTGATGATGTTAGAGGTTTATAGCACAACTCTAATGTATCTCAAGTGTCCAGACTGTCCCTGACACATGGTCGAATGTATGTACTTATTGAATGTGTGTAGATTAAACTTTATTTTCACTTCAAAAAAAAAAAAAAAAAAAAAAAAAAAAAGAAATAGGTGGTGCAGGATGGATTTGGTCTATAGGCTGTAGTCTGCCAACCCCTATTCTAAGTCAAAAATAAAAACTAGACCTTGGCAAATACAGTGGCAATGAAGATGTAAAGTAATTGATCTTAAAGATTCAAGTGGAAGAAGATCTGGTAGGTTTTGGTGACTGGCTAGGTGTAAGGTAGACATACAGAAATAAGAGTCTAGGATGACTTCCAAATTTCTAGTTTGGGCAAGTAGGTGGGTGAGGACATAGGCAGGGAATCTGGGATATGGGGAGTGAGTTTGGTAAGAATGGTGAAATTTCTGTTTTGGATATGTTGAATCTGAAGTTCATGTAGGACATCTAATTGAGACAATTTTAAAGTGAGGGATGTAATAAAGCAGAAACAGGAAAGTATAGCATGCTTTTCCACCTCCATACCTTATCATTCGCCACATCCTGTCAACTTTTCCTCATAAAACTCTCAAGTTCCTTTCCTACACCCCATTCCCAATGCCTTGGTTAGCCTGTTACGACCTGGGCTACTGACATCGTCTCAGAACTGGTTTCCAGGCATCCAGCCTTGGGCCCTTTAACACACTGTCTACACTATGGCCAAGGAACCACTCTAAAATGTAAATCTGATCATGCTCCCACCAGGCTTCTCTTCAACAGCTCCCGGCAATGCATAAGCCCTTTTATGATCTGACTTCTAGCTACTTGCTGTTGACAAACAGTAACGAGCAACCACAGTAGCTCTCTTTTGCCTTTACATGGTACACACTGTTACTTTTGGCTGAAGAAACCTGCTTCAGAGAAAAACTTGTGGAAACTATACCAAAATATTAACAGCTCTACATAGGCAGTGAAAACCTTTTTTTCCTTTTCACCTGTCTTCTAAAATGTCCTTAATGAGTATGTTATTGCTCTTTTTTAATGAAAAGGGTGATAAAATTAAAAACGCACAGAATAACAAACTTCCTTTTCTGCCAACTCCTTCTGATCGCTTCTTGGGAAGGCTTCGTCTTCATATCTGTTCTCCCTGAGGACACCTGGGTGCGGTCCTCCCTCCCGTCTGACTCTGGCTGCTTGTCCTCCTGAGCAGCCTGAAGAGCTTGGTGCTCTGCCTGCCACTCTTAGCCACTTGTTCCCACCAAAGTGACTCCCAGACACAGACGTAGAGATTTGGCTCTGGAGAAGGCAAGCCTGAAGGACTATGTCCCTGGCAGGGAGCTTATCTGCAGTAATTTCCTCCCAAAGAGAGCACTTTGAAATTAGTTCTAAGGGAATTTATAATTTGCACTCTTCTGGCCACAAATGGTCTTACTCAGGCAGTTACCACGCTCCTTATAAGAAGTGTCAGGAATTCTCTTTGATTCCGCCCTCTGTGGTCACTCAGTCGGTGCCATACCTAGTTGCCATTTCTTTCGCAACCAGCTTTTTCCCATCTTCTCTTTTCCATGTTCTTTTCAAGTGCTCTAATCTCTACCTTGTATAACTGCCCCAGATTCCTAACAGATCTTTTTGCCTCCTGTCTTCTACCACTGTAATCCATCTTAACATTAGTGCTTAGAAATCTTAAACAGATCTCTGAAAAAAAGCCAAAACAGTCTGCCTCAAGACCTCCACACTCCAAGACACCAGGATTTGCCTGTGGAGACAGATGTACCTCTCCCAGTTCCCTCACCAGGTCCTGTGGTTTCTAGCTTCCAGGAACTTTCTCAAATCCCCTTCGAAAAGGAATGACCTCTGTCTACCTGTCTTTAACCCACCCAGTTTTAAGGCCTAGCTTAAATGCTGCCTCCTCTGTTAAGCTTTCCTTGTTCACAAAAGTCCATTTGAATTCCTTTAATGTTACCTATATCATACATACTTGCTCCCCAACTTCCATCTCCTGCTTCATGCCATACTTCCTTATACCATAGCTTTCTTTCCCTCCTCTTCTTCCTTCTTGGAATCTTGACAGAGGCCACCATAATTCAATGTACAGTAGATGAATACCAAATGTTTCTTCTCAACAAATATTTTAAGGACCAAGACTTTGTCCTCACATTGCTAACCTCTGTAAACCTAACATATTTAAGGGCCTAATGAAAGTGGTTAATAGATACAAGTATACTACGTATTCATTCATTCAATAAACACTTCTTAAACACCTAGTATATGTCAGGCACAGAAGTCAGGAATTCACAAAAAGGGCTGAACTAAAATTATAAAAAGAGTCTGACATAAGAAAAAAATATATATATTTGTTCTATGCCCTTGAATTCTGACATAGAGCTCCTAAAACTCTAGTAATTTCCTGAGTGATGGGGGCATGTTACACAAAGCTCCTACATCCCTTGGAATTCCCTGGGAGATAGGAGCATCTTTTGTTCTAATGTGGTCACTCTTGGTGGGCTAACTGGATAGCTTCAGGATGGGGGCTGGTCACCAGTGAGACCAAGCCACGATTAGAAGTTTGGAACTTTCAGCCCCACACCCCATTCTCTGGGGAGAGGAGAGGAGCTGGAGATTGAGTTAATAATCATTCATGACTGTGTAATGAAGCCTCCATGAAAATCCCTACACTATAGGGTTTGGAGAGCTTCTGGGTTGGTGGAGTTCAGGTGGTTCACTCTAAACTCCATTGGGTCAGAAGCTCCTGCGCTTGGTATCTTTCTGGATCTAATATTATGTACCTCTTCATTTGGCTGTTCATTTGTTTCCTTTATAAAATCTTTTCTAATAAACCAGTAGGCAAAAGTATTTCCATAAGTTATTGAGCCATTATAGCAAATGATCAAAACTGAGAAGTGGGTTGTGGAAACCCCAGATTTTTAGCCACGTCCGACAGAAGTATGGGTAACTTGGGAACCCACCACATACTTGCGATTGGCATCTGAAGGAAGGGGCAGCCTTGTGGGACGTGAGAGTTAAAAAGTTACAGTATAAGAGAGTATGGGATGGGACGGGGGCAGAAGTTAGGAGCAAGTATATATGAAACCTATGCACTAATTCTGGGTAGTGCACATCAGAATTACATTAAATTCTAGGACATCTACTTGGTATCTGTGGAGAATGGCTTGGTGTAGAAAATGCACACGTTCGGTATCAGAAGTGTTGTGAATAGAGAAATCTTTTTCCTTTTTTTCTTTTATGGTACAACCATGCATTTATTGAAAGATTCTTTTCCTATTAAAGAAGAGAGACTAGATAGCTTCTCAGTTCCTCTTGAATCAAGGTTTCATAACATGATTCATTACTTTGCATAAATACCCTATGTACATACAATCAAACCTGAGTATAAGAAAATCATTCTAAATTCAAACATAAATGATTTTACAAATTTGGTCAATTTAGATTCCTTTCCTTTGAGGCAAAAAATCAAGGGCTTACTAGGTTATTTTAAGATTCAAAGTTATAAATTTCAGATTTACTACTTATGGGGAAATGGTCTTTCCAGAACACTTGTAAGTCAAGAGGCAGAGGACCCGTGGGTATTAATTCTGCTTTCTTCCTCTGGATGAGCAAGTGTCCCTGCAGACACTGAGATTGGTTCAAGAACCAGAAAAGTCTGATAATTATAAACATTCCCTTAAAAGGAAGCCTACAGATTGTAGTTCAAGTTCTTCTCAAATTGTTATGAAAATGGAATAACCCACAGGTTGTTACTTCTTTTAGAACAGTGAATGTTCTAAATGCTCGTAAAAGGGTGGTGACATGAAAAGACATGCACTAATCTGGTGCAGGGACCCTATCTTACATGTACACTGTTATTAGCAACTGCTGGTACCTATTAGGCGCCATAGTGGCCTAGAGAAACTACTATGCTGAGATATATTGCATCTGCCTCTGCCTTGACTTTACTTACAAAATACTGAATCTTTGGTTAATGAAATTGGGAACTAAAGCTAAAAGGCACACATATGTATGTTTATATGTTCTCCTCTTGTCAATCTATAACCCACCCTAATCACTATACCTGAATTAGAGAAAAACTAAGATAGCAAAAGCAACCTAAACACTTTGATTAAATAATGCTAGTTACTAAAGAATAAATCAATTATGTGATCAATACTATTTGTGGAGAATGCTCACTTGATTAACTGGAGAGTCACTTTTAAGTAAGAACTCTTGATCAGGAAACAATATGCAGATACTTAAAAGATCTCTAGGAAAAATGCAGTGTTAGTAAGGTGCTTTTAATTTAAGAGATATGATGTCAGCTTTTAAAGATGATACCTCAAAAGACAAAAGAGAGTAAAAATGCCTTCCAAAGGCAATACCACCAAATTTTTTCAACTTCAAAATTACTTTGAAAGGAAAGGGGTTTCTAAAACCAGCAACAGCTACTTCAGATTTCATATTTTGGAACAAGTTCAGTAAAATTATACACTAAATTAGTAAGTTGCAAAGTTGTAAGACTCTAAATAAGAAAGAGTCCTGTTAACTGTTTTGGTTTTGTTTGTTTGTTTGCTTTTTAGGTCCAAAATGGGAAAAAAGACTGTTAAAATGGGTTTCATTACACCTGGACTTCTTTCTTGTTGGCTCATGGACAAACCATTTTGCCATATAAGAGGTAAAACTAATCCTAAGTATTAAGCACAACTTCACTGAAATCTTTTCTGGATTCCTTATGACAAAGAGACTGATTAAAATCTCGTAAGTTTTGAAACCAAATTTGGCACTTCAGTAGCCAAAGTAAGCAGCGGAGTCACATTAAAAACTTAGTGTACAAAGTTCTTTTTAAAAGTTGGCTAACATAAAGTAAGCTATTGAAGATTTTAACATCTTTATCCCAGGCCCCAAACCAAAAATACAGTTACATATGATAAAGACTACAATAGTGCCATTTCACACCAAAGGTGTTAGAATTCCTTCCTGAAATGAAGTGTGCCTCTAATATATCCACTTTGATGCAAAAAAATAAAAATGTAAACTTTAAAAGAGAAATCTCATTCCAGAAATACAGAAGGAGGGCTAATTTTCTGAGGGTTTTTCATGTGTACCTGGAAAAGTCTTGAGCTTGAATGACTCGTGAACCGCAATTACACACACCCACAAATGGCCTACTGCAGACATGAGTATTTGTTTGTAACACTTGGTGGGTATGAAGTGGCAAGCACAAAAGCCATCCTTTTGAAACTTTTCCTGGTGTATGGAAAATCTTAGTTTCTCATTTATGTAAACCAGTCCTGTAACTCACATAAATACAACTTTTTTAGGGTAGAAACATTACAGCAGCCTTGCTTTTCCTCAGCTAAACTTAGACCATTCAATGATGGGCACATTTTCTGGGCTCCACCTTCTGCAAACAAATTTAAAAGTACTGAAAAGCAACCAAGGCTTTACATCACAGAATAACAGATTTAGGAACGAAGACTGAAGAAATGTTACAAACAGTACTGTTACCCTGTTGGGTCATTTAAACAGTAAGATTTATTGTCTACTTCTAGTCTAAATTTTAAACCATGGATTTTGTCAAAGGTTAGTACTAACGTACATCAAATTAAGCTTGATGTGAATGGGCCAACTTACTCCTAACCACATACTAAAAGTAGGAAAAGGATTTGCCTTTTTTTTTTTTTTAAAGAAAAAGGTCACATGCCTGGGACCTCAGCAAACAGTGTTATTAAAGAAAAAACTCCGTGTGATTCCAAGAATGGCAAAAACACCTTCATAGAAGAAACTCTTGATTAGTAATTGAATGAAAGTAAAAATATAATAGTCAAGTGAAATACAAAAACAGAGCATTGCACAGAATGCTCTGCTAAGCTACAACGAACAATCAGTGCTGTTTGCGCCTGACTACTTGAAATTCACCTCTTTTCTCTTTCTTGTTCATTGTCTCCTACAGCCACCAATGAATGGTAGGTTACCTCCAAAGTGAGGGAGTTATAAACACTTGGAAAAAAAAGTGGAGCCTCAGCAATATTCAAATTTAATTGCAAGCCATTTCCTGAACCTTCACTAGATACCATTTTTATTTATAAATTGATAAGAATAATATACTCTCAGCCAAGTATTTTAAATGTGATAAGTAAATACTTATTTGAATAGTTTCCAAATATTTGTTAAACTGGGTGTGGGATAAAATTTGTAAACTAGTTTACTTCTTCATTAAATGTTTTCTTTTTTGTCTATTTTATCTACCAGTGTCTATTTTATCATTAAAATTACACTAGGAAGTTTAAAATCTTTGTTTGGGCTTTGATTGCCCACATTTCAACAGTCCCCAAATTAAGGCAGGCTCACAAAGAAAAAAGATATAGCAGCAATATATATCATGACAAAACAAGTCTTTTTTTCCTTAGGCAAGAATACAGTGTTCTCCCTCATAAAAACAAACAAACAAAAAACCCTTATAATATAAAGATATCCTATAAAACAAGTAAGTCACCAGAGAAGTCTGAATAATTTTGCTAGAGGCTATAATTCCATAGACGTTTAGAGGAAAAAAGAAATTGTTGGAAGAGACTGGATCTTACAGACAATGAAAGAATATTATAAAATTTAAGTTACACCAAAAACCTGACCACTAATTCGTGGCAAACTATTCCTTCAAATAGAAATGAATCTGTATTACCTATATTTAGCAAGATAACATCATAAAGAAATATACAGCTATTTCCACTGCTAATTTACATAATGGAAAGTGGAAAAGTTTGCTGTTTCCACATCCCAAGCCAAAGTATATAATCATCTTTGCCAAATGTTCAGCAATCTACAGGAGATACCCATAGCCAGGATTACTTCTGTTTTATGGACATGCATGGATGGGAAGGAGGAACACAGAGATAGCCTATAATCTTCTAAATATGTGATTTAGACTTTTCTTTACGTAGAAAATAATTGTTCATCTATTCAGTACCTTTTTGAAAACTAATTCTCCAATTACAATGTTGGAAAATGTTTACTATTTAAAGACACTGTATTAATACGTACTGAAGATGCTGACTGGAGGAGATATCCCATTGTTAGGTAAGTTTCTTCAGTCCACTGTTACGTGCCTGAAAGGGTAGCTTTTTATTTATCTGTTACGTGCCTGAAAGGGTAGCTTTTTATTTATCAAGTAAAATTATACTTACACATCTAAAAACCATAAGAAAAAAGACTTGCATTACAGTGTTCACCCTTTCTGCTTTGTTAATTCAGACCGTAAAAGATGCGTCACTGCACTATTAAGAGGAGGACCTACGCAGGCCACAGAAACTTTCAGTTGTTGTCTGGGAGCCGGGGGAACTCCCAGAATTGCAAATTCTTTTCCTGTTCTACAACTGAATCCAAGGACAATCTTTAGAAACAATTCTTGTTTCACCAAATATGAAACTTACTTTTGGAGATGACTCAGGGGAAAGGATTAAGAGCTTAGGTGTACACAATTTGAAGAAACAACACAGTATAAGCATATGAATGGGAAACTTTTGGGCACTAGGTATAGTATACACATGTGTCCTTGGCCTTTACGAAGGAACACTTTAGTTTCAATCAAAACAAACAGCAGAAAATACAAGAAAGCACATACATCGGTAAAAACAAAGTTAATAAAAATGCTTGGAAATCTCTCCATTTTCCTTTTGAGTGTGTCACTGAACTGAGCATTACCTTTTGGCCAGGCTGAGAACAGTGATTATCATCTAGTCTAACTTAGCGTGAAAGGCATTTCATAGAACTCCAAAAACCAAATTATAAACATGAGGTTAAAACAAAATACGAAATTATTCCACATCTTCTGCAGGGTCTTAGCAAATTACATCAAAGTTCCATTGGTTAAAAAAAAAATTCCTTTAGTTCTTATGACATGTAGAAGAATACTGAGTTAGTATGAGGAGACATGATATCAGAGTTTTATAGAAGAGTTCATTGAAAGTTCGAATCAGAAAAGAATAGAATTTTGTTGCTGGTTACAAAGATGACAGAAAAAAAAATTGTACTTATCACCCTTTTGTGCAAACAGATGTGATTTAATATGCAGACATTTTTCAAAGAATTTATTTGGTTTTACTTTCTTTAGAATGTATAATATAATTTAGATATTAATGATGCAACATGATTTATTTTTTTAAAGGGGGGGCAAATTATGAGGTTGCTTCCCAAAAAAATTCAATTGTTTTCTCCATCTCATATTTAGTGATACCTCACAAATTTAGGTAATAATCATTTACTATTCTAATAGCATAACTTCATTTAGTGTGATTGATCAACAGCATCAAGGCTCCTGTTGGCCCCAAAAGTATGGTTAAGCTACCTTAACATTTAAACAGAATTTCTGGCAAATATGTTCAAAAAAGATACAAGCAATCAAAACGATGGATTTAACTTAAGTAAACATTAACTTGGACTCGATTCAGAGACTCAGCATGTTCCTCCTACAAGCAAAGATGGTAACTATCGTCTTAGCACGAAGCTCTGGGTGAAGACCACAGGAAAAAGAGAATCAACACTTTAAGTATGTCATAGAGCTAACAACTGTCAAATAAATCCAAGGTGCAAAAAAATGTATGAATTGAAAGCAAAAGCCTAAGAAAGGAATACAAATGGTTGTTTAACTTTTAAGACAAGTTGTGCCATCATTTAACACCAAAACAGTCCAACAACCCCTTTTATCACACTGAAAATACCTCTCAAGGTCATTTAAACTCTAGAAGGAATCATCTCAAAAGCGCACATTAATCAATAAGAGGATCCAATTAGAGAATATAGATGAAAGCATTTATTCCTCTATCACTGCTAGCAATGCAATTCAAAGTATACTCTGAAACCTGAAGTAGTATAAACAAGGTATATAAAAACCTGCCTCTGAGGGCCTTCAGAACTAAAATATATGTCATCTATTTGGTCTGGTTTAAGTAGGAGCTGATTTGAAAGCTGTGAAATGAACTTGAATGGAGTTTTGAAATAGCCATAATTAATCTGTATAATACAAAACGGTAACTTGCAAACACATGGGCTTACTCTATGTCAGGTACTGCTCTAAGAGCCTTATATGTTAACTCATACGCTCACACAAATCTTATCTCTAGTACTACTATAAGCTTGCTGTACAAATAAAGCTGAGGTAATTACTTGCCCTGGATCTCCAAATCTCACAGTTAGGCAGGGCCAGGTTTGTTTAGTTCTACAGGCTGTGCTACCTGCTCTTAAATCATTTTGAAAGCAGTTCCCAAAGTATGGTTTTTGGATCCTGGAAGACCCTGAAACCATTTCAGGAGAGTCCATAAGGTAAAAGCTATTTTAATAATAACAATATTCAGATGCGATTTTCCCCTTTTCACTGTTGTAACATTTGTACATGATGGTACAAAAGCAATGCTGGGTCAAACAGTGTGGCATGGACCCAGGCAGGGGCAGCGCACTGTGCTAGAGTCACTGCATCTGTCACTGCCAGGCACTCACAGTCAGAAAACGTTTCACTTAAGAATATCCTTGATGAAGCTGCAAAAATTATTAATTTTGTGTGACAAAATAGCCCTTGGCTGCTTCTATAGTCACCACTCATCTTCTGGAGCTTTGTTTTGCTCTGAAGTAGGATTCCCTATTTCCCTACTGGGAAGAAAATGTACTGACCACAAACATGAAAATTAGCTTGACAATTATAATTCTATAATGCAAGAAATTGTTACCGAGCATTAAAAAAAGTAGTCTTTTGACAATGTGGAGAACAGTAATAATAAATTTAAAAGCTATGAAGGTCAAATAACCAGCAAACCCATTTGAGGACTCCTAAATGTTTAAGAACACAAAATTAAATGTGTGTTTCACAAATAGATAATATTTATAATGTAAGGCAAATACTGATATAAGCACAACATAATGCAATATACTACCTATTCAAATTCTATCTATCCTTAAAGATTTGGCTGAGATACAAGATTTTTAAAATATGCCTTAATCACACAGCAGATGCTTAATAGATGTTAACTGTTAACTGAAAAACTAACTGAATCAACTGATTAACATGATTCTCCTTGCTCAGACCTGTCACTGAAATTATTGTCAGGATATCTTTAGCTATCACACATGTGTGGCCTTATGTGTACTTCTAATGGTATTTCACAGATTTCACACACCCACATACTCTCTTTCTCTCTCTCTCTCTTTCTCTCTTTCTCTCTCTCTCTCTCTCTCACACACACACACACACACACACACACACACACTTTTGTATATGTATCCAAATATAGGTTACATATTTATTTCTTGATACCATTTTTTCCCTATTGCGTTCCAATGGATCCCAAATTAAATTTCCTAAATTAGGGAAAAGCAATTATCAATTACAGCCTGTTTCCATAGGAAATTTTTCTTTAGTTCTAAATAACACACAAATAAAATTGCAAGTATGATCCATTTATGAGTCAGTAAGCACTCTGACATTGAGCCCATAATTCTAAAATTGGAAACTGACTAAATATTTTGGATCTAACACAAAACATAACAATAAAAAAATAAAACGTGAATCTCAAAAGGTACAGATAAGGCCTGTTTTTAGAAAACCCAAATAAGAAAAATCATTTTATAAGAAAGGACATTAATAGCCTAATTATTCTTTTGTAATCAAATTTGTCTTAAATAATTCTAAAAATACTAAAACTCAAACTTTCGTTTTGCACGATCACTGATATTTCCTTTGCATGACCATAGATTCAACATTCACTCATTCCTTTAACAATGGTTGAATACTCGTAATTACCATATACTACAGAATGATTGGCAGAAGCTGTGACCACTTTTCTAAATGGCTTCCTGGCCTTTTGCTTGCATGTACCCTTTTTATTAACTAAGTGAGTGGAAGACACGTGAATTGAATAGCTGCTTACACAATTTAATATGTTATTATAGACAGGTGAGCGGTTTGGGAGCTTTCAGAGTGAAGCACAGAAAAAAGTATGCCAGATTCACATTCAGACTCATTGAGACTACTACCATGTTTCCCCAAAAATCAGACCTAGCTGGACCATCAGCTCTAATGTGTCTTAACACATTAGATAATACCCGGTATTATATTATATTATACCCGGTCTTATATAAGACTGGGTCTTATATTACATTATATTATGTAAGACCTGGTTTTATATTAATTAAAATATTAATTGTTGCTCCAAAAGACGCATTAGAGCTGATGGTGCGGCTAGGTCTTCTTTTCGGGGAACCACGGTACCTGAGTTGTCAGCTGGTATAGGCCTTCCAACTCCATACTTGCATAATTCTATTTAGGTTCTGTGAATAACTGGCATGAGAAGATTAAGTGGGGCAGGAGATTAAATGCTACTTGTTGGGAAAACAAAAATAGTGTAGATGACACATCCTAGCTATTTAAAAAATGGATTAAACCTGAATCGTTTTTTTCCTTAAATTAAGAAATTCCAATAGCAAACAGTATTCAGAAAGAATCATTTGAAAGATTCTGAAATATATTACAGAATATCATTATCCTGAAAATATAAAAATAAAATATTGTAACTGAAGTAATTTTTAATAACTATGATTTATCGAATGCTTACCTACTCATCATAAAACAACCTGGTAAAATTGGTATTTTTATTCCTATTTTAAAATGAAGAAGCCAAGGCTTAGCTATATTAAATAATTCATCCAAAGACACTAAATTAAAAAACGGCACAGCTGGTATTCCAGACTGGGTCTGTTTGACTCCAAAGCAATACTCTTTCCACTACAACAACATAACACATGTTGATTCCTACAAATGAGTCTCTTTTTTATAGTCAAGTTTCAATTACTAATGGTAATGGGAAAAGGAACAACATGGAAAAATAAATCCCACACAAACATGTTATAATAGTTTATGACATGGAATAAATTACAGTAAAATGAGTTCTGGGGCTGGGTGAGATTCTGTATCAGATGGCTTCTCAGGCACCTTCCAAGTCTCAAATTAAAAAATATTCTTAATTCATTGAAACTTAAACAGGTTATCTAACCTATTTTTCACCCATTACAGAAATTTACAACTTATATTACATAAATTTACCTTAATCACAAATAGTAAGCATATAATTGAAAGAAATAATATGGGCAGTCTTCTAAGAAAAGGATACAAAGACTTGCTTTTATTTAACTATTTTCTTTCATTGAGTTTGTTTAAAAGAAAAACACATTGAAAATTCAAAAGGCCATTTTAACCCTGGCTAATAATGCTTTCTTAAAGATGTGAAAAATTTGCTCCAGAGAAGAGTACATTGATCTGATTTTTCATTCCCATGTACTTTACCTGTTCTTAGGGTAAGACAACAAAAGTGCCGCCCCGCACACACACAGAAATTTTTTTCTGAAGAAAATTAAGTAGGACAAGTCCAAGAAAATTTATCAACTAAAAATTTATTCTTGGATAATCAAGAGGAAACAGAGAAAGATTTCTAAGTGTTATACAAGACAAAACTAAAAGCAACAGATATGAACTAACAGTTGTCTTATATTCTGACCTATGTAAATACTCAACTAGCAAGAAACAAAATTAAAAATAACTATTAACTTATTAATTTAAATAAATAATGAAGTATAAAGTCAGAACTTACTACTTGGTCTTTTAGTTTTTCAGAAATAAGTTCATTTAAAAAAATCTGATCAATCAAGGAAATTTGTAAGCTGTCAGGAATAATTTAAGCCTTAAAATGCAAGTGTAAAGTGCCATCAAAAATAATGGGGTCATTTATAGAACATTCCAAACAACCACAGCAGAATATACATTCTTTTCAAGTGCACACGGAACATGCAACAATATAAGCTATAACCTGGACCAAAAAACAAGTCTCAATAAATGTAAAATAACTAGAATTGTACGGAATATGTCCTTTGACCGCAAAGAAATCAATTTAGACATTAGTAACAGAAAAATATCTGGAAAATTCCCAAATATTTGGAAAATAAACAGCACACTTCCAAATAACCCATAGGTCAAAGAAGAAGCCACAAGGGAAATTAGGATATATTCTGAACTGAGTGAAATTGAAAGCACATTTCTAATAGTCCAGGTTCAACCAGAGAAACAGGACCAGTGGAATATATGTGTGTGTGTATATTTATATACACTTATACATATATGTGTGTGTGTATATATATCTATATCTATATACATATCTCTCTCTGTCTCTCTAAATATATATATATATATATATATATATATATATATATATCCAATAAATCCAAGAGATCTGGATCAAGCATTTGAGGAAGCAGGCCATCTAGAAGGGCAAGCTGGAACTCTTCACACAGCATAAGCTGAAGCTGCTATCCACAATTGGAATTTCTTCTTCATGGAAGCCTTAGCTCTGCTCCTCAGCCTTTCAACTGCTTGAACCGATCCCCTAAATTATCTTGGATAATCTACTTTACTTCAAGTCACTAATTATGGAGTTTAATCATATCTAAAGAATACCTTCATAGCAATACTTATATTAGTGTTTGATTGAATACCTAGGGTCTATAGCCCAGCCACGGTGACGCATAAAATGGGCTTTCATATTAAAGCTGGTGAGATGCAAAAAAAGCAGTGCTTACAGAGAAATTTAGAGCTTTAAATGCTTACATTGGAAGAGAAAAAAGTCCAAAATCAACTAAGTTTAGAGCATAAAAAGCTAAAAAACTAAACTAAACAACAACAAAACAGAAAGAAGGAAAAGGAGAAGTAGCAATTAAACAGAAAGTAGAAGAAAGTTGGAGGATTACTTGAATTTCAAGTATATTATAGATTATATAAATAGATACTTCGAGAACTTATAAAGACACGTAAGAGGTGCCAATTTGGAAAATTCACAGCTCCAACTTCTCCTTGCTTACCATGCTTTAGATAAAACTTACATATAAGTTGAGAGCTGGATGTGCCCTTGAAGGTAGTTCGATCCCTTCATTTCCAAGGAAAAAACACTCAAGGTCAAACAGCTGGGGGAAAAATGCTGTGCAAGGATTAGATAAAACCCTGCTTTCCAAACCCCTCCCCAGAGCTCTTCCTACTGCAATATCTCTAAGTACCCTTACACATCACTAAAAATCGCCACACAGAGGCCGTTGTGCTATAGTAACCACTGGGAAAACATCACCATACCTACTAGCTCATTATCTTTTACTTCTTAAATGTATCCACAGGCTAGCACATGAGGTACCTTTACATGAATTAGAAAAGGGTACCCCTCTTGAGGAACTGCCTAGAAAATAAATACCTTTTCTTGGATGAGAGATTAGAAAAAGACACCCCTTCCTGGTGCGAATGGGGCCGTTCACCAGAGCGCAAGGCTTGGAGTGGAGCTCCAGCTCAGACTCCATGGCTAAGCTCTCTTTTACAGGTCACAATCTGCTTTCAATCATCTTGTCAAATGCAGAAAATCAAGTAATGTCATTCTATAAAAATATTCCATTCATAAATGAGTCAAATATGAAAAACATACTTTAAAAACCGTATCTTAAAACTCTTAAGCTGTATCTTAAAACTCTTGGCATACCAAAGTTCTAATATTGTAAATATTCAAGCAGAATCACAATGTTAAGAATAGACAGGAAAACTTTACTACCAGTAAGTCATTTTAAAAAGTGACATTTTACATTTGTTTTATTTAATAAGATTTTAAGTGCTATATTAAAAAACACATAGAAGGAAAAAATAAAGCAACATGTTTTCCTAAGCAATAAATGTCATCATTGAATTTTCAGCAGGACATTTATCTTTCTAAAATAAAACAGTTGCGTTCACTAGCTAAAGTTAGAATTTTATCTTTTAAATTTGTTTCCTTAAGTGAACATGTCCATAATCACATCTGTAGACACATGCTATTTTTGTTTTATGAAGCTATCATTAGATTTTTATTATAAACAGGATGTTCTCAAAAATAAAGTTTTCATTTTTCATAAACATTCAAAATGAAACAAATAAAAATAGTAATGAACAATTTAAAATACAACAAATTAGCAAACCCATTATCTCAGAAGAGACCATTTCTTTCACTTGTGAAATTATTCCTATAAATCTTACGCCAGTTTAGTTCTGGCTGTTGGCAGTATAAATGTGCCTTAACACACACCTTCAGGAATACCAATTAACCTCATCTGACTTAACAACATTTTACTTGGAATTTCCCATCTATTTAGAGTACTCAGTCTGTCTATGCCATTTGATACTTTTTAATGTATTACTTTCTTAAGTAATTTCCTGTGCTCATATTTTACAGAGCATGATTTAGGCAATAATTACATCTATGCAGAGTATCCTCTGTAGTCAAGAGAGGGAATGGGATACAGGAGGTGGAAAAAGCAGGATGCTTATGAAGGACAGAGGTGATTAACTCTCGCTCCACTTAGGCTTGGTTTGTCTCCCTGAATTGTCCCCATGGACTGGGTTCATCTCTTCTGCTTCACTGGTATCATAAATACACACATTCCCTTAAATACTACTCTGGTTGCCATGCATACTTAATAATTATTGTCATTTACCTGACAAATTAATTTTTCATTTTATTTTATGAAATATGCCATCGCTGGAAGGGGGTACCAGAAAGTTAGCTCTTCTATGGTTGTTAAATGAGGGTTGCATTGTGCGTCATCAAAGGCACTTTAAACTTTATCACCATAAGCCATCAATGGCATCATATTTTAAAAGTAGTCTCATACATTATTTCTTTTGACTTGACCACATCCCTATTGAGAAAGGAAGGACAGGTATTAACACATTTTACAGATGAGGAAACAGACTCAGAAATTTTCAGCTATCCTTTAAAGTAAATGATGCTGGTATCAGAATCTAAGTATTCATAGATCACAGGTGTCATTACACTTAAGATTCATTACACAAATAACATTTTTAGCATACTGCTCGAAATAAAATTTGTTTTCATCTTGCCACGAGGTAGATTCATTCCTCTCCCTAAAACTACCACCTCATTTACCATAGGGACTTGGTATTCATTTTCAAACTGTGAAAAGTAAAATAAACATAATTATCTAATGTAGTAATCTCACCAAATCTTTCACTCCTCTCCAAAAATGTAGAAATCCAATATTCACCCAACCTTGAATCTTTCAAATTGATTTACTCTAGTTGAAAAAAAGACGTTGATCTACATTTATCTGTACATTTGAATTATAACACATAAACCAAACCAAGTGAGTAATATTTGCACTTTACTATCCTGGAAGGTCCCTCAAAATCTGGTCCCAACCTATCTTTCCAGCTTTATTTCTAACGATATCCTCTTCTCTAGTCACAACACATTGTTCTTCAAATACACTCTGGACTTTTCTCAGTTTCCTATACTGGAAATTCCCTTCCCACCCATTCCCTTCTCCACCCATTTCCACTTATTCAAACTCTACCTCTTCTTCAAGGCCTAGTACTAATGCTATCTACTTTGCATACATGCAGACTTCCTGATCCCTGAAGTCAAAATTAATCTCTCTCTCATCCATGAAACTACTGTACTTTTTCTGAACCTATTTTATATAGAGTTCTTTGTGTACAGATGGCTATCTATTTGGCTCAGCTGAGAACTTTACTTGTAGGCAAAGGTAGTATCTTTCTTTATCTCTATATCTACCACATGCATATTGTAGACGTTTGAAAAAAGTGTTTGCTGAATGCAAATTACCTAGCAAAGGGAATACTGTCTTTATTCAGATTTTCATCATATCTCACCAGGACTTGGACCATTAAAGCAGCCTCCTCATCAGTCTCAACATCTAGTCTTGCTCCAACCAGTTTATTGTCCATATTACCACCACAGTGATCCCTCTAAGACAAAAATCCTAACCATGCCACTTCCCAATTTTACACCTTTATATTTTTTTCCACCATCTAAAGGACAAAGTCCAGTTTCTAAATATATCATGCAAGGCCCAAATTGATCTGGCCCCAGACTACTTCTCCAATACTTTGTACTACAATTCCTACCTATATGTGTCCATGTGTACACAAGTTCCCACAGTTATCAGGATACTAAACTTTCACCTATCCCCTTGCATATACTATCTGCATCCTTGGTCCACCATTCTAATATCTCATTCTTCATAATTTATCTCAGAGGAGATATAAAATGGCAGTTAAGTCAAACATATCTATACTTAAATCCTCGATTGTCCATTACATGGAGAGTAATCCTGAGTAAGTTAAAGTCTGCAAATGCAATTGAAGGAAGACTGGAAAGCTCTCAAGCTTCACCATTCTTCCCTTACTCTCTTTGCAATACCACTCTGCTCCTATGCTTCGGTAGGGAACTTCAGCATTTTATGTAAAATAAAAAACTAAGAGCCAGCGTTAGAAACTAAGCTCTAGGTTCTCTATAGGTGGAATCAATTAAGTTCCAGATTTAAAAACAAATAAGCTTTATTTAACCTTTGTGTTTTTCTAGTTCCTTATTCACCATACACTAAAATGTGAAGAAACAATACAAATATATTTTTAAGTCTTTTTTTGCTTACAATGTGGTCTATCTCAGCAAGGATGTACATATAAGATATTTTCATGTATTGTTTGCCTCATATTATCTTTGGTGAAATATATGTTCAAATCTTTTGTCCATTTATTAAATTGGGTTGTTTCCTTATTTTTGAATTTTAAACAACAGAGTTCTTTATATATTCTGGATACAAGTCTTTTATCAGATATGTGATTTGCAATAATGCGTTGCAGTCTGTGGCTTGTCTCATCCCCTTTAATCGTTTTTGAGTTAATTATCGTATAAAGCATGAGGTATGTGTCAAGGTTCATTTTTTACATAGAGACTTTCAATTGTTCTAGCACTATTTGTTGAAAAGACTATAATTTCTCAAATTGCCTTTGCACTTTTGTGAAAAATTAGTTGACTATATTTGTGTGGATCTATATCTGGCCTCCGTATTCTGCTCCATTGACCTAGCTCTCTATTTTCTTTTCTCCTCTTTATGATTTAATAAGTATGTAATGCTCTAGATTTTGGAAAAGCTTATACTTAAATAGGCCCTCTAGTCATATCATAGCTCTATATAAGGATGTCTTTCTGTTCTAGGAATCAGAAATGGAACTGTAACAACAAAAAGAGGTTAACTTAAGCAGAACATGACTAATGTAGAGCAGAAAAAGAATGTCGTCTATACTACAGCTAGACAATTGCTCTGCCTAGAAAATGGGAGTTTCTCCACCTCTAAGAGCCCAGATGAGGCGAATCCTTTTGGCATAATCTATTTCCACGTCAGATTTATAGCTTTGTAGGGGTTGTAACATTTACATTTTGTTTTAAGCTGGTGTAGGTGCCAGGTGTTCATTTATCTATACTAAACTTCAGCAGTTACAAAGTTTTAATAAAAAGGACAATTCAAAGATACATACAGTATGAACTTACATTCTTAAACAGTTACTTTAAAAACTTTTTAAAAGAACAGACTGAAATTAATTTTCTTACACAAATATGCCTTTTATATTTTTTTTGTTGGAATAAACATTATTTTCATGAGAGTTTTATGAAAAGTAGTTGAGTCAGTAGGAACTTTATACTTACGTTCCATGAATTAAGGTAATTCAAATACCCTTCAATATTATAGCCATAACACCAACAACCCAAAGCTGTGATGTTACAGTTCAACCATCCTTAGACTGCAATCCCATTCAGGTGCTTCATTTACGTTGCAGCCTATGCTTAAGTATAATCACAGGTGTTATGTCCCTTCCTACTGAAAATTGTTGCTATTCGCTGGCGCAGCTTAGAAACAAGGATAGTTTGACTGGGAGAAAGGATCCTTTCACTTGGTCTCTCAGTGTAGAATAACCATTGTCTTCTGAAAACATATGAATATAGCATTGAAAAAGAGATAGTCTAGCTCCAATTTGCTTTTTAACCTTATTTACCTTTATTCACCTATGCTTCTAAGATGTAGGAAAAAGTTAAGTAAAATGTGCATTTTCAAAATTAATTTGCTACAAAAACTATGTGCAAAGACCTTTATCTACTAAAATGTAAACACACTTTGTTCCAACATTCCTTCCATACTACAAACCATAGGCTAAAAAAATGAAAGCAATAAAACATAATTTTTAAAACTTTACTGGAATACTGATAAATCCTACCTGAGAATATAAAAATGAGCATAAAGCCAAATAATTCAGGCTGGTGTTATCCTGGCCTTCAATTTCTGGGCTACTCTCCAACAGCATCAGGATTAGATAGTCTCATCTTCTGGCTCACAAAATGTACTTTCACAGGTCTTTTTTCCTAGATGACTGGGCAAATGCATACATACTGTACCTAAAACTAGCTGAGTCGTACCAAACAGCAGCGGGACATAACATACAAGAACTATAACACTCCAGTCTTTGTCTGAGGCCTACATGGTATCTCTCTAAACTCTTTGAAGCCAAGCCAAGGGTTTTCTTTTTAACTCCCTTAAACAAAGTCTGTCTTTAAGGTATTTCAAGTTACTGTCAATATTGTGAACAAATAGGCATATCTGGAAATTTTTTTCATTAATTTGTAATGATTAATAAAAGTAAAAAAGTAAATTCTTATCTAAAAGGAAGAAGAAATTGGCAGGAAGTCATTATATAACTTTCAAAGTTAAGAAAACATTCTTTTTCACAGAATCAAGAAAATCAAATACACAGCAAAGGACAAATCTAACTTCCTATCTGTTAAGTACATATATACCTTTGATCTAATGAATTTCTAGAGTAAACTGAAAACACAAATTAAAAAGAAATGATTCAGAACTTAAGCTCATATGCCAATTAGTATCTGCCTTTGACCACAAGTACTTTTCAGTAGCAACAGAAACCTACCCATTATCATACAATAAGTTTGATACTGTTTAAACAAGACAAGTCTTTAAAGAAGCAGCTAAATCAACACCATAAATTTTAGAAAGGAAATCAGACTAAGTTGATATCACAAAATTAGCAATGAACAATACCAGGAAAATGTATTAAGGATCTTTTTAAAAAAGTTCAGTGAGTAGAAGAAGCCACCAATATATTCCAAAGTAATAATGACAATCCCACTTAAGGTTTAACATTCACATAAGTGTATTTAAATAGTAAACAGATTGAAATCAGTATCAATATACACGTATATTTAAAGAACTGATATACATGGCATAGCAGTATCTAAATAAAGACTAAGGAGGGAGATCAAATATTACTACCATATCAAAATTGGCCAAAAGGTAGGAAAGAACTGCAATGAATTCTGTGAGATTCGTCTTCACAGTACGTCATTACTGAATAGTTCATATTGTGTCTACTTTTAAAAGAATGAGCTTAAATAAAGGCAAAGATTCAATAAGACTAACAGAATGAAATCCATTCATTTGGAAGATTAATGTTGATGAAATACTACAGTCATTCTTCAAAAGTTGTAGAACTTGTGAAAAACTGATTTTGGCTACGAGAAGGGCCCCTCTCACTTCGTCTCCCTAAAATAGTGACCATTGTCTCTTCTGCAAATTTCTGAGCCTAGCATCAAAAAAGACAGATAATCGAGATCTAAACTTGCTTTTTAATGTTATTTACCTTTATTCACCTATGCTTCTAACATGTAGAAGTCATAGGAAAAGGTTAAATAATGTATATTATTTAATAGTCACATAATATATTAATAGTCACAGGAAAAGGTTAAATAATGTATATTTTCATCACTAATTAATTGGCTACAAAAATTGGCTACATGCTTCTAACATGTAGAAGTCACAGGAAAAGGTTAAATAATGTATATTATTTAATAGTCACATAATATATTAATAGTCACAGGAAAAGGTTAAATAATGTATATTTTCATCACTAATTAATTGGCTACAAAAACTAGGAGCAAATCACATGCAAGACATACAAATGAGATTTTTGTGTTTGGGGGAGGAGTGGATCCTAGATAGGCATTTGGTAAAAGTCAAACAAATTTTAAAAATTTGTCTCTAGCTCATTTGGATAGTTCTTGTTTCAAATAGTGTGGTCTGAAAACGTCTCTCTGAAGAAATATTTGAACAAGGAATTGAATGAATAGAAAGACTGGTTACTAAGAAAATCACAGAAAAGAAAGTTTCAGGCCAAGGTATCTCAAAGTACAGATGCCTGAAAAAAGAACGTGCTTGGTGTGGCTGTGGAACAATAATGACAAATATGCCTGCTACGAAGTGAGCAACAAGAGTAAAGTGGATAATACCCGGCTGAAGTGTGTAATAAAGTGAAAGGGTGTGAAGACCAGAGCACAGAGGGAAGGGGTTGTCTTTGCTAAAAGAATAGATTCAGATGCAGATAGATAGATCTGGTGGGAGGAAAATGAGGAAGTTCTCTTGCTACTTCTGTTTTCCTAATGAAATCAAGAATAAAGGTGATCAGCCAAAAGTGAGAAGAGGGGTGAAGATGTTGGGCGTTATTAATTAATGTGACTGTCTTCCAGGAACAAGAAATCCAATTAAGAAAGGTATTAGAAATAATCAAACAGCTATTCATTCCCTGTCTGCCCACGTTCCCACCTTAGAGAGCCTATCATACATAGGCACAGCCCTGGAAGAAAGAGCCTTACTGTAGCAGATAGCTTTAGGTTCTGCTACACTTAATAGAAACTCCAAATAATGTGGCTTAAACAACATGAAGGTTATTTTATCTCACACACAAAAAGTCCAGAGGTAGGCAATGCAACATGGAATAGTGGTGCCAAAAAGTCCTCAAGGACCCAGGCTCCTTCAGCCTCGTTGTTCTGCATGTGGCCTGGCAGGAAAAAAGGATGGAGGAGAGCTAGCCTCTTCCTTCTTTCCATTAACAAATACTGCCTGAAAGTCTGACACACTCATTAGCCAGAATTTGGTCACAAGGCCATACTTGCTACAAAGGAGACTGGTTAATATCTTTTAGCTAGGCAGTCATGCTTCCAGTAAAAAAACGGGGGTTCAAACTACTAAGTAAGAAGGGAAGGATAGATGACGGAAGGACTCGCCATCTCTGTCACACTCATATACCTCATGGCTTTCCAGCCCCCCTCCACTATCGTCATCCTCTCCAATAACATAACGAAATGGATACTGAAGCCAAGCCAAGACAATAAGATTCTCTCTCCTGAGAATGTGTACTTGGGACACAGAAATCAAGTCAATTTACTTCTGAAGAGCTGAATTTCAATAGGGAGCAGACTAGAGTTCTCTAGAGAAAACACAAGATTGTAAAAGATAATGGAACAAATGAACAGAGAATAGGCAGAAAGTCTGAGGCTGCAGAGCGAGGGAGAAAAATATAAGTTTCTGATAACATTCTTTCCTGTGAGGCCTGTATGCAAGTCTTCCATCTAGATTCTATGCAATTCCTCTATGCTGTTATACAGAATTCCCTTTACTTGAGCTAATGTGAGTGGGTTTCTATTCCCTATAACCAAAGGATCCTTAAACTGTCTAACAAGAAAGTTGTAATTTAATATTCTATGCATATAAAGTGTTTTGCATCTTCTGTGAAACTTGTGGAAGGCATGCACTGTGTTCTCGTGTAAAGATAATTCTATCTGATAAGATAGAATTTTCTTTAGAATTTTGTACTTTTTAAAAGTGACATAATTAGGAATTGATACCCTTCTTTTTAAAATTCAGATAATATGACCAGGTAATCTTTATTGTATCTCTTTTTGTCCTGTTTGCTAGGAAGACAATTAAAATTTACTACAGTCACAGATGTCCACAGCAATTCTTGGTTAAAGCACAGAGACTGTAGTAGATTGCATTATTGCTTCTAACCATTTACTGCTCCTCCCTGTGAAAGATTTATACTGCTTGGCCATATCACTTGCTCTGGCCAACGAAATGATGAAGTGATGTATTCCACCTCTAAGCAAAAGCTTTAAGAGCCAGCATCTGATTCCATCATGACTCTTTCACCTCTGCCATGCCTCTCAGAATGAGGCTGTTTTCTTCATCCTGGGCCTTTGAATAAAGATGTTCCAGAGCGGATTCACAGATCCCACCAGGAAGTAATGAGAGCCAAGAAAACAAACATTAGCTGAGATTTGGGGACTGTTTGTTCACATAGCATAACCTTGCCTAGGATGACTAATAAAGGAAGCAATTGAATAAGAAACAATTCAGGATGTATGTTGATGTGTAGGGACATCGAGGTATATCAGAAAGGACTAACAGGATGAAAATGTCTGAGGTCAGCATTAAGACATCCAGCGTTCCTATCTCAATGCTTATCACCACTTCGCCAGTCATCCAAACTGGAAACCTCCGGGTTCCCTGGAATATATCCTTTTCCTTCACAGCTCCTACATCCAGTCTTTTACCCCCTTACTATTTCTCAAACCCGTCTCGGCAGATAGTACCTTTGTTAGCTAGTCCCTTATTTATTGCCTCTCCCTTGGGGCTAATGTAATAATCTATTAATTTGTCTTTCTGTTTCTGTCTCCTTCCTCTAATTGATCCCTGTCACTAATATAGAGTAATATCTCTAAAATGATGTCACACCTTTGCTGGAAACATTCCTTGTGAGAGGAACACTTTAGCTGGACACATACGACTTGGCTCTGGCCAACCCCTCTCTATGCTCCGTACAGATGTCAGACCATTGCAAGTTCAAGCTTTGCCACTTTCTAACCACAAGTCACTTAACCTCTTTAAGTCTAGTTTTTTTATACCTGTGAAATGATAAAAATAATATAAATTAAGATTTGTTGTGCAAGTTAAACTAGACAAATAAACTGATTTGCCAAAGTGCTTAGTCACACTGTAGAAGAACAATAAATATTTGCAGAACAACAGAACAACTCTCTGGCTACAGAGCAGCTACGAACACTTCACAGCCCTTATGTGCTTATACAAGTGTCTCCCTTTACACGAAGGGAGACACTCAGCAACTTGAGAAGAGACGGAGATTTACTAATCTGAGCATCCTGGAACCTCCTTTGTGCCAGGAAGTACAAAGGAGGAACTCAAAATGTGCAAAAGTGAAGTAATATCTGAAAAGTAGTAAAATCCCTGAACAGTTAGAGAGGAAGGGGGCAGAAAAAAAGTCTAGGAATAAAACAAAATAAAATCACTAACTAATTTTCTGTCATATCTTTGTGTATTTCGTGTGCTTTTAACATCATGCTAAACAAAGAAATTTGCATCTTGGGTAGACCTTCTCTTCTTTATTTTACCCAAACTATACTTGCTAATTTAATTTACAGGTGAATTCATTAGGAAGCCAGGGAAGGTAGGAAAACAGTGAACATTTCAAAACTTTTCAACGTGACTATCTATATTCCAGGATTGAGAACACTTCCTCAGATGCTGAATAACTTAAAGAACGTTTTTCTGCACATAACGTCAATACTACATTTGAAATGGACAATTCCATTGCTTGTAAACAACTGGTACTGCAAGATCAACAGAATGTAACTCTTTTTTTAAAAAAAATAGAATGTAACTCTTAAGGATAATACAAATCAATACATTCTAAAGAGATGCAAATACCTCTTCCCTATTTTGACAGGAGAATCTCCTCCACATGTGTATTTCACTGCCTCCTGTCTGCTATACAAAAATCTAATTGTAAAAGCAGTAGGGTTGTCATATTTCTGAAGTACATAATTGAAATTCAAGGATTTTTTTGTTTTATTTTGAAGGTGATTCCTTGGATATGGATTAAGGTTCTCAATGAACTAACAGGATATTTTTTAAGTGGTATTTTATTTCAAACAGCCCAAGAAACAGTTTTGTCCAGAATATCCAAAATTCTTGCTATAAAGATTCAATCAGAAGAAAAATGGAAGCTAGCCAGAAATGCCAAATGATGGTATGGTTTATATTAGAATTGTTATTATTCCAAAATTTTACACATAACAGGTAAAGGCAATAAACAAACCATCTAGTCTACAGCGGGAGAGGATGTGACATTACTTTAAGGGTTGGACTTAATGCTAAAATGTTATTTCTTTTTAAAAATGGTTTACCTTACTAGCTTTAGGGTGAAACTTATGAAACTGATATTTGACTGTTCTTGACCTACAAAAATAGCAATTTTATATTTAGCCCTTTTTAACCTGGTATTTTGAACTTTTCCGGAAATCTATATTGCCTACTTAACTTCCATAATTCTTTGCATGCACTTTTATACGGGCATTTGCCATATTGAATTGTAATTAATTGTTTATAATTCTTACACTATTTATGAAAGTTCACAGACAGAAACCATTTCTCCTTTATTTCCACGTTCTTGCAGCCTGGCACTGTCTGCAGGTAGCAGTTCCTGCACAATGACTTGTGAAAAGGGTAACATATATTTGAGAATTAGAATGATTGGTTATGAAAGAACATAAAAAATAGAAATCAAGTTCTAGTAAATGTAAGCTTCATTGAAATCCGGATTGTTCCAAAGCTTCGTATCTGCTGTTAAACTCAAATATTTCTTGAAAATAGAGTATCTGCACCACTACTACTCCTTACCCAAGAAACAATAACCGCAAATTTTCTTTATTCAGAGATTAATTACGTAGTACACAGATCTTACGTTGCTTTTTCTGTCTTTTACTGTTTGCTTCAATACATCTTGAGGCAAAGAAGGTGAAAGAAAGAAGAAATGCCCTAACTGGTGAATTTCATTCCTTGCTTGTAAATGTTTCGATGAGAGGAAGAGGGGACTTCTTAGAGATGATGATTCTAATGGCTTTAATAGGATTGTGAGAAAGTCTTTGGATTTGTCTTTGTTATTGTACTTTTTAAAAATTTGTACCATCATTTCAAACTGTGTACTCTCTTTTAAATTTTTGAAATTTAAAGGTACTACCTTTTTGAATGTGCTAAAGCAAACAAAGTTTATATACAAAGACAACTCTGTACTTCATAAGTCTAATCATAAAGTAAGAGAACCAGAATACAAAGTATATTAAGACTCAAAAATTCCCAAAGGCTGAGAAAAAGATTATTAATGTTTTTGAAAAGGCTAGAAATACTGGGGAAAAAATTATTAAAAGTTCCGTAAGAAATCCTAGTCACATATTTCAAACCCACAACAGGGAGATGAGAGAGACTAAAATTAGAAACAGCTCATCCGGGTGTGCACCAAGGCCTCAGGAGGCCTTGGGCCTCGCAACTGTTAGAATTTAAAGTTATAATTTAAAGTTCAATCCCACGCATTAGATCTCCCATGTCAATCAACTGCAATATTCATATCCAAATTCCTGATGCTATCATTATAATAAGAGATTTCACATTCAGCCAACCTAATACACCTGAGGAAAACACAAATTCTAATGAACTTTACCAAATATGACAGTTGTTTTATGGAAAAGGGGTAGAGCCACAGTCAACTAAATATGACAGGTAACAACACAGCTAATCAAAACAGAACCCGTTTGAACACCAAAACTAATACCATCTCATTAACCTTGAAAGATGACTATCAAATCTTTAATGATTGCTATTTGATGGGAAGTGTCAAGATTTTTTACTTATATTTCAATTTGATAAAAATAATTTAGAAGAGCAATTACAATAAAATAACAAATAATACAAATTACACAATAAAAGACTGAATTTCCAGAATGATTATAATCATCACAACAAACCACTGATTTTTTCACTATCTGGTCTACTTGTTACATCTGATTTTACTGTTTGGCCATTTATTATAAATCAATACACAGATGCTAAAAACAAGTAGGGCAGACAACTCAATTTAGTTTACGTGATTAACTTGCAGCAGCTGAGCTCCACCTACAGGCAAAACAAAAAAAAGGCTTATTCTTTACAATAAGCTTTAAAATCGGAATTTCCAAAAGACAAGCTACACCTAACTATCCCCAAACTTTCAATTAAGCTTGAGTGGACATTAGAATTACCTGGGGTATTTTGGGGTTTTATTTTATTTTATTTTCTGTTTTTTTGCATTTTTATTTTGCGATAGCTTTAAAGAAGTTGTGCCCTTCCAAACAGAAGTGATTTCCCTGACATCTATGCAGTAAAGATGAATGCTTAGATGTGGCAATAGTAAGTTTTCTTTTTGTTGGCTTTAGGATGTGATGGCACCAGTGATTTCTGAACAAATATTATTTCCCATACCATTGGTTGAGAAATAAGCCTAAGGGATGAAAAGATTGGTGGTAAGCATGCTGGGTCCTACTGTACATCTTCATCTTCTCAACCTCTGCAATGTGGCTTTTTTGCTCCCAGCCCCTGGGGTACTTTTTAAAACTTCTGTGGTCCCAAACCAAAAATTCTGATTGACTTGATCAGGTGAGGGACCTGTTCTCAGGTAATTAAAATGTACAGTAAAGGCTGAGAGACACGACGTGCTATATACCTGAAATGAATATAAAATGATATTGAATGTCACCTATAATTTAAACAAAATCACAGGGATATAAAGTACAGAATAGGGAATACAGTCAATAATACTGCAAAAACTACGTACGGTGTTGATGGGCTGTAGACTTGCGGGGGCTATCACTTTGTGAGGGGTGTAAGTGTGTAATCGCTGTTTTGTTTTGTACACCTGAAACTAATGAAAAAATAAATCCTGACCAGCACACGCCTTTTAAAAACATTAGGAATACTCAAATATCGTACTTTTTTTCTAAAGTTAGTTTATTTCCACTATACTGACCCTTATCCTTTTTAAAGATTAAAACTAAGTTTAGTTGACATAAATGTCTTATCCCTGTTAGACTGCAAACAAAAATCTGAGGTGACACTAGAATTTTATAAAATCCACTTTGATATTATTCTAAACCTCAGAACAAATCAAGGGAGTGTATGTTTGGTGGGGAGGACAGTTCTTAACTCTGGATGCATATTAGATTACCTGGAGAGTTTTAATGAAGCATTATTGCCCTAAATTAATTAATGTACGTTCTTCGAAGTTACAAAAGTGGTTACTATGAGGAGATGAGGGGGGAAGTAACCAGAATGGGGCAAGAGAGAGACTATTTAGGTAATGGCAATTTTCTGTTTCTTGATCCGTGTGATAGATATA
Organism: Rhinolophus hipposideros; assembly: GCF_964194185.1. Taxonomy (NCBI): domain Eukaryota; kingdom Metazoa; phylum Chordata; class Mammalia; order Chiroptera; family Rhinolophidae; genus Rhinolophus; species Rhinolophus hipposideros. Next base: position 59,388,991 of record NC_138053.1, read on the forward strand.
TGGGTGTATTTGGTTTGTAAAAAATCAGCAAGCTGTATACTTAGGATATTATGCACATGCACTACAAAATACAGTTCATACAGATATATTCTGTATATAATTATACTTCAATTAAAAGTTAAAAAGTAAAAGGAGGATGTGCCCGGGCTTCAATGCAGACCAAATGATTCAGAATCTGTGAGAGTGAGGCCCAGGCATCAGTATTTTTAAAAAATATTTCCCCAGTGAATCTAATGTGCAGTGGGGAGTGAAAACCATGAATCACAAATGCATTCGTTCATTTTTCCATTCACTCATCGCACATACTTTAATGACCAATACTATATGCATAGTATAATGGACACAGAAGATGTAAAGATAAATAAGATGGTCTCTGAGGAGCTCATGGTAGGCAAAGGATAAAAACTAGTAGTCAAGCGGATAGGGTTAGAGACGTTGGGCTGGATAAGAGTAAGATTGAGACATTTAGAAAAGGAAGGAGGCAAAGGACGGATATCCTAAGGAAGCCAGGATGAGTATAATGAGAAAAGAAAAGAGAGTAGGTAAGAAGAGCTTTGGATTTTTTTCTCCTGAACCCCTAAACACTAAAGACATTGCTGAGAACACATATTGGGGAAAAATTCTGCCCTATGTAAACGTGTTGCAAATGACATTGTTAAATACCATTTCCCAGCTTAAATATTAAGTACTCAACACACCTGCTTGTCGGTCTAACATCCCAAGTGATAAACAGCTTTAACAGATTCCAGATGTTTCTTTACCAATAAAAGCAATATCAAAAATGTTCAGTAAAATTAGACTTTGAATGGCTCCTTGCCTAAAGGGCTGGTAAGTTACTCTAGTCCCTAATCCGTACTGCTCAAATAAGAAAATGACCAAAGGATAATAGAGTACTTCCAGCATATCCAGATGAAAAGTTTGTATCTAGCAAGGTCATTGATTTTGAAATAGATAATGATTTCACACTGATATCCTCTCCAGCTGGCAGCTATCCATTATAATTCAACTTAGACTGAGCAGCAAATATAATTATTTAATTAATCCTTTTCACCACATTATAATTTTTTAAGACTCTTAGATATTTCCTGGTTTGGTTTGGTTTTTAACATAAAACTAACCTGAGACGTACACTATAGTGAAGCTGGTATAACTGACCAAAAGCACTAATGATTTCCAGAATTTTTTATACTTAAAACAAGCAGTCATGAGACAATCATGGAAATTTCTAAACAAGGGTGAAAAACTGTATTTTCCATTAGAAATTCTGTACTTTCTCTGACCTCATTTTTCTTTGATTTCTCTCTGTAGGTAGGAGAAATAGGATGAAGGAGGGAGACGTGAAAATATTGAAAATTCTGGAAAGCGATAGAAATAGATGTTTGAAATGGATGTTTGGTATTCTCACCATTTATTAAGGCAAATTCTTCCACATTAGCTTACTTTCATTCTGACAGAAAATTCGGCTTTGCTAAATTGTAAGTTCTATTAGTTACAGGTTACATAAGTATTTGAAATTGTATTAAGGGTAACAAGATAGAGTTGAGGACTTAAGGAAACATTTAAACATAACAAATATTTGGTTCATTTATTAAAATTCAAAATGTATTTTTGTCACATTATAAATGTAATCTTTAAAAATGCATAGTTCTTAAAAATTAGAAAACACGTGTCTTGAATGATAAGAGAAAAAAATAACCTTGATTATATTCATGATTTGACTAAAAGTTACAGAGCTGATGAGAGGCTCATCAGCTCCATCTATGTATAAGCATATACATGATCACTAAAAATCTTGTCTGTAGTACCCCAAAGTTAATTTACTATATTAAATTATGCAATAGTAATTACTTGAGTGTCAGATGAATGGTGCTGCGGGAAAAAAAGGTATTTACGGTAACTTCTAAGTACCATTTCTGAATGTAAAAGGTTATACCTTCAGTGGAAATTTCTGGGAATTACTTTCTGATTACATAAAGGGAAAAAATTGAGTGAGCTAAGCAATGACCACATGAAAATATTTTTTATTTTTAAGTTTTTCTATATGAGGTTGAGAAACATAACAACAAAAAAAAAGAATGTTTATATGTAGTTCCATCTATCTTATCCCCAAATGTAGGCCATCCAAAGAAAACAAATACTGTTACTTTTTAAAGCAATATTATTTAAAATGTATACCACAAAGTTGTAAAAAATCACAAAGGAGAGTTTTTCAATTAAGTTGAATTTCAAAAGAATAAAATATTGAATCATAAAATTTAACATTCTTTATCATCAGACAATTGCTGACATTTCTTTTATAATATGACACCATTGAGATTAGGAAGGGTATATAGTATAAATCAGACTTGAAAAGGTATTTGAAAATGTTTTCAGGCCCACATACTTCCTCAACAAGTTCTGACAAATTTTACTCACCTAACTCTGAAGCTATCTATTTTGTTCTATACAATTACTCTACTGCTCTCCTTGATATTAAACAAACACAGCTTTCCACATCGAGCTAATATATTGCTTGCCCCATCTATAAAAATCTACAGAAGCTTGTAAAGAAGAGATCAGAGAGAAATGAAGTAGAATTAGACTCATTGGACCACTAATGTATGTAATTACTTTAAAACTGGTCTATTTTCTTTTAGGCCTCCAAATGGGCTTAATTTAGGACAAATGGTATATACATTAAACGTTATGAAAACAGTATTTTAAAAAATAAGTTTCACAGAGGACTCAATCTTAATTTTGAATAAAGTATAAAAAGACAAATACTCTGATATGTAGAAGCACAATAATTGACTCACCTTCGGCTAGCTGATTTCTTCTCCACATCTCCCTCTCCAGCTGATTTAACACTTGCACTTGGTTCCTTTTTTAACTTTTTCGCAATTCTTTCTTTCATCAGGTTCTTCTCATCACCATCATCACGCTCTGCACTTTCAAATTCTCCATCCTGTAGAAATTGAAATGGAGGATTTGCGGGCGTTCCATTTCCCCTTCCAGTTCCAAAGATCCATTAGACTCCCTTCATTGAATTTTGGGCCAGGTTTGTTTTTATTTTGTTTTATTTTATTTTGAATTAGTAAGGGCCTGAAGGATCTGGTATAGGTGGGAATACCACTGGGGTCTGCTCCAGGCAAAGCATGTAAGTATGGGATGCCCCACTAAGGGTTGTTTGTTCATTTCACACCCAGCCCCTGTCTGCAGCACAGAAGGGGCTCCCTCTGTGTCACCCTGGATATTGTGTATACTTATATTCCCATTCTTTCTCAGTGGGAAATATGGTTTCCGGAAGCAGTTGGCCAGCACACTGACCTCAACCTGGGATTAATACAAGTAGAAGAGGTGGAGGTGGAACAGCTGTGATTTCTTCCTACAACCTAAATCATAGCAATTACTCCTCTCCTCAAAACCCTTCAGTGGATCCCGAACTCACTCAAGAGTATCTGTATCTCCCTGATAATATCTCCTACAACTCCAGGCTAGCCACACTAGCCAACTTTGGAGTTGCTGCTCTCTTCTGCCTGAAACACTCATTTCATATATCTGCATTCCCCGCTCTTCCATCTCCTTCAGATTTCTGCTCAAATGTTACCCTCAGTGATACTTATCTTGGTCACCTTCTTAAAATGGCAAGACCAACCACCCCACCCACATCCAGTACTCTATTCCTCTTTCCTGTCCCCCCCATCAAAGCATTTATCACCCATCTGATATAATATATATTTCAATTTTTATGTGTTTACTGTCTCTCCCATAATTAGAGGATGCACTCCATTAGGGTTAACATTCTGGACTGTTTTGCTCGGTGCTATATCTTGAACATCTGGAATAGTTCCCTGCATTAATAGAGAGAGAGGAGTGGAAGAAGAAAGAAGGACGGAAGGAAGAGGGGAAAGGAGGAAGAAAGTACCCCAATTACAGTTTTTTTGTCTTGTGATTCTTTGATCAGGTGAGTAATGGTGAGGCAGGATTCTTAACTTGAGAATGTGGACCCTTAGAGCAGTGGTCCTCAGACTTGATAACATGGATTGTTTGTCAAAAAATATAAAATCCTAGCCCTCATCCCAATCTTTCTGAACCAAGTCTCTAAGGATAGAAATCGTGAATATTTTCAGTGAGATGATTAAGAAATTCTTTAGCCCTAAAAGTTGATAGACACTGATGTTGGTCTTCCAAGCTTAGTCCTCAGGAGAGCTAACAAATCCTCTGCAAATTCCTAAAATTTTGTTTGTGGATATAGTATATTTCCTGGGAAGAAGGTCTGTAGTTTAAGTCATTGCAATGGATCTGGGACACAAAACAAGTTAGAGGCCGTACACTACCCTTAGATGACCTCACCTTCATCAAGACCGTAAGAACGTATCTTTTACATCAGGCGTTGATCCTATCTTCCAGACCCATATTATTGTTACACAGATGTCTCTAAGTACTCCAAATCTCAAAATCTACAAATTTAACCCCAATTACTTTTCATTTTTCTCCCCACCTCAAGCCTACTCTTTTGTATCCTTTTAACAAATCACCTAAGTCAGAAACCTTGCGGTTATCCTAGACTCCTCCTCCTTCCTCACCTCCTAGTATGGACATCAGTCACCTCTTAGACCACTTTCAAGTCTCTCTTTCCCATCTCACAGCTATGGTCTTACATCAAATTCTCCTCTTGCCATAGCTTCCTGATAGGTCTCCTTGATTCCAGTCTGTTTCTTCTCGTTTGTCCTCTATTAACATTGTCAACAGTGATCTTCCTAAAATGCAAAGTTGACCATATGGCACTCTTCTTTTTAACTAATACCCTTTAACTGTTCCTCATTCGTTTTAGGGTGAAATTCGAACACCTCACCATGGCCTATGATGCTGTCTAATATTTGGCTTCAATCGGCCTCACCAACCTCATCTCACTCTCACTCCTGTCGCTACATCTAGTCACACTGGTCTGCTTAGAACACACCAAACGTTTTCGTGTTTCAGAGTCTTGTATACATGTAGTTCCCTCTACCTTCAACACTATTCCTCCTTGCTTTTCACATAAGGCAGGTTCCTTCTCAGACTTTAATGGCAGCTTGTGCTTCCTAAATAAGGGGTAATCTCTCCTTGTTACCATGCTTCAGCATGTGCTAATCTCTGAATTAGAGGAACCCTGCCCTTCACTGTGTTTTTTTCTGATCTTGTTAACTCCTAATTCTCCTATATGACACAACACATTCATCTCTTCCGGGAAGGTTTTCTTGACCAGTTAGAGATATATATATATATATATATATATATATATATATATATATATATATATATATATATATATATATATATATCATATCTTTACTATACATAGTCAGAGAGAACCCTCTCTTTTGACTGTGGTAATAGATGAAGCGGTATTAACGCATAGAAAGTGATGTACTTCTAACTGAATTATACAATGCACAGATAAAATGGGTTTTTACATAAAGTGGCAAATGGATGACTTGAAAAACGTTATCTCTTATATAAAAAGGAAACTCTGCCTTCTGTTTTATCAGTTTTAATAGCCAGTGCAACTAATAAAGATCACTACAGTCGTGAAAGAGTCTTTCGAATTGTCCACTATAATTGATTGATCCAAACATTTCCCATACATCATGTAGGATGCCCACGCACCAACATTTAAACTTTGAACATAATAAAAGAAAATCAATGACATCTAAATTTTGAGTATTCAAGTAATGTTATATCAGAGGGAGAACAAACAGGATAGAAATTCATACATAAGATTCCATTTTGTAGGGAAACACACACACACACACACATACACACGGATGAAAGTATTATAATATCAAAATAAATGATTTATTTTTCAAATCTTTCAAATTTTTTCAAAATTTTAGATGTATAATTATAAAAGCAATGCATATTACCTTTTAAGAAAAACAATTTAATTTTGCACAAAAATTTTGAATTTTCTATAAATTGATCAAACTGTGTTAATACTAAAATTAATACTCACATCATTTGAATCTCCTGCTGCATCACCTATTTCACTATAAAAAATAAAGGAAAATAGCATACTTTAGCTTCAAAATTAAACTAATAAAATTATTCAATAATCCAAAAATTTAGAGTATTTTGCTTGATTAATAGTTCAAAACCTTATTTCAACTGTCATTCTAGAGCAAATGAAAACATTCTAAAAAGGACTCATTTTTATAAACAGAATAAGAGGTATGTTCCATTAACACATAAATGAAATCAATAGAAAGAAAAAAATGCAAACAATAATAAACAATGCTATTTTTATGAACAAAAGGCAACAGAAAACAATTTCTTCCATTGGCTTGATGTATTCTAGCTGAAGAAACCAAATCTTTCAAATCCAAAGATATTAAGAAAAGATTGTTTCGAAATAGAATTTTTAGAAATGAGCTAAGAGCAGTACAATACTATTTTAGTCACCCTTTGAGACGATAATGCAATATATCATGTTCAATTATATCTAACAGAGAGACATCTTCCCTTCTCAAAGAGAAGCAACAAAGATGGTAAGGTGATTTTCTGCTAATTTCTGAAATATGTAAGAAATAATAATACTCAGTGGATTGGTCCAAGCTGTGGCGACTTCTTCATAAAACGCTTCAACTGTGATTTGCTTACCCATGATACCGAGACAAAAACATTTCAGGGAAAATATTAGCAAAGCAAATGTGAATTAAACATTAAACTGTTAAAGCAAACAGTTTCCTAGTATTGAAAATATCCCAAAACTTAAGTTTAACAATTAATTTTAAATTTAATTAGTACAATAGAGACAGATGGCAAGAAAAGTGAGTGACTAGAGGCTCTACTGCCTCCATTATCAAAATGCTGTAGTGCTTTGGCTTGGTGGGAAAAATTGAACTCATGAGAACTGACCGTTTACTCACAAAAGCAGCAAGAAAATGATCTGAACAGACAACAAGGACTTAGGGTCACACTGGCACCATACTAACCTTTCAACCACCGGGACAGAACTGAGATGTGGATCATCCTTAAGCAAGTCATGACTACTTTTGCTTTTTCCTTTCATGCTCTGAAAAGGAACGCGTAATGTAATCAATCATGAGTGGGGGAAAACAGTCTTCCAAAAGGACACGTTTACAATTTACACAAAATCTAGAACAATTATACCATGGTTAGCAAAAGAAATGTGTTCCTGAAAATTCCAGTAGAAACTAAAACTTTATAAATAGGAATCTTACTCTCCCACTGACTGAAATATTATTTTAGAAACAACCTTTCTTTCAAAAAGTGATATCCTTACAAATAAGTTTATTGATTACTATTTCCAAACTCTAAATCCTCATTATGATTTACATACAGCTAACTTAATCAATTTTGACCCATATATAAAAACTTAGAAGATAAATCACAAGAGTAATTTGAAATAAATGCACACTATTATTCTTCAAATATAGTGTTAATACTACACAGAATTACTTTAAAAATGTACCTAAGCAACCAGATGATTGCACCTATGAGGTACTATTTAACAAATAGAAAACATATTATGTGCAAGCCTCTCAAGTATAACAATATTCATCAATGACCAAATATTTATTAAATGCTTTAATTTCAAAGTTTGTGTTCTCAATAAATTCATATTTTAATGGAGAAATAAGACATAGGAACATAAAGAAAATTACAACTATAAAATAACTATTATTCTATTCATGAAGTATATACTTTGTGCCAGGTACTGTACATTATTCCTACCCCTCACTTCCTCTTCTCCTCATATTTACGGATGAAAATAAAGACACAGTAATTTACTAGAGGTCACAACGCAAGTCCGCAAGTCCGTGGTAGAGGATCCAGGATTTAATTCTGGGCCTGTCTTACAACTATATACCAAAAATCCAAATGTATCCATTTTTCTTTTCCTAGAGTTCCCTATGGGCCCCAAACACTGGCCGTGTTTCCGTGTTTCCGTGTTTCGGAGTTACAGACTATCCTACAGACTCCCCCACCACAGGGTGGTAAAACTTCAAATTTATACCTTGTATCTTGAGGGGAGAAGCTGCTCACCATCCCACCCATCAACTAATCAACTAAGGATGAACACTAATGGGTTACAGTTGAGAAAGAAAGGGTAATTTCCATTTAATTTGAAGGACAATTTTATTTTGAAAAATTCATTACAAAATGTGTTAATTGAAATGTTTAAAGGTCAGCTACAGAGAGGTGAAAATACCTCTTTCCCTTAAGCCCCATTTACCACTGTTTTACAATTTTGAGAACAGCTTTCTAAATCTCAGAAGTTTTACTTTGAGGCAGATGTATACCTTTTGAAATATATCTCCATGATGAAAATAATAGAGTTTTAAAATATATTTGGTGTTTGTTTTTCCTCCAAGGTTATTGTTATCTGATGGTATAAATAAGAACCTTAAAATAGGTCATTAATTTTTAATAAATAGGTCACAAAATTAACTTCTGTATTAACATGGAATTCTCCACCTTTTAAAGATTTAATCAATTAAAACATGCTTATAGTCTAATTTCACAAGACAAAACAAAAATCCTTTCCCAAAGAGTTAATCTAAAGATGCTATTTATCTGTAGATTTTTAAAAAGTCATAGAATCTGAATTATACAATTAATCTATATTTCTAAATCCATAGCCTTACATAAACCAAGGAGTGATGAAAAGACCAAATGTCAACTAATTACTTGATAATATGTTTGTCCAACAATGAAAATTGATAAGTAACTTTAAAAAACAGAAGGTGGTGTAGTAGAAAGAAGACAGGACAAGAAGAAAGATGGTACTGGGACCAAATGAATTTCAAAGCCTAATATTCAGTAATTCTAAGGATTTTAGTCCAAAACTTACACCATTTAGGAAAGAAGAATGACCTCATCAGGCCTCAGAACCCTTAGCCTACAAAACGGAAAAAAGAATGATAGCAGCCTTGCTTATTTGAAAAAGAGAATTAAACATGTGTAACAGTGTACAAGTAAACATAAAATGACCTTAGAATAAAAGTTGAATGTATTTTGTTCAGGATTTCGTTCTCTAAAATTTCTTCCTCCTGCCTCTCTAGCCATCAATGTTTATCTTCCTCTACTCTAAAAATATTCCCGTATTAATTCTCCCCATGTTGCTCCCTCCTTGAGTCACAATCATGAATGTCACAGCCAGGGTAGCCTCGGGCCCTCTAGTTCAGCTCCTTAGTTCACAGATCAGAAAATGAGAATGATGCTAATAAATAGCAGGAGGAAGATTAGAATTCACGTCACTAGGTTCTTGGACCGTTCATAAGCTACACCATTTCACTGATTTGTAAAAGTTAGTTTACAACTGTTAGTTTAACATTTAAAAAAAATAAGTTCTTGTTTATTCCCTAAAACAGAATAGCCTGAAGGGAAAAGCAAAAACTTGTCTTATACCAATTTAAAATAAGGTTTAACAATAGGAGGAACCTGTGAATTAATCTGAATGATCATTACCATTTCAATTTTTAATTAACTTTTTAAATTAAATTAGAATAGAAAGAAATATATGATCAAAAGCAATATTTTAGATGTCCCTTCCACTTATATAGTAGACTTTGCATCCTGCAGGCACAAAAAAAACAAATTGTGGAAAAACTGGAGAAATTCAGAGATAGTCCCAAAGAGAGTAAAAATGAATTCAGATATTTCTCTTTAATGCCTATTCTTTCTGAATGACCTATGTTAAAGTTCTTATTTATACCACTAGGTAACAAAAACTTTGGAGGAAAAACAAACACGTAATATATTTTTAAATATATTTTTTTAAAATTACATAAAAGTAGCTGGCTAAAGGGTTGAACAAAAAGCTGCTGAACAAAGTACTAAATATATTTGGTGAATTCAGTATAAGAAACTCCACAGTAAATTCAAAACTGTCTATAAGCAAATCTAAAAATGAACGTCAAAGGGGATGTGGGAAAATTACACTATTATCTAGCAATTCATACCCAAGAACAAAGAGGCAGTGAAACAGTGGGAACTAAACACAGTACAAGAAGAGAGAGAGAGAGAGAGAGAGAGAGAGAGAGAGAGAGAGAGAGAGAGAGAGAGAGAGGGAAGGGACGGAGGGAGGGAGCAACGGAGGAAGGAAGGTGCACAGTGGTACAGAGGAACAACATGGGTCAAGGAGTTGGAAGGTCTGGGTCTCAACCTCTAGCTGTGTGTAATAGTTAATTCTATGCTATGGTGCCCAGTTGTTTGATCAAATGTCAGTCTAGATGTTGCTACAAAGTATTTTTTAAATGTGATGATTGACACTTAAATCAGTAGACTTTGAGTAAAGCAGGTTATCTGACAAAATGTTGGTGGGCCTCATCTAATCAGCTGAAGGAATTAAGAGCAAAGACTAATGTTTTCCGAGAAGAAGCAATTCAACCTAAAGACTGCAACATAGAAACGGTGCCTGAATTTACAGCCTGCAGATTTTGGACTCAAGACTGTAATATCAACTCTTTCCTAAGTCTCCAGCTTGTTGGCCTGCTTACAAATTTTAGACTTCCCAGCCCCCACAAGCATGAGACAATTCCTAAAAATGTATCCACCTATTAATCTCTCTCTACACGCACGCGCGCGCACACACACACACACACACACACACGGTGCCAAAAAATTGTACACATTTTAAGAAAGGAAAAAACTGTATTAAAATAATATTAATATACACCAATAACAAAAGATGAATACATGTGCATACATTTTTTTGGCAACCCCAGTATATATATTTCTGTTTCACTGAAAAACACCAACTATTACATTCTGTGACCTTCAGCACAGAACCAGAAAAACTTAGTAGTTAAAAAAAAAAAAAAAATCTTCCAAGCCACTTAATTTAGTCTCCCATCCCATGCAGGAATCTCCTTGATTATGACTGCTGAGTAGCCAACCAGTGTCTCACATCTAAACGAAGCTTATAACCTCACACACACATGAAAATCACTCCTTTTTAAATGGCTTCCATTATTGGACAATTCTCTAATTGGAGAAAAAAAAATCTATGTGTAATTTTCAACCCTCCAACCAATCCTAGTTCTACCTTCTCAAACTAAAAATGAGCTACAAACAGTTCCTGTTATCAGGTATGCCATATAGTTCAATTTAGATACAAAAAAATTGGTAGGAAGAATAATGGCTCCTAAAGATGGTCACATTCTCAAAACCTGTGAATGTGTTACCTTACACGGAAAAAGTTACTCTGCAGATAAATGAAGGATTCCGAGATGGGGAGCTTATCCTAGATTATTGAGGGGGTGGGGGTCCAATGTAATCACCTGAGTCCTTACACACGTGGAAGAGGAAGGCAGAAGAGTCAGTTTCAGAATGACGAAGCACGAGAACGATTCAGCCAGCTACGGCTGGCTTTGAAGGTGGGGAAGGTTCCACAAGCCAAGGGATAGAAGCAGTCTCTAGAAGCTGGAAAAGGTACGGTCCCAGATTCTCTCGGGAGCCTCCAGAAGGAAGCAGCCCTGCTCGTACCTAGTGATCTGGCCCAGTGAATCCAGTTTTGGACTTCTAACCTCCAGAACTGTCAAATACTAAGTCTGTTTTGCTTCACACCACTAATTTTATGGTAACTGGTTACAGCGGAAATATGAAATTAATACAAATATATTAACATCTTTTTAAAATTAGTTAAATAGAAACAACTAGCAAGCTCAGTAAATTAAAGTTTTATACAATTGAATGGGGTGAAAACATTTGATATATTAGACAGTTTACCACTTTTGACAGCCTCCGTGAAAATGGCCTAGCAGCACCCTCCAGGCCATACCAGTCCTAACTATTCTCCCTACTTTGGGGGAAACTTGAACTGTATAGGAGAAACGAGAACGGGACAAAACATTTTTACTTTATTCGCAAAAATGATATATTTGTCTATCAATATAACTTTTTCTGGGTGAGAAAAAAGTCTTTTTATAACATTGGATTTGAGGTAAAATGTTAACATATCTTTAAGTGAGAGAAATACTGTGTGAATCATTATTGTGAATGTGGCAATAATTTAAACACTATTTTAAAATCCAGTTATTGAGATACTTTTATTATAAACCTACCATTTAACTTGCTTCATGAAAACTGCTTGTCTGGTTGTAAGCTTTCACTTGAAAAACACTTTCTGACATCTGTCTTTAAGTTATACACAAAGACGCAGGAGTAAACTTTACACCAATACAGATACTTGAATGCAACAATTATTTAAGAAAACAATATGAAGGAAGGGATCTTTAAGATAAAAAAGCCTTTCAAATATTTGAAGTCTAGGTTCACATTTTCCCTTTGTTTTTACTTCTCCAAAGTATATCCAGTTCCTCAAGCATTCCCCATATGAGATGGTTTTGGCATCATCCCCAACCTCCTCACAACCCGCCCAGCCTTTGGATGCATCTAGTTTGTCAGTATCCTTCTTAAATGTGTTCAGAACTGAACAAAATGCTGCAAATATGATCCCCCAAAATGCAAAGAATGTTAAATTTCTTATTCCAGAGACCTTACTTTTAATAATTCAACTAGGGCTTACAGGCTAAGTCTTATACCTATTCAGCTGATTTCATTAAACTAAAGTACAGAATTGACATGTACTCCTATTACATTTCAACTTAGTAGTTCAGATAATCAGGCACAGATCAACAACAAAGCACTCTTTGGACAGAAGTATTCAGTCAGCTATAAATCTACCTGACTGTACTATCTCCCAGATCACATTTCCTCATGGTGTCCACAAGAATATCAGGAGAGACCTCTGACAATGTGCTTTCCTGAACTCAAGATACGTTATTATGGCATCCTCCTATCATGTGAGCCTATCGAAAAGGAAATGAACTCAGTCTAGCAAGTCACTTAACCGGAGTCTCAGTTTCCTCATCTATAAAGAAAGGAAGTTGGACTAGATCCCTTTGAGCTATAAAATTCTATTATTCTAAAAGAGATTTTTATCAGGTCGTAGAAAGATACTGAAATAAATAAGGAAGGAAAGCTAACCCACGTGGGAGAGGCACCTTGTCATGAATAAATGAGTGGGGTGAAGCAGTGGGTGTAATCCCACACTGATAATCCATAAACCAGAGGGGACTCTATCTTAGTTCTCCTTTCACATAAACTAAAGCCTCAATACAGACTTTACCAATTATTAACTTGTGATGTTAGACTGGTTCTGGAATAAAGCTTAACAGTGTGAAGTCACTGAAAAAAGAAACTTGATAAGGAAATGAATAATGAAACAATTATTTTCAAGTCCTCTAGAAATATTTCATTTCATGCAACCACTGAAACTGCAAATTGTTCTTAGTCATTGTAAAAGACACTTACTTGACTCTGGCTCTAGTCATTATATACATTTAAAAACAGTAAGGCCAACAATGCATTAAAAAGATTATACATCATGACCAAGTGGGGGTTCATCCCAGGGGCACAAGGATGGTTCAATATACGTGAATCCATCAATGTGATATATCACGTAAAAAAAATAAAGGACAAAAATCATATGATTAAATCAATAGATGCAGAAAAAGCATTTGACAAGAGACAACATCCATTTATGATTAAAATACCTAATAAACTGGGGCTAGAAGGAAAATACATCAAGATAATAAAGGCCATATATGACAAACCCTCAGCTAATATAAAACAAAAGAAAAACAAAACAGTAAGACTAAATTTTAAAAAAATATATATTCGATCAGTCATATTTTTCTAATATTCAGGCTTGCCTTCCCATTTCTTACCAAGGTTCAATTTATCCATGAGGTAAAATGTATTTGAAGGGAGCTCATAGTCTGAAGAACAGTATAAAAGCAAAATAAACTTAACACTTCCATTTCGATTCTCTCTAGAATTTATTTCATGCCCTCTAGAGAAATTTTCTTTACTCTAAGCCATTAGATTTCAGTGATTTTGTTGTTGTTGTTCTATTTTCTCAAGCTAAATTTATCCATGACTCCATTATAGAAACAGGCAAAACAGCTAAAATCTGCAGGCCAAAGATTCTGCACAGTGTGCCAAGACCCACTCGCATGTGGAGAATGGGTTGTTGGTGGGTCATGATGTCCAGGTGGACATCCATGCTCTCCAAAGCTGCTCAAGTGACTGTCCTGGGCCCCATGGGAGTGCTCTGGAGGGGCACTGGGCCCAGCACGCTGAGCTGCCCAGCCCGGAGCGCTGAAATGCTTGCAAGTTTCTCACCCACCCTCTAAACTGCTTGAGCATGAGGGTGGCAGTATCTGCAGGATGGTTATGCTCATATTAGAAATAGTTTGATATTCTTTAGCTCTCTCTGAGAATAAGTAAAAATTATAACATGGAGTGTATTGTTTAAGACATTTAACATTCAGAAACATTTTCAAGATTGCATAATATATCAAAGTAACAATATCCACATCCTAATTCCAGGACTGTAAATGGTACATATTATTTCCATGTTACAAAGAGGAAAATTGAGGCTCAGAGAGACTATATCCAAGGCCACAGAGTATCAGTGGGAAGTGAAGTGTCAATATAAGTCTGTATGGTCCCAAATTCATACTATTTCTACTCCAACACACTGTCACTCAAAGATGCCACAAAGTTTACCATCAAGAAGCTCACAGCCTAGAACTCTACACAATAAGGTCAGAAAGAAAAGGGTATCATGTTTCAATGGTGTACAATGAGGACACAGTCATATGTTTCTTATGCAATAAAACAAAAAGAACGTTTTGGAAAAGAAAATGTAAGTATCCCAAGAAAGGCCAGAGTTAGATCAGAAAAAGAAAAGATTAAGAAAAACTGGGAAAGACATTTAGAAAAAATGCTATTTTAGGTGTTGAAAATAAATATGACTTTTTAAAAAAGTGTTGAAAATAAATACGACTTTGACATCCAGAACTGGGATAGGACACTTCAGGCAGGTAAAAGAACATAAACAAAGACACAAAAAAGGGAAAACACAAGGCATTTACATAGAAGAGCAAATAGTTCGGATCTGCTAACGCAGTGGTTCCTACATTTCCCTGATAAGAATTTCAGGGAATGCGTCAAAAGGATACCCAGGCCCCCTCACTTGGAGATTCTCAATCAGTACATCTGAGATGGGGCCTAGGAATTTAATTTTTTAAAAAGTACTATAAGTGATTTTTATCGGCAGGGAAGTTTAAGAAGTGTTATATTAGGCTAAATGACAGAGTTGGTGAATGCGAGTCATGAAAGCAGAGGCTTGAAATAATAGGCCAAGGGATTTGGTCTTATTTCTACAGTCAACAGAGAGTAACTGTAACATCTTAATGAGGCTTCAGCACGACTATTCTGACAGTAATGAGTGGAAAGGAAAGAAAAGCAAAAAGATAAGACACCAGTCTATAAACTGACAGCAGCCCAGGCTAGAGATAATGAAGGCCTGAACAAGGGTAGTAGCAAAATAAGAGGAAAAAACAGATTTGAAATACATCATGGATTAAAAATTGGTGCAACTAACTGGTTGTGCAGAGAAAAAATAAGAAGAAAGAACTACATCTAAAATTCTTCTTTAGGGGATACTGATATAAAGGAATAGAATAGAAAGAGAAATCACAGAACAGGAAAAAATTTGAAAAGTAAAGGTAGTGAATTAAGCCATAAATATGGCTAGGGCCTGGGTAACTAGTGGGATATTCAAATAGAGAGATTCCCAGTAGGCAGCTGGGGAAAAGCAGAGAAGCCAGCCCAGAGATAGAGATTTGAGAGTCAGAAACAAACATTTGATAACTTTATCACACAGCATTCCCCAGGCAAGAGTCAGATGAGAGAAATATGATGACACGATCCTAGGGTTATAGTATCATTTGCTATCCTATCATTTGATACGAGGGTTACTCATTTGCTAATGGACTGAGGGGTTGCAATTTTCTTGGCAAAGAAGGAAGAATTTACTTAGTCTTTCTACGGTTTGAAGTGTTTTTCAGGATTAAGAGCAAATGTAAACAGCACGCTAACATTATCTATGGTGGTTATCTTTTCAACGTTTTAGCAAACACAAATAGCTTCTGGAGTATTGAGTTCACTATATTCAGTCAAACTTACCTTTTTTTTTTTTTTTTTTACTTTGTGAAATAGTAAGCAGCAGAAAAAAAATAAGCTTTAAATATTTACCACATGATGTTTTACAAATAGAAAAAAAATCAAACTACTAAAGTCAATCTCAAAGTAATTGTGAACGAAACTAGCTTTAGACCAGACATTTAATTCAACAAAAAGACTAACAGGAAAACTCCTTTCTCCTACCCTTGCTCACCAAGGTTGCTCATCCTAGAATCCAGAAACCTACAGGAGTTAGGGAAGGACAGCAGGCCAATTGTACTCTAGAATGCTATCCTACCAGGGAAATTTATCGCCACCTTTAAGATGGCTTGGGTTTGAAGTAGGCAGCTTCTACAGCATTCAAAATCATATTAGAGACTTAAATAGCTATGGGAACTGAAGTTCAAATTTCTGATTCCACCACCTCCTGATTACATGGTCTTGGACATGCTACTTAATCTCTCTGACTATTGGTTTCTTCATTTACAAAACAGAAATAACAACACGTATGTCTCATGGTTGTTATAGAGATTACATAAAATAAATATTGAGCACAGGTAGCAGATTAAAAAAATCATTACACTGAAGTATAATAAGTGCTTAGAAGGCTACAGATTGTTACTGAAAGAAATTAAGCTCCACCTGGATGGGAGTTGGGTGGGGGAGGGAAGTAGAGGGAGTCGGGAGCTGATAATGGAGCTAAATCTTAAAGGAAAAAACAAAAATAGGCCAAATAAAGGAGAGAGCACACTCAAAGTAAAAGGCAAAACGGGGGCAGGAGGACTGTGGGGCAGGCATAAGTATGAATGAAAACATCAATGAAAGGGAATCTTGGAAATTCCCAGATCTGATATTTGTGGTTTTGTCCATTTATAAATATACCCACAGGATCATGACACAGAGTAAATCTCTCATTTTAATGAGGCACAAATTTGAATCATGCATAATGCAACATTAGTGCTTTGACATCTAAAAAAGATGGCTTTATTGAGGGGACAGAGATGCTAGAGATGCTGATAAGGAAAAGGGAAAGGAAGGATTCATGTCAAGATGAATTTAATTTTGACAACTAAAGTAGAGATGTTTCCTAAAGGAAATTCAGAAGGAGGGATAAGAGCCCAGAAGAAATATTTGGTCTTGTCTCCTAGTTCAGAATGTTATTATAGGATCCAGGTGATAATTGAATCAGGGTATGCAATCAATCACGCAAGAATACTGAGGTCAGCAAGAAAAAGATTATGACTAAACTATTTCCTATATATGCTCAGTTTAATTCCGTTTTAATGCAAGGGGTTATAGTGGCTACTATATGCCCAACATTAGCCTAACAAAACCATGCTCCATGGTAAGGGCAGCAAAGCACATGGATAAAGAAGTAAAGACAAGGGTACCGATAACATGCTTCTAAGTCAATGCTATCGTTAGTACTGCTGAGAAACAGGTGACTATGTTATGCTAGGTTATAGAGTTTTAATTACTATAATAAAGACTTTGAACTTAATCCTTTAGATCTCAGTGTTCACTAATTTTCAAGAAAGGAAGACATTGGAATCTTTGGGAGTGAACACCCTTTAGATGATTTTCTTGGAGTATACGTATCAGAATCTCACTGCTCTAAACAATGGCAGGGCAAGGAAGGTGTTTCGGCAATGACTATTGGGATGAAAGTGACATTGACAAAAAGCACGCTTAAAGGCCTGTGGGAAGCACTGGTGGGGTGAAAGAACAGGAGGCAATGTACAATTCAAAGACATGGATTTTATAGTAAGATAGACACAGGTTCAAATAGCAGCTCTACCTACTTACTGGTTCTATGACTTTGAGCGAATTATAACCTATCTATACCTTAATTTGTTCATGGGCAAAATGGGTATGATAATAATAATAATAATAATAATAATAATGCCTATCTTAAAGGGCTGTGGTGAGAATTAATGAAATGAATAAATATATATAAATAATATTAAAATGAATTTAGGAGCTTTGGTCTGTCACTGTTTATTATAATAATCATTATCATCTAGCTAAACAAATAAACAAATAGCAATTAAACAAATAGCAAATAAACAAATATCAATTAAAATCTGAATCATAAAGTTGAATCATTCTTTAACTCTAGTTCTAACTAACTTAAAAAAAAAAAAAAGCCAGGTTTAAAAAAAACACACTACAATTTTAAGAGGGCAAATCATCTCAGAAGTTGCAAATATTACTGACCACAAATCATTTTATGAATTAGTTCAATGAATGTTTACTGAATGTGTACCATGTAAAACATGCCATATACAGCAGGAGATACAAAAATGAGTGAGATATAGACCCTAATTTCTTTAATAATTCAGAAGAAAGGGTAAATTAAAGTTTTACCTGACTAACTCGATTGACTTCCTCCTCTTCCTCCTCAGCTTCCTCTCCAAATGATAGTAAACTAAAATTTCTAATCATAATGAGAAAGGAAAAAAAAGGAAAGAAAATTAGGAAGAAAAAGTTGAAATTTATAAATATGCTATTTTCAAAAAAATAGAATTTACGAGAAGAAGCAAATTTTGACTATTTAACAATAGTCTACTTAGTATTCAGTAGAAATACACTAAAAATCTATATTTGCAGCATAATGTTAAGGATTTGGTCTCAGACCACAGATGTTTCACATATTAGACTAAACTAATAACCAAAAATCCATCCTGAGTACTACCACTAATATAAATATACTAAGTCAAGCATGACAGAAATAATTAAGCTTTTTATATTTATCAAAATTAGTTTGCAAAATGGACAATTCTGAAAAACTAATAAATATATACCCCCAAGAGCACTACAAATGGGAAACAATCTAGTGTTTGCCAAAATATGGCTTAATATTTTAAAATTAAAGTTACACAAAATTGTCAAATAAAAAATATCAGCAATAAACTTAACTAAAAAAATAGTTCATTGGGAGAAAAAGAACGAAGTCTATCTTCTTTGAGCCTTCAAACCAAAGATATCCCAAGGAAGATAAATAATAAGTTATTAAAACTGTCTCTTAAATATTGGAAAAATAAAAAAGATTTGGCAAAAAAAGAGGAACTTTCATTTCAAAACCTAGATGTAATCAGTGACTTCCCGTAATCCCTAATATATTTACTATGAATTAAAAACAAAATAAAAAACACCCAAATTGGGGGCTTGTTGACAAGATAAGTTATGGTGATGAAATATTGTACTGGAACACAGTGAGAGTGACCTTTCGCCTAGTGATAAATTATTCAAAATATATAAATAAAAAAATAAAAGGAAATCAAATACATAGCTATATAAGAAGTTATTTTGCCACGAGACATCAACTGCTTATTAAAGTGTCTGCCTCCTATCTGACAGTTGATAAAAGCAACTCATTTTTATATTGTAGGGTATCATGGAAAGAAAAGAGTATATATTGAATAACTTTTTAGTATTCAACTGGGCATTTTCAAATTCCCCTTCTCATTTTATCTTCATAACAACTAGGTGTCGTATTTATTATAATCTCCATTTTATAAGATGGGGAAACTAAAGGCCAAAAAGATTAATAAACTTGGCTTCTTAATAACTAGGTTAGGCAGGATTATACTTAGAACTGTCTGAATTTAACACTTATAAGTACAATAAAATCCTTAATATGCAGACTACAATTCAATAAAAGAATAAGTTAAAATCAAACTCTAATATCTATTTTAATAAAACAGACAAATTAATAATGTAAAAAATACTGTTCACAAAATACTGGAAACTTATTAAAAAAGAAATTTGTATTTCTTTGAAAACTACCCTAAGGAAATAAAATAGAATACAGAAACAGCCTTATGTTTAAAAATATTTATAATAGGATTATTTTTAATAGCACCAAAAAAGGAGTGAAAAGTTATGTAAACATACAGTCATTATATCCTTCATATTTTACTTTTCAAGTTTCTTATACTGAGCATGTATTAACTGAAAAACAAGTAAAACACAAAAAATTTCTCAATAACTATTTTATATAATTGCTATAGTAATCATATTTACTTATTAACACAGATTTTTATATGAACATCTGAGACAATGCTTCTTTAGCTAAAGTTTGTTATACAATGTATCTGAATACAAGAAATGGCATTTAGAAAAAGAAAAATACACACACACTCATCATTTACATATCTCCCTGGCCCAAACTGGCCTCCCCATCACCAGTAAACAATTTTTACAGAAGGAAATTAAGTGAACTAAATGAATAAGTGCCGCTTTTCAAGCTGAAGAAAAATGTTTCTACTATGATTACTTTGTGCCTTTGGGTTTCAATTTCTTTACTTCCTCCTCTGGTTTCTCTTTTTTTGGCTTTTTTATTTCTCTTGGAATGATGTCATCAAAAGGATTAAACAAAACCTATGGAAAGAAATGTTTTGAAAATATTACTCCATTTTTTAAATTTCACAAAAATTAAAACCAACATTTCATTGCATTGACGTTAGTATCTAAATATATTTTGTTCCTCACAGAACCATTGTAAGTATAGAGAACGTATACCATATAAAGTGCTTTAATTTACATGGCTTCACTGGAAGTTCTCCCAATAATCCTATGTGCTATTAATTAAAGAATATTTTATCCTTATTTTACATAAGGGAAAAATATTCAAGAAACTGAATATATAGTAAGAGAGGTGAAATCAGCTGTTTTGACTCCAAATCAAATGCTCTTAAGGACCATTCTCAATGGTTTTCTCAATAAAGAATAACTCTTAAATTACCTAGGAAGTCACTTCAATGGGTTAAATAAACCTAATTCTTCTAACTTTACGTAATGAGTTGAGCTTTTCATTCATTATCAGCTAAAGTTTCATCTTTGAATTAAAAGCCTTCAATTAAAAAAAAATCTTAATCAGAAACTGAGCCTAAATTATAGAGATAAAATCTGAGTTGTGATGTTAATTTAGTATAAAGCCTTCATAGGATAGTTTAAAAATACTAATAATCAATTACTCTTATATGACAATTTAAGTGCTGTATCTCATAATACTCATGCTTTTACCTCACAACTTTTTATTTTGTGTGGATTACGTGGCCTTTCTTCATCATCAATGTCTACTTCTGTCAGCCGCAGCATGTTGTATACTGTATCCCCTGTAATCTACCAAATAAAAACAAAAATTTAATTGTAAATTATAACATTCATTCTTTGAAATAAGAGAACACTTTTGAAAATATGTTTTAAATAATTAAAAGGGAATTTCATATGGTTATATAAGAGCATATGCATTAAATAATGCAAATAAAGCAACTTCAACGTAAGCGGTAAAAGTAAAGATGTAGTTCAACCCCTCAGTAATATTTTTGGGAAATTTCCAATATATACTTAATATCGTCTTTTGTTAAAAATTAAAATATAATGCCAAATAACCTCCTACTGAATGACACCTTTTCATTTGAACATCATAAATAAATTTAGACTTTAGAACCAGGTAGAACAAACAAACAACAACAACAAGGTAGCAAGTGCGTTGCAGATATTGTATCACTTAATCCTCACAAACATCCTAAAAGTAGGTACTGTCATTATCTTCCTTCTCCAGATGAGAAAATTGAGGTTCGAAGAAGTTAAAGAGCCGACAGTGATGGCCTTTCAGAATTCTAACCATTATGCTATATGTTATCTCTAAACACATAAGTTATATAATATCAACTCTAAACAATATTTCAACAATGGTAACAACAATGGTAACCCCTACCTCATTTTATTATACACTTTTGTTTATTTTTAATAATAGGAAGTAAAAATCAACGAACACCAGACAACCTGTGTTGGAGTGGCTGAAATGTGCAAATGCACATTTCTTAACTCATGTTGTCAAGTATTAAGCAACAATATTGCACTGTATACTTTTAGCAATGACTCCATTCATTCAATATTTCTTAAAAGTTTTACAATAATACCAGTTTTAGAGTTGTGCTAAGTTTGTTTCCTTTCATCATCACAAAATCAAATTTTGCCTACGATACAGAGAAACCATTCTTCCTGAACCAGCAGAGGGAGCTGAAACACTAGTGATGGCTAACATGCCTAAGACAAAACATAGAGGACTATATTTATGAAAAGAGAGAAAGAAAAGAAAACCTTCAGAATCCCTTAAAAACAAAACAAAATAAAAAACACTTGTTGAAAATTCTATGCAAATAACATTACCCGATATGATGTTAAATGTAAGCAGGATAATAGGTACTATGCAAAATAATATATCAGGTAAAAAGTTTTAATGTTAATATAACTTCCACTTTAAACTTAAGGCAGTTCGTCATTAACAAAATAAATTTTAAACTACTAAATTTTATTACCTAGGTATCTTTCTAAAAACATAAAAATGGTAATACCGTTAGTATGATTTTAGAAAAAACAAAATTTTAAAGTCAGAGCCAATGACTTATTTGAAACACACATAGAAAATTCAAGTGGCCCTTTATAGTTTATTATAACAAGAATATAATCCATTCCTTCTGGAAATAAATAAATATCCTAGGGACCATTTTTATGAAGACAACTCTTGGAAATATTGATCATCTGTATCACAGAAGCCTAAGATAACGGACACAAACCTTTCCAAAGATGGTGTGCTTATTGTTAAGTTCATCTGCTCGACCCAGTGTAAAGAAAAACTGGCTGCCATTATCATGAGGACCAGCGTTTGCCATGGCAACCAGTCCTCTCCGATTAAAACGCAACCGTGAATGGAATTCATCCTGAAGCATAAAAAAGAAAAGATTGAGTGAATGACCTCAGTTATAAGACTCTTCATATTCAGCTAACCAGCAAGGTCCCATACAAGTTCTAATAAAAAACGCTGAAGTTTTCTTTAACTGACTTTCAAGTATAATCAAATCCAGTATTTTCTATTCCTTCAATGCCATTAGACTTAACTTCACTAGCCTGTATCTTCTAAATATACTCAGCTACAAATTTAGCCTATTTTGTGGAAAGCTGCCTACTTACACAGAGAAAGGGTACTCAAAGGAGAATGGATATCTAAGAATCATTCCCCTATTCTTCCCATCCCTCAGTCATCTAAGCTTTTAGAACCTTCTATTTTTATTCCAAGAAAACTACCTTTGAATCATTGTGGAGTCTTCAACTATTGCTCCTCCCCACCCTTTTCCAAATATCATAGAACAATTGCTTTCTTCATCATCTTTTTTTTTTTTTTTAATTTAAGGAATCTACTATGATTGTGTTATGTGTTGTACTGTGTTTTTTAAAGTCCTAAGTTGAACCTTCTCTGACCTGGCAATGGTCCCAGTTGCCAGTTTTCAAAAGATCAGGAGCAAGCCTTCCTAAGGTGGCTTGCTTACTATGGTAGGGCTACACAACATATATGCTCATCTCTTAGTTAACAGAATTTCTATCCAGACCTGATACTAGACTCATTTATAATACAGCCATGATATGTAATTTATTACATGACATGTAATGAATAATTCTCAAGAGACTTAAACTCAAAGGATCCTAACTCTGTATACTGTATTTATAATGACCTAATTGAAAAACTTAACAAGATAACTACATTGCCTTAACATAATAAGCAAAAATCTCAATTTAGTGTGAAAGTGTCGAAAAAGAGTTATTCTGTTACACCAAATAACAGAATAAAGCAATGCTTCTTACTCGATGGAGGCTCTAAAATCATAAGGCATCTAAATTTGGTAAAATATAAATATAGTTTAACAGTGACACTTGAGACTTTTTTTGTAACCATTCCACATTTTCTAAAGCCCTTATCTGGAAATGAAAGCAAACAGTTCAAGTATTTTTCTCGAGAATCACACAGTGACAAGGAAAAAAATGAAAGGAAACTCAAGACACTTCATTCCATGAGTATAAGCACAAAGACTTCAAAAATGCCCATACGTTAAAAGCTATTAATATTTACTCATTCAAAGGACATGATATTGATACCATCAGATGGATAAATAACTCAACTTTTAGTGTTCACATGAACCCACTACTATTCTTAGTATCTAAACTATGACATTAACTTTTTTCTTTTTAGATCTTTGTTGGCAGTTGACAAATTACTGACTTATCCTTGATTAATATTCACACCTTTTTCTAACATGTTTTATGTTGCTTCTTTCTTCTCTTCCCCTTGTGATTTTCCGTTGTGGTATGCATTTTGTGTTACAGGGGTCTACTGTGTAAAATTTAGAATAAATTTTTTTTAAAAATGAAATCTGCTATGGACTGAATTGTGTCTCCCCCCAAATTCATATATTGAAGCTCTAAGCCCCAGTGTGACTGTACTGGAGATAAGGCCTGTAAGAAACACTAAGAGTTAAATGAAGTCATAAGGGTGAAGCCCTAATCCAACAGAGCTGCTGCCCTTATAAGAAGAGGAAGAGACACGAGAGCTCTCTCTTCTGCTATGTGAAAACACAGCTAGAAGGCAGCCATCTGCCAGCCAGGAAGAGAACCTTGTCCAGGAACTGAATGTCAGCCCCATGACCTTGGAATTCCTAGTATCTCCAGCACTGTAAGAAATACATTCCTGTTGTTTAAGCCACCCTTCATTGATATTGTTATAGGGGTCCAAACAGATTAATACAAAGTATTAAATAAAATATTTTAAAATAATAGGGCATATGCAATGTTCTAAAGATGTTTTATCACAGAGCTGCAGAGATAGATACAGTTAGATATTAGGAAATGTTTCATGTAGTCTTTTCTTTTTTGACTCACATTTTCCTCACCACTACCTTTAGCTCCACCCGAATTCAACCTAGCATAAAAGTTTGCAATAAGACAACTTAGAAAGAATGCTTGATAGAGTAAGTGCTACTCTTATACCTGTATAATTCTAAATATGTGATAAACACATGATTTTGTAGACTATGTAAATGCATTTACTTCTTGTGCAGTACAGTCATTTTTGATTAAGCAATCCAAGCTGACCTGTAAATAAACAATAATAAAAATTCAGTCTCACCTTGAATGGGGCTCCATAGATAGACTCTCCACCAGTGCCTGTGCCAGTAGGATCTCCCCCCTGGACTATAAAACCAGGTACAACTCTATGAAAAATGGTGTTGTCGTAATATGCTGAAAAAATAAAAATAATTTATCAAAGTCTAAAGCAAAGCCTAATTATAGTTATTAGAGTTAATACAACTAGAATCACAAGGACTCTCCCCTCCCCCAGGATGTTAAATAGGCTCCTAACCCAAAACCTTTTCTTTTCTACTTGTTATAAAATATCTTCTGAAAACAGCACATTTCTACAGAAACCATGGTGCTGGCTGTTTATTATTTAATTCCAGGATTCCCTCAAACTCTGGATTACAGTTTTCAAAAAAAGAAAAATGAGAGAATCTTGGTATAGATAAAAGTAGGAATGCAATGGATTTTTGTATACTGATTTTTGTATCCTATAACTTTACTGTATTTGTTTACTGTTTCTAATAGTGTTTTCTATGTAAAGAATCATATGACCTGCAAAAAGTAACAACTTGACTTCTTCATTCCCAATTTAGATGCCTTTTAGTTCTTTCTCTTGCCTGATTGCTCTGGTTAGGACTTCCAGTACTATGAATAACAGCGGTGAGGCGGGAAGAAGTAGAAAGGAAGACCAACTGATTTTTTCAGTCCCTTCTCCCAGTGAAAAGCTGTTGGGCTATATTCACAAAAGCTCCCCAATGCAGACAAGTTCTCCTTAATTACAAGGAGACAAATAGAAACTTGGTTACAAACTGAAATTGTAAAAACCAAGGGGTACAAAATATCTCTTCTGTATCCCTAAGTAACCATATACTCAGATTAACTCTGTATGCAGCACTCAGTTCTATTTTGCCTCTTGTTAGCTGTGCAACCATAAACTCAACTTTTTCTTTTTTCTATTGAGATATAATTAACATATAACATTACATTAGTTTCACGTGTTATATGTCAATATGTCAACAACATGATTAGATACTTATTTGACATTGTAAAATGATCACTGCAATAAGTCTGGTTAATATCCATCACCATACATAGAAAAATTTTTTTCTGATGACAACTTTTCAGATCTATTCTCTTAGCAACTTCCAAATATGCAATACAGTATTACTGATTATAGTCACCATGCTGTGTATGTAATTTGTCATTATAAAATTAACAATATAAATTAACTTCCAAAATTGTTCTAAAGATTACTAAGGTAATGTGGAGGAAACCTATACATTTTCAAGTTCATTAAAATTGTGAGGTCAACTTTAATAGTTTTACTTAAATTCTACAAATTCACATTCAAATCTGATATAAAACATACCCCAGTCGATATCAGAAAATGAAAATAATCCCTTAGGCCCATTATATACAGTCAATCAACATTTTTGGGGGCACACGATCAGATTTGCTTTTTCAAAAGAGACAGAGACAGAGAGAGAGAGAGAGAGAGAGAGAGAGAGAGAGAGAGAGAGAGAGAGAGAGAAACAAGTGCTGTCTCAAGAGCTAAAACATGACTATGGCTTACTTGAGATGCACAGACTCAAGAATTCTCTAGAAAGCAGGATCTATGAGACTCAGAGATTTATTAGATGTGAGAGAAGGGTCATGAAAGAGGTCTTTATTACTTGTGCTTTCAAATTTTAAAATTACCTATTTATTTCTTTTTCCTATTTCTTACTAAGTCTTTCAGTGATGTTGGTTTTTTACTTTAAACTTTTCTTTTTTATTTTCCTAATTATATTTTTGTTTGAAGAATAGAATTATTATAATAACTATATGTATTGAGTAGGACTTTTCTATAATTTCTCTACACCATAATGTTGTATAGTATCAAAGCCAGAATTTCAATTTTCCACAAAATTTCTTTACCTACTATTTGTACTTCCTTGCAATTTATTAATAATCATTGTTGAACTATGCATTTACAATTGTCTTTATAGCTTTCCATGTCTATATAGATGCACTGTTTGCAATGTTTGACTTTATTCTTAAATTGTTATGAACCATTCCCATAAGTAATTTTAAAGTAATTTTATGTACCACTCCCATAAGTAATTTTAAAGAAAATCACTTTGGCAGCACATGTAATTTTAAAGAAAGAGGTTTTATTATGTCATTATGCATGTTCATAATATTCTCCTGAATTTTCTCCACTACTGAAAAAGAAATTTAGAAATATCTCAAATATGAAATGAAGTTCATATTTGGCTGCTCTGGTTCCGGTATCAGTCACTAGTTTTTATTTCTGACTGTATAATGAATGGGTATTGTGACAGATTTTGACTAATTATATTTCTGCCCAAATACATACAGGAATTTACATTTACATTTTTAAATCATTTATATGTTTTTCTTCTTCTAGAATCCTGTGTTTTATGTTTAATTTTGTAAATATTATCATGAACAATTCTTTAGAAACTTTTGTGATCAGTCTGCCCTATTTATTTTAGCCTGTTTTTTCCTAACCAGTATTTTAATTTTGTAATGTTATTTCTTTTAACCTTTTAACATATACTTATGTTTGTTACTTATAAAGAATTATTAAATTGTTAAAAGAAGTAGGGGATAAAAGATAACTGATAAAGCACAGACTTTAAAGAGAGAAGTCTGAGGCAAAATAGAAGAGATTAACAGTTACATAAAGTATAAAAAACTCGGTTTTCTTATCTACTTCTCTTTCTACTCCCCACTTTGTTTTGCAGACCTAAAATTTTACTTCTTCCTTATATTCGAGAGGAACTAATGCAATTATCCCAGCTAGTAAGCTTCCCTTTCCATCTCTTACATCTTTTTTACCCTACCTTTTAAACTTACAATCTTCACTCATTTTTAAATGTTCACCTATCTTGCAAATACATATAATCCAAGATTAAGTCTGTGTAATTACAGATCTTTTGTTTTAGTAAAAAACTAAAAACTTCCTCCCGGACATACGTATACTGTATGATCTCATTTATTGTAGAGTCTAAAAAAGTTAAACTCATAGAACCAGAGAGTAGAAATGGTGGTTGCTGTGGGGTGGGGAGATGTTGGTCAAAAGGTACAAACTTTCAATTATAATTTGAATAAGTTCTGGGAATCCAATGTACAGCATGGTTAATACAGTTAACGATACTGTATTGTACACTTGAAATTTGCAAAGAGAGTAGATCTCAAGTGTTCTTACCACACACACACACAAATAAAAATGAAAAGGTAACTATGCGAGCTGATGGATGTTACTAAACTCAATCATGGTAATCTCTTCACACTGTATGTGTACACTAAATCATCATATTGTATACCTTTTGGAAAATCATGTTATACAACCTAAATATATACAACTTTTATTTGTCAATTGTACCTCAATAAAGCTGAAAAAAAAGACTAAGAACTTCCTTCTAACTGTGAACACCATTTTAGTTGAGAGCCATATAAGAGGTGGTGCTCCCACCTCTGTTTTCATTCATTTGCTTTTTTTAAATTCTGTACTCATGTTAATATTGACATGTTACAAGATCTTAATATTGTTTTAATATTGACATGTTACAACATCTAGAAATATCATGACTTGCTATATAAATAAATCATAAATCATTAGTCAGAAAATTAAAATGAGGTTCTCTGAATTATATTTTTAAAACCTTGATTTTATTCAGTTAAGAGTATCTTCATTTAAAATAGTTGCTCAGGGTTCGTGTTAACCTTTGCGATAATAATTTCTTCACGTGTTCAATTAACAGAATTGCTTGAGTTATTTTTTTTTTACTTTCCTATTCTTTCTTTTTTTTCTTCTTGTATTCTTATAAATAGGGGAATAATTTTTTGTTGTTGGAATTAAGTTTCATCATCACCTAACTTAAGAACCTTTTTTCTTCATGGTCATATTATATCCAGATGTTTTCTGTTTTTTCCATTCACCTAGTCATGGATTGTAATTTACCATTCATCCTTTTTAATGTTTTTATACTTTTACTCTTATACTATAAAATTTGAGCTTTGGATTCCTCAAAACTTCTTTCCAGAAACAAGTCTGACTTTTGCGTCTACTGTGTTTCTTGTCTCTGTCGACAGTCATTGGAGGCTTCTCTGACTGAACTACCTACCTGTCTGACTCAATTTCCTTCCTGCCTTACACAACAATTATCAGTGATGGTCTTTGCAGATGTCTTTTTTCTTTTTTGGCAGTTTTTGTTTGTTTGTTTGTTTTGGTTTGGGTAGATTTACTCCTTAAATCTCCTCCTGGTAATTACCTATTTGTCTAATTATCTACTTGGAGAGCTTCCGCCGTACCCTACTATTGGTTATTTTGGGTTCCCTTTCACATCTTGCTTTTGACTCAAAATGCTGTTTTCTGATATCCCGATTACCATCGTCTGTCTCTAAAAATCAAATATAACTTAGAAGGACAATGACTTGCCACCACTGGAAATATTGGAAACCGTATTCCATGTATTCTAAAAGCCAACAAGTTACAAAACTGTTTGGAATGTTTAGTTCTATGAGGAAACATTCTGAAGGGGAAAACACTCAAGTGAATGTATAATTCTGTAAAGTTTGTTGAAAAGAAAAAATGTCACTTTATGACTCAAATCTGAAAACATACTAGAGACATTGATGATAACATCATTAAATACTGGATGGAAGGCTTTGGGGAAAAAGTGGAACTTCGGACCGACATTAAAAAGTAGGTAGACTTGAACAGTAAAAAGGGGAAGAGGAAGTATTCCAAAAAGAACACTGAGGATATGAGGAGATTGAGGATATGAAGAAGGTATGAGGACATGTGTGAAAGTGAGAATTGGAAGGAACTGCTCAGGAAATAAAAATAATAGTCAACTAAAACCATGTTATTTAGCGCAATGAAAAATAATGCTGGAAATCTAGGAAGCCAAGCTGCCTAAAGATTCAACTACTAGATGAATAAATAAAAGGTAAAAAGATTAAAGGTGAGAGAGAGGAAGGCACAGTAAAAGGTAATTACAATCATGTAGGTAAAAGTCAAGGTAGTCTGGGGAAGAACCTGGTAAATTTGATTTTGTGCTGGTTTAGTTGTAGCTGACAGTGGAAGTTACAAGTAGAAAAGTCCACTAAGCAATTAGATATGTAAATTAGATCTAAGAAGAGAAGAAATGACTGGAATTTTAAATTTGATAGTCATTAGGATGGAAGTAAGAACTGAAGAATAAAGACAATGGATAACTAGTGGCAATCTTAGGGAATACAGGTATTTAGAAGACCACAGAAAGAAGTGGAAAATAGCCAAGGAATCCAAAAGGATCAAAGTATTATTTGGTGAGATAAATTTCTCTGTTTAAAATGTACAGATTTATTTGGGAGAAATTTTTTTATTTCCTTTCTCCATTTCCTGACACAGAGCTCCCTACCATGTCACTCATATGAACTCCTGTCAATCATTACCACTATTTAACACCAGTCTTCCATGCTGTAGAAAAATACACGGCAGTTTATTTCTAAATTAACAACATTTCCCCTACTGAATAAAACTCAAGAGGTAAGATTACCTTCCAAACAAAGCTGAATGAAATTTCTGCAAGCCTTAGGAGCTTCTTTGGACCACAATTCTATGTCAATATCTCCCGCTGTAGTTTTCAATAAAACCTGTAGAAAGAAAATAAGATCCTTATATCAAATTATCATTTGCTTGATAATCAGCTGAATGGCTTATCAACTTGAAGCATTCACTAATGAGTTTTCAATTTTAAAATAAAAATTAGAAACTTTGCTTGGCTTTTGTTTTTATACTCAAAAAATTTCAAATATTCCATACAAGTCATACATTTGTATCTTTTGAATACCATTTGCAGAAATAATTTAGGATTTAACAAAAAATAGCATATATCACTTTTTAATCACAGAAAAAAACCTCATTCATTAAAAATAAATAATTTGTGCCTGACCACTGCACTGTATTCCTGAAGCTGAAACTGAATAATACTGTATGTCAACTATAATTTAATATATATATATAGTCATGGGATACAGAGTACAGCATAGGGAATAGTCAATGTAATAGATATATATGACGTCAGAGGGGCAATAGATGGGGGAGGAGGGTTATCACTTTGTGAGGGGTGAAATGTCTAACTAGTACTTTGTTTTGTACACCTGAAACTAATAAAAATAAATAATTTGAACTTTTTTTTTTTCATTGGGGAATATTGGGGAACAGTGTGTTTCTCCAGGGCTCATCAGCTCCAAGTCATTGTCCTTCAATCTAGTTGTGGAGGGCGCAGCTCAGCTTCAAGTCCAGTGGCCGCTTTCAATCTTTAGTTGCAGGGGGTGCAGCCCACCATCGCATGCAGGAATTGAACCGGCAATCCTGTGGTTCAGAGCTCGTGCTCTAAAAAACTGAGCCATCCGGCCGCCCAATTTGAACTTGTTTTAATCAAGAAAGTTTCCCATGCATTTCTTCCAATAAAATTGGTGTAGCAAATTAAGAAATTAAAGAACAATGAACACATGAAATTGTGCCACTGTAAGACAACTTCACCATTACCATTTTAAATATAAACACTCTACTTTCTCATTCAAAATCATGCCATTCCTATTTACAAAGGAACATTCTTAATCTAATTCTGGGTTGTACATTACTAAAATGGTATGTCTCAGAATCATCATCTACAGTAAATGGAATCTTTTGATGGCCTCCTTTCTCCCACCTCATGAAGGTGGTTACTCCTTGGTGCAACCAATTATCTTGCAACAACAGGAACCCCTACTGAGCCTACAGGAGGAAACAACTGATAACTGTCTTATTAATAACCAATAAGAATGTTGGACTCTAAATTTGAACACTGCAGAAGGCCAACTTCTCTAGTATCACTTTTTCTCCTGCAGTCTACCTAAATAGATCAGTGATCAGTGTCAATCAATGATCAATGGGCAATGATTTGTGACCATCAAAATCATTTAGAATGCTCTTGCAATAAAGTGGATGCAGTCTGGCTATGTATGTAAAAACATGAGACTGATTTTCATGGGAAATCAGTGTCATTCAGATAAGTCACACTTTTTATTTTCCGAAACTCCTTTGGCTAATTTCCACAATTTTTTTGAAACAGGAAAGAAGCTTAAAATCATTCAGTTAAGTCCCCATCTTATACAGATGCCTCAAAGAAATTGTAAATTGCCTGGAGTAAGGAAGCTTGTTAATAACAA
Source organism: Rhinolophus hipposideros (assembly GCF_964194185.1). Classification (NCBI taxonomy): domain Eukaryota; kingdom Metazoa; phylum Chordata; class Mammalia; order Chiroptera; family Rhinolophidae; genus Rhinolophus; species Rhinolophus hipposideros. The sequence goes on from NC_138053.1 coordinate 59,421,142, forward strand.
AGCAAGAATAGCATTTCTCTCTGCTCCCTCCTCATCCACTGTGTTTTGCTACAATTACCCTTCAATTTGTTTCAGAAGCCCAGATTATATTGCCATAATTTACATAATATTGATACATTTATTGTATCTTTTTGGGCTTTTACTAGCTACATAGTTATTTTATAACTATTCCTTAATGACCATGGTGTGAAGGAGGTGAAAATATCTATATTATGGTTGCTTTTAAATTGGCTTCCTTAACTCTTAAAATATGAAATAACTAGAAATGCAAATATGCATAATTTTTTTTGGCATCCTTATTCTTTTTTTATTGTATTTTTTATTTATTGGGGTGACAATTGTTAATGAAATTACATAATTTCAGGTGTACAATTCTGTATTACATCATCTATAAATCCCATTGTGTGTTCACCACCCAGAGTCAGTTCTCCTTCCATCACCATATATTTGATCCCCCTTACCCTCATCTCCCACCCCCCTCCTCCCTTACCCTCTGGTAACCACTAAACTATTGTCTGTGTCTATGAGTTTTTGTGCATAATTTAATAATTTAAATTTCAATCCATTACACTTCCTCTGAAGAAAGAAGGGAACATTTGTTGAGTGCCTTCCATGTACCAGCTTCTGTGTCAAACACTTTCATATCTCATTTAATCTTCACCTACAAGGTAGTTATCATTATTCCCATTTCACTTATAAAGAAACAGAGACTCAGATAAAGTAACTTTATCTATGGTCTCACAGTGAATGACTTAAGTTAAAGGCTTCCTGGCTGCAAAGCCCATGCTTTTTCCATAACACCGTACTGCCTCCACAAAGTTCTCCATAAATTCCATACTCTACTGGAAAAAATACTCCATCAAGCTCTAGGTCCCTGCCCTAGAAATCCCCATGTTACCCTGGTCACAATCGATTTGAACAGAGAACAGTGCCTAAATCAAAAGCAATCATATTGGCTAGACATGAGCAAGGCCTTTTAACTGGGCTTGGCATAAAACAATGTCCAAAAGAGATAAGCCGTATCTTTTATGGTTGGTGACAAAACAACCCAACTGAATTCTCATTCTCCTGGGAAGTATACATTTGGGATGCTAACTGAAAGGCTGAGTAACTCCCTCTCCCTCAGATTGTATCTAGAACAATACAGTGTAACACCTTCTGGTTTTCCATGAGGCCTGATGTACATCCCAATCTTAAAAGTTCATACACCTAAAAAGACAATGTCCTGTCCCACTTCCGTATCCCCTTGTACACTTGAAATAAAGCCTGATTGTTTAAGGGAACCTAGGCATGTCTTCTCTTCTTTGCAATTCTAAAGCAGTGATCTCCAAACTTTTTATAGGTGTGCACTACTGTTAGCAAAGAAGCAAAAGGGGATGGGAAGGGAAGTAAGGATTTGGAGTACATACAGAGAAAATATGACATTAAAATACATGTAGTACTACATTGCTCTGGTATTATAAGACTCAGAATAAAAAATTTAAAGGATTACATAAAAACACTTTTAATTCTTACTTTACTAATGGTACAATGAAACTTTTTTATAATAGCTTTATTGAGATATAACTCAGATATCAAACAATTTACCCTTTTAAAGTGGTTTTTAGTATAATCCACGATTATACAACCACCACCACTATTTCCAGAACATTTCAACACCCCATAAAAAAAAATCCTGTACCCATTAGGAGTCACTCCCCACTTCCTCCTACCCCTATCCCCAGGCAATCACTAATCTACTTTCTGTCTCTATGAATTTGCTCACTGAACATTTCATGTAAATGGAATCATACAATGTGTGGTCTTTTGAGTCTGGCTTCTTTCACTTAGCATAATGTTGCTTTCAAATTGTAGAGGCCTATCTTCTGGTTCTACACACTTAATTTTTAAATGCCTTGAAAATCAAAATGCCATTATATTCTTACTAATAAATATGTGAAGGCACAATATATATTTAAGACAAAGTTCACCATTAAAACTAAGAAATGGAAAACCACACTTCAAGTGATTTTCATAATAATTTCTAATTTTTCACAGGTTTCAGCTCTACCATTTTTTTTATGGTTTGCTCATGTTTACATTATTAATATTATCTTCAATAAGAAATGTGAGGGCTGGTTTAATTAACCTAAATACCATGGAATGTAAATCCATTTACCAAGGCAGTAGTAAAAATTACATCATGAGAAATGCAAATAAAAACCACAATGAGATACCACCTCACTCCAGTCAAAATGGCTATCATCAATAAATCAACAAACAACAAATGCTGGCGCGGATGTGGAGAAAAGGGAACGCTAGTGCACTGTTGGTGGGATTGCAGATTAGTGCAGCCACTATGGAAAACAGTATGGAGGTATCTCAGGAATCTAAAAATGGAACTACTCTATGATCCAGTAATTCCACTCCTAGGCATCTACCCGGAGAAATCCAAAACTCCAATTCAAAAATCTGTATGCACTCCTATGTTTATTGCAGCACTTTACACAATAGCCAAGACATGGAAACAACCGAAATGTCCATCGGTAGATGACTGGATTAAGAAGCTGTGGTACATTTATACAATGGAGTATTACGCAGCCATAAAGAAAAAAATCTTATCATTTGCAGCAACATGGATGGATCTAGAGAACATTTTGTTAAGCGAAATAAGTCAGAAAGAGAAAGACAAGTACCATATGATCTCACTTATATGTGGAATCTAAAGAAAAGAATATGTGAATGAACTAATCAGAAACAGTTTTGGGGACACAAAGAAAAAACCAAGAGTTGTTAGATGGGTGTGGGGGGGGGTTGGGGATAAGGGGAAAGGTGAAGGGATTTGGAAGCAGCTGGTAACCACAAGATGGCCTCAGGGTTTTTTGAAAATTATTTGGGGAAGGTATTCAATAATGTTGTAAAGATTTTGTTGGGTATCCGATGGACATGCGTCCTATTTGGGAGACCACCTCAGGGATACTGTGGATACCTGATCATGGCATTGTACACCAGAAGCTAAACATTAACGAATGCCAACTATAATTTTATATATATAATGTGATGGCTCAGTGTGAGGTCGGAGGGATAGTGGATGGGGGGAGAGGGGTTCACAGTGTGAGGGATATAAATGATGAACGTCTAAGTATTACCTTGTCTTGTACACCTGAAACTAATAAATAAATAAAAAATAAAAAAAATTAAAAAAAAAAGATTTTACAAAAGAAAAAACAAACAAACAAAAAAAAATTACATCATGATATCTAGAACGTGATTGAATAACTGAATTTATATATTCCTTTTACATATAAAATATTGCACATAAACAAATAAAAGAGAAAATAAATACAAATGGAAACATGTAGACTTTTTTCCTGCTCTCCACGAATGGTTTTGCACACCAGTGAAGTATGCACTCACTGGTTTAGAAACCACTATTCTGAAGAACAAATTAATGCATCATCATTTCCTCTACAGGCTCTGGAGTCAGGTTGCCCAAATTCAAACAGTAACCCTTGCACATATGAAGGGTAAGATAGCTTCGTTACCTTGGGCATGATGTCTAACATTTCAGTGACTCAATTTCCTTATCGAAAAAAAGGGATAATAAGACTTACTGTGATGAAAAAATGAGTTATTATACATAGACTGCTTAAAACAGGTCCTGACAAATAGTAAATGCTCAAAAAATGGAAATTATTTTTGCAACTATTATTCTTATACAATTTTTTGAACACAGGTCACTTATACCTACTAAAAAGAATGCATATATGGTTGGGCCACCTTGCTAGCCAGGGTTTCTTAGTCTTTTCACTGATAAGCTACTGAATTAAAAAAGAAAGCACATGGCAACCTCCTTTGGCCATACATTCCTATTGGTCATCACTATTTCATCAGGTGTCAGTAGCTCCTTTTGTTAAAGTTTCCAAGTAAGACAATACTTTGATAATAAAACGTTTCTTAAGAATAAATATATGTTAATATACGATTTAGATTAAATGATTATAATATGTGGAAATTTAATCTTCAGTGGATAAGGAAATTTCTATCAAGCGTTATATTTCTGGGCATCATCTTCAGAGGCCAGAGTTACAGCATACCACAGCAAAACACAGCACATTTATGGACCATGGCTAGGGGTCAACCAGTGATGTAATGTGTCAATTACTTCCCAGGTGATATTATACTCTTTAAAAGGAGAAATTTTGTCCCATTTATTCTGAACATCTCTACTTCTTTTCAGTTCTTAATGTAGCATTAGACATTATAAGCACTAAACAAATATTCATTGAGCAAACTTGTTATTACATCTGCTTGAAATTCATTCCAAGCCAAAATTCTTGCCATGCTCTCTATGGTACAGAGCTTTAAAGCTTCAATATCTTCAATCAGCCTTATGCTGGAAAAAGTTCCAAATTGCTTTTGATGTAAGTCTTGGGCCAGAAAGAAGGACAGTATTCATCACAGTTTGCACACACTTATTTGCATAATTATTTGGTCAGTGTATACTTCACTCAACTGACTCCATGATAATAGGGACAAGGCTGTCTTCTTTCCACCGTATCCCTAAAACCCAGCATAGAGCATGGCATGTGCTAGGTACTGAATAAATATTTGTTGAACAAAAAATCTCCTATTCGGACATGTATGTATCTTTATTAAAGGTTTTCATCTTTATGACCATGTTAAATCTTCCTCTACAGTAAAGCAATTAAGTCTGCCCTTGACCAGCAGCAGTATAACTTCAAACTCACTGATGCTTAATACTTTACAGAAGAGAAAAATAGTATTAATTCATCCACCCATTCATTCATTCATTCATTCAGTACATATTTGAACTTCTCCTACCATGTGTCAAACACCATTCTAGATGCTTGTCTCTGCCCTCATAGTGCTTGCATTCCATGGGGGGAGAAGAGGAAGAAGAGGATATAATAAGCAATAAATAATAAGTCTGATAAAAAAAAAACTAAAAAGGTGAAGGGGCCCAGGGAATGCTGAGATGCAGGGCATGAATGAGATTTGCTATTTTATAGACAGTAGATAGGAAAGGCCTCTCTGCTAAGATGACATGTGAGCAGCCCAAAGAGTATACTAGAGAAAGGAAGAGCAAGTGTGAAGATTCTGCCCATCCGGATAGGCAATATATTCAATCTCTACTAGTGTTTATATAAATATAAAGAGGTAGGTATTCTGGATTTTCACAGTGATATGGGATAGGAGTGAGGAGTGGGGGAAAGTTCAAATAACAAAGAATTCAAAGAATTGGTCCGCCCAAAATACTAAAATTTTTGCTAGGGATATCAATTACAACATTTTGGGTTTTGATTTCAAATTGCCCTCATTATATTAACAAATGTCAGTCAATAAAAGACTGCATACATATTTATGATACAGTAAAGCAACACAATTATATCTAACATAAATTTAGTTTACCCTAATTCAACTGTATAGCTTCAGTCCCCCTATTTTCTCTATTATGCTGGTTCGTTATGTTTCATGTGTGATACAGACTACTGTTTCCCAAAAAATAAGACCCAGCAGGATAATCAGCTCTAATGTGTCTTTTGGAGCAAAAATTAATATAAGACCTGGTATTATATTATATTAATTATTATGTTATATTATACTATACTATATTTATATATTATATTATATTATATTATATTATATTATATTATATTAACTTTACCTAGTCTTATAGTAAAATAAGACTGGGTCTTATATTAATTTTTGCTCCAAAAGACGTATTAGAGCTGATTGTCCAGCTAGGTCTTATTTACGGGGAAACATGGTAGGTCTCAGTCCAATTCAGGTGATACTTATTCCATTACTGACTCCTCTGCTTCATACTGCATATAAACACCTTGAAAGAGGTGACCTACCTTAACTATCTGCATATAAACACGTTGAAAAAGCTGACTTATTGTCATACGGGGTCTCTTCTGGGGTCTCTAGTCCCGCCCCCACATAAGAATGCAGGACATGGTGAGGCCAAAAAGGAACACCCACGGAGCCATAGATAGGGGAGTCATACCACTAAATTCTCGCTGGCGGCTGGGTTGGAGACACAGGAAGCAGGAGCCACATGATCTGCAACCTGCTGTCCGCTTTTCTCTGCCAACCAACCTCACTTGCTAGCTGCAATCTGCCATGCTAACTGCAATCCGCTCTTGCTAGCTCAGCCACCATCACCTTGCTAGCCCCCATTTTGCTGCTAGCGTAGCCACAGCAGTTATATTAGTGACCAATGGCACACTGGTTACAGCTCATGGCCAACAAACCACAGCTGATGGCCATCCAATCACAGATGACGGCCATTTACTACCTGAGCTAGCATCTTTCCACGTGAGGCCGAGAGCCTGGGAACTGCACTCCTGGCTCTGTCCCCACACCTACCTTAACTATCAAATCAATCAGGAAATCATTCTCCCATTCCAATGTGGGAACATTTCCCATTCCCCACTTTCTCTGACTCACATCATCTCGTTTTAAGATCAGCTCAAAAGATACGTCCTTCATGAAGTTTCTTTCCTTCTTTACCTGTTGCTCAGTTCTGAGGACTACCATAGCAATATACTACTCTCTCCATAAGCATGCCTACCAGACATAAGATTGCTCTTTACCTGCCTGCCCCCCAAACTAAACCATAAGGTCTTCTAGGGCAACAACTAGACCTTATCTATCAATCTTTGTATCCCCCAAACCTAGTACAGTGCCTGGTGTCTAGCAGGCATTTATAATAAATGATTGTAGAACGAATGGAGAAAGACCTATCTCCACGTTAAGCAAAGAAAAATGTCACATTTTAAACTGTACTTAGCTTTTTGTACCTACGACCCTAGAAAACACCTACATGAGTTAGGTTGAAGCAAGAAACGGGGCTACAAGGCTGGTAGATGGAGAAATCTCCACTTGACTTTTTCAAGCATATGCTGAAAATTACCAATATATGGTTTTCGATGCAATCCTGATCAGAGACAAGGTTAGGACAAGACTTCTTGTGATCTCTTCCAAACCTAAGATCCCAGAACTCCCTTAATCGATGAGGTATCACTTTGGGGAACCCAGATATCCCAGATGACGACCTTACCTTCCCGTTTGTGGGAGGCTCCTGGATGTAGATGTTGCTCATGCTGGTCAGTGATCAGAACTCGGCTCCTAATTAGGGATGAGAGAGAACGGCCGATCACTAAAGCTATAAAGCTGATAGGTTATCAGCACACGCCTCCTTAAGTCGGGCGGTCGCGGAAAGCTCCAGTGTGTCAATAACCCGCAAGACAGCGACACCAAACACTATCTTTTCCCAAAACTAGTCCCCACGGACGCCGCCATGTTGCTCCCGGACCGGAGCACCGCTAACCCCGAGAAGGGGAATTCCGATGGCATCCAGGGAACGAGAAAAAATTAGTAACGCCTACAGATCATTTAAATTTACATTACAACTTTAAAAAGAATGATTTCCAGGTCTTAGTGTTGTTTACTTCACTACATGCATGTGCAGGTCTCATTCACTCCCCGAAGTTGGCGGCAGTGGTTCCGACCATCTGTGCTCTGCATTATCACTCCCCCGGAAATTGCACCTGCTGCTACTTGGTTCCGCTATAGCTAAAGGCTCCGAGGGCCTTCGCGGACTCTCAGCGAGCTGCCGCGGCGCGGGTGGGAAGAGGAGGCCACCTCGCTGTGCGTTGTCCTCGCGGCGGGAGGGAAGCGAGCGTGCTCTCGAAAACCTACGGCTCCTGCGACCCCTCTTACCAGCGCCATGGCAGTCCCAGGTGAAGACCAACGGCAGGGCTCCTGGGTCTGAACGAGGAAAGGGAGCGGGTGGGGTGGAGTGGGGTGCTCTGGGATGCCGAGTATCGCCTCTGAGGATTTAGGCGGAGGCGTTAAAATGAACAGGCCCGGTTGGTTTACGAGAAAAAGTTTACACTCCAAAAATAAACTCAGAAGGAAAGAAAGAAACTGTTTCCCCCGCCCCAGCCGAGCACCAACTGCCCTGGATGGGATGATAGGACAAGCGTAGGAGGGGGGAGGCAGTCCCTGTAGGCCTAGGGGAGCGGGTGGCCGAGAAAAACGGACCTTGCTTTGAAATGCTTGAAAATCACATTTGGGGTGGGAACACTTGGCGTGTCCAGCGAGCCAGAGGCATTGTTTGTCGTGCAAGTCGCTGGGGCCGAAGAGCTCTGAGCTTCCACTTCTCTCGCTTCCTGTTGTCTGTAGCTGCTGGGTGGCCCTGCACCGATCGTTTTGTCCTTCTGGGCCTCGGTTGCTGCATCTGTAAAAGATCTGTTCATTTATGTCTGCAGTTCTTTCCAGCCCTCAGGTTCTGTATCCAGTGGGTACCGACCTGGAAAAAAACAACGATGAACCCTGCAAAATAAGTGCTTCCCGGATTTTCCATCCACAACTACCAACTTACTTGGAAGTTCTAGTAGGGGAGGGCATCTCCTTCAACCACTTTGGCCACAGTGTGTTCTGCAGAACACTATTTTGAAACGTGTACCCCTCCACACACACACAAGTTGGATAGTCAGAATGCACTTTAGCAAAGAAAAGACTCCGAGAAGTGCTGTGATTCCGAAGCCCTAACTTTGTTTTATCCTACCCTTCCCCATATTGTTGATTCCCCATATTGTTGGCAGCCTTTTCTGAACCGTGTTTTCCAGAGAGCTGTTATGGAACGGTTGTGCTTTTGTACCAACTTCAGTTTTGGGAAGATCACAGGGAGAATTGTGAGAAAGCAAAGATACACTCATTCGTACACATAAGAATATTTGTTAGTGCCTGCGGTGTGCTAGGCACTGTGCCAGGCTTTTGGATAACAGTAGTGAGCCAGACAGTTGCTCTTCACAGAGTACTTATAATTTAGCAGTGAAGAGTGAAAAAGTACCAGAAAGTCAAACAAATGTACGGCACGGAAAATACAAAACCTTCAGGAGCACATAATAAGGACACCTAGTAGGTGGCAAGAGGAGTCAGGAGTACCTTCCAGAGGACGGGTGTTTAGGATGAGACCTGAAGAATTGCAGGAGGGTTGGAGTAGTAGAAGGGGAAGTTACAGCCAGAGGGACTGGTATGTAAATGGAAAAGGAAATGTGTGAGAAGAGGAGATAAAAGATGTTTGCTATGAGTGGAACTAAATATAAATGGGAGAAGTGAGAAATTCACTAGAGATAGTAACAATAGCTGATATTTATTAAGCATTTACTATGTGTCAGATTTGTCAGACACTGTGTCACTCATTGTATCTTATTTAACATTCACAACCACACTGTGAGATAGGTATTAATATTTCCATTTTACAGATGAGGATACTAAGGGACAGAGAAATCAAGTAACTTGTCTGTTATGAGACAGCTAGCAAGTGACAGGTCAGTCTGGCTCCTCTAGACCCCATGTGCTTATCCATTTTGCCATGTTATAGTATAATTTACAAGGTAGTTTCCAGCTCTTAAAGGACCTTGAAAGCCATGACAAAGAGTTTGGACATTTCCTAGAGACCATAGGAAGCCATTTAATGGTTTTTAAACAGATTCGCATTTTGGAAAGATCATTCTGGCTGCACAGTAAAATGGAGGGGAGCTAGTTTGGAAGCACAGTCACCAGTTAGAAGTAATTCTGGCATGTTATGATAATGCTTCAGGTATGGTCTCAGTAGGAAAGGAGAGAAGCAGATGGAAGATATATTTTTGGTGGTAGAATTACTAGGAATCAGTGATTGATTCAACATAGGTGGGTAAGAGAGGAAATGAGGTATACCTGGGTTTCACTGTTAAGCAATTGGGTGGGGACTATTTACTAATTAACATAGGCAATAACTGAGAAGGAGCAGATTTAGGGGGATGATGACGACTTCATTTTGGGGCTTGTGGTGAGGTGTAGTCAGACATAGGAATGGAAATATCTAATAGACAGTAGAGAGAAAATTTATAGCTTAGGAAAGAAGCCAGAGTCAAAGACAACAGTTTGATCACATCCACACATGTCATAGGAGTTAAGGCCATGGGAATGGATGCCTTTGCTCAGGTGGAATGTGTTGAGCATGAAGGGAAGGTCTGTGGCCGAAGCCTAGAGAGTATAAACATGTGAGGGGCCATAAGAGAAAGGCCGGTCTGCACAGTAGATTGCCTAGGCATCCTGATAGGCCAAGGCAGCCCTGGTGAGCTTTGTATCACACAGCTGCATGCACAGTTGACCTGCTGTCATTGTTGATTTCATTACTGAAGCAAGCATTTTGAACACTTACATGTTACAGGCATTCTGGAGGACAAAATGTCACAGTCCGTGCCCTCATAAAACTTGTCTAGTAATGAAAATGTGCTGCGTAAGAAAGAGGACAGAAGTGATTTTTTTTAATGTCCTTATTGAAATTCTCTTAAACTGAGGCCAGTATTATAGACACTATAACCCTTTTTCAATTCAGAATGCTTCAAAATGTAATAATCTTAAATTGCGCCATTAAGCTAGGATGCTAAGACAGAGATAAGCTGTTGCAACCCAGCAAAAATTGAGATAATAATCATGAGAGCACTGTAAAGGCATAATGCAAGTGCCATTAGAAAACACGGATACAGAAAGTGTTACGATAATTTCTTGATTGATCCAGGTAGTGTACTAAAGGAAAATAGGACTCCATCAGAAACCTTTTGAGATAATCATCAAGGACAACTATTATGGTATGCTTTTTTATTTTTAGGTATAATGCTCATATGGATTCAGCATGTCATTTCTTGGGTGTTTGTGCTAGCGACGATTAGGTCTGACTATAAAGTAAGGAAGCTGCTTTGCACAGATGAAAATCAGCCTCGTCTATTTCAGCTGTCTTTCCCACTGCATTGTGTACAAGCTTCCACCATTATGTAGGAACAATGAAGTGTGTTCCCTCTTAGTAAGGGAAATCAGAGACTCTTAGTTGTTATTAAAGAAATTACATTTAAACATGGGTTTCAGAATTTATTTTCTTTTAAAAGCTCCTTTTCCCATTCACAGTTGAAATTAGTTCTGACATTCATTTTGATGATTCTCCTTTCCCCAGGAAGAGTTGACCTGGCACAGTGGCAGCGTATGTTACTGATGTGTTTGGCACAAAAACTCTCTTTTTTTTTCTTCTTCTTTCCTTCAGGGAAATCTATGTAGCCAAGATGGGGTTTTCTGTAGCCAAATTAACATTACATCTAGCGTATCAAAGGAGTCAAATTGTTAAGCATCTTAGTAATAGGAGAATTCTGAATTATACTACATCCAATTTCTTCTCACTCTTAAACCTTACTACACATAATTTCTTTCTCTCTAGTCTATGTTGCACATTGCTGCTGAAATCATTTTCCTAAATCATTTATCTGCTCCTGTCTGTCATTCATGGGAGGCAGGAACGTAGTTCTTGACTCATATCTGCGACTTAACCTTTCTGAGGCTCAGTTTCTTTGTCTCTATGAAGACGGAGTTGATGATTAAGCCTGCTTTCATTTCTGAACTGTAACACCAAAGCTGTCCATCTCTGCAAGAATGAAGTGCACACTCCTAAGCATGGCCAAATCACTCTTGCTGCCGTTTCCTCCCACCGATCCTCTCATTCATCCTGCATTCTGCTGACGTGGCCAACTATTCCCAGAAGCTCTCCTGTTCCTTTCTACCTACACACTTTTGTCATCACTGTCCCTCCACTTCTGGCCATATCTGCCTGCGGGAAGCTTTCCTGATCTCTTAGCTGAAAGTCTTGCCTGCCAGTTCTTCCTGCATATTAATAGAGCTATGTGTCTTTTTATACTGGTACTTATTACAGCAGGTATTACAGCCATGGGTACATTATCCCAGGTAACGTAGTATATGGTGGTTTCCTTTAATGTAGGAACTTTATTCATCTTTATGGCTTCTCTCACATCATTTCAGATATGAGAGTTATAACTATGCACATAATCGGTAAATAATATTTAGAGGGTTGATCACTAAAATTGCTGCTGAGCAGAATCTAATAGTCAAGTAAACAGACTAGACTAGACTCACTCTTTATTCTGTTTCATTAGATAATAAATGTTCTGAAACTGGTAATTCCTATAGCTTTTCTTCATCACAGGTTATTTGCACTTTCTGAAGCAAGTGGATGGAAGCATTTTATACATTTATTTAAATGTTAGCTCCTTCAGGTCAGCCGTTTAAACTAAGCAACTCTGATTGAGTTACTTTCATTCCTGATTTGTTGGGTTTTATGTAGTAGGGATAATTCCCCTTTGTTGGTACTGTGAGTTGCAAATACATTTTCCAAGTTTTCATATGTCTTGAGTTTGCTTTTGGTGGTCTTCATCATTTAAAGTTTTTTAGGTAGTCAAATTTATGTTTTTATTCAATGTCTTTTGGATTCTCGGTCATAATTATAAAGGAACATTTTCAGGGAGGCGGGCTCTATTACTCTGAACAGCCCTAGCAAACTTTAGAGAGGAGCGGAACAATGAACAGTGTTGGAGGAAGGGCCTCGCAATAGAGCCTTGCTATTCAGTTTGATGTGCATTTCAAGTATGCACAGTTGTGTTGGCAGTTCTTATTCCAAACAACAAAAACTGACTAAGTTAATTTAAGCAGACGAGGAAAGCTATCAAGGAGCTCACAGAGTTTAAGCAAAGTCTGGATAATAAGACTCAGAAAATAGGTAAGACTAAGGGCACCTGTAGCCGAGATCCTGCACAGGCCCAGACCTGATAAGGACTGCTGCCACCGGTGCCATCACTGTCACTAGAAGATGGATCCTGACAGCAGAATGAACTCTCCCCAATTCACTGTGTCACTTGTCTCAGATTTATTGTGCCGGTTGCATCAGCTTCAAAGTCTCAGGTAGAAGTGTTTAGTTGGTCATGCAGTGTTGAAACTTATAGACAAATGAAGCTTGAAATCTTAATTTAACCAAAGGCTGCTGAGGAAATAGCTGATATGGAGTTACTTTATTTAGCATTCTTGTTTAGTTCCCCTACTTGTAAAAGTTATAACTATGTTAAAGATGACGTGCTCTGAAAAAGTTTCATGTTTTGTTCATTCTAAAAATATGAGAGAGTTGAATGATGAGTTTTATCAGTGTCTTTAGTCATAAATGAGTTAATTCCTAGTACATGCTGAGATGAGATCATTTTGGATCTTTCCATTACAACATTTTTAGTTCATTGTAGGAATTAATGGTGCCGTTAGCACGGTTTTAGTATTTTTCAGCGTCTACAGTTTCTATGGAAACAGACGTAACGTTGACCTGGATTCTCTGAGCTTTTTTTTCAACATGCAATTATTTCATATTGAAAGAGCCTCCTCAGATTTTATTATCAATCCAATTTTATTCCATAGTTCTGCTACAGTGCAGCATATGTGTTCCTACTTTATGCAATAAAGCCCATGATATTTATGAGAAAAAATGAGATTGGGCACAACACTCAAAAACTTCATCAGTGATACATTAAAAAAAAAATAGGGACCTGATAAAAACATTAATAAATTTTACACATGTTAATTGGTTAAAAGATACATAAATACTACAATAAATAGGGCACTATGTCTTTTAAGAGACCTGGTTTGCTGTGGAGTGGAGTTCAGAAGAATTGAGGCTTGTGAGTTGTTCTGAAGTAATGGTAGGAAGGTGATAGTTGAAATTAGGTGGAAAGTTGTCACACCAGATGTGGATAGGCGGTGTTGACAACATATGGTGATCTCAGTGCTAGAAATGGTTTGAGGTGTGTCTGTGTGTGTGTGTGGTGTATTCCTGAGCCTCACAGCAAGTGGATGAAGTTTTCTGCTTTTACCTAGTGTTTTTCTTGGACAAAAGTCACATTATGCTCAAATTGTTCTCTTATATCAGTTGCACTGAAACAAATTTATGTTTTTAAAACAAGCATAGCAGAACTGTTTCTACTAGAACAACTCGATGTACATTTTAAAGCAAAATTGGGATTGAGGGGAATGACTAACGTTTTGACTTCATAACATTAAAGAAATAGTTTGAAATGATCTTCCTTTTAAAATTAACGCTTTTATATATGTACTATATGCATTTTATTATTAAATTGGGATTATATCTCCATTTGAAGGGTTTAGGAGTTAGATATCTTTCATTAAGGAAATAGATTGATACTACGCCCTCTGACTGGTTGATTGCAGCCTTTATCAGAGGTTAAAATAAGTTTTACACACACTTTTACACACACACACACACACACACACACATATATATATATATAGCTGAGTATGTATACATACACACACAGTGGAATATTATTCAGCCATAAGAAGGAATGGCATTCTGGTATTTGCTACAATATTGAAAATATTATGTATTATGCTAAGTAAAATCAGACACAAAAGGGCAAATATTGTATGATTTCTAGGTAGCTGAGATACCTAGAGTAGGTAATTTCATAGAGACAGAAAGTAGAATAGGGATTACCAGGGGCTAGAGGGCAGTTATTGTTTAATGGGCACAGTTACTGTCTGGGAAGAAGATGAAGTTTTGGAAATACTCGTGGATAGTGATGATGGTTGTACAACATTGTAAATGTACTTAACGCCACTGAATTGTACACTTAAAAATGGTTAAGATGGTAAGTTTTATGTTATGTTTATTTTGTCATAATAAAATCAGTTTCAATTTACTTCATCTGCTATTTAAATCTTCAGTATTACCTGCATGTACCAGTAATTATGCAGTGATACTGTAAATTTAATTTCTAAGAATTGATCAGACTGAATATGTGACTGACTAGTTTGTTTTCTCTTGCCAAAATTCAAATGTTAAATTGGGGATTTTTTTGGGGTTTTTTTTTTTTTTTACAATACCTACCAATTATTTTTCTGGAATTTCACCAGTTTCTTTAAGAGAGTCATGTTTTTTCTTCTTCTAAGGGAAAGCAGAAAAAAAGATGTTAACCTGAATGTTCACATATATACCTAATAAATTATTTTACATTTGAGAGACAGACTGAAGAACCCTGAAATTTCTTCTGCAGTGTTGTAGAATTCCTGGAATGTTTAAGCTCTTGACTATAATATTGCATTTCTTGAATTAGAAAAAAATAATGTTCTTAAAGTGTTTGTCAAAAGAAATAATTTGAGTAAATGGATTTGCGAATAATTTCTAATGATCATAATAATTGAGTAGTGCTACTAAGCTGGGTCAAGATGATTCTTTTTAAGAAATAAATTCTACAAATGGTTTCCTTAGCTTTTTCATGTGATGAAATTTTTACGTTTTTATTTGTTTATATGTCTCCTAAAATGTTATCCAATTGTATTGTAGGCTGCAACAAGGATAGTGTCCGAGCAGGCTGTAAGAAATGTGGCTACCGTAAGTACATTTATAAAAATAACGTTTTGTACAGTGAACCATTTTCTCTTTGGGTAACATGATGTAGCATCCTGATTTCTGAGCCCTGAGTATAGTCCTTTAGTCCTGTTGTTTAGCTCAGCTTTGTAGATGATTCAGAAATTCCTCTGTCAGCACTAAATACTCACTTTTCTTTCCTGCTGTGAACTCAGTGACCGATGGCATATAGTTGACAACTAGCAAAGATGTCGTAAAGTACAAGTGGAGTAATACACTTAGGAGCCTGGAGAAAGTGTGTTCCCCCCAAAGTCCATATATGCTTATTCGTTATCCTTCTAGATACTAGAAGAGGGAAAAGCAATGAAAACTTTGTATGAAGTATTTTCCTGTTTGTTGAGTTTACTCTTTATAAGGGTGAAATTGGTTCCAGAATTTCTGCTCACTGACAAAAACTTGATTTAAGCACTCATTAATCTCCATTATGTTTAATGGAATAAAAAAGTAAACTTTAGCTTGTGCACTTATATATTTTAAATTTGTAATTATGTATTATAAACAAATACATCTCTAGTTAAGTGTAACCATTCCTAAGGTTTTGATAACAGCTGTAACAAGTAGTTTCCTAAGTTGGTGGGAGACCATGCAAATGAGCCTGGATTATTGTTAATATATTGCTCTTAATGCAAAGAAGAGTTACTTTTTAACAAAATAAAGGTGATTTAAAAAAAAAATTTCCATGCAAGAACATGTGACAAAAAAGCACTCTGGCTGTAGATCTCCTTAGAAGGGCTCAGAATAAAAGCATGGTGGGAGAAGCAAGTCACATGCTTCCCAGCAAACTCTGAAATCTGGCTCAAGGGAAGCTTCATCAATTAGCAAAGTGAGTGCATAAATACACATATTCGTCATGCAAAGAAAAACTCCTGAAGAATGTATTTGCATGCAAGCAAGGAAAACTTTTCAGTTGTTTAAAGTTGTTTATATTTATTTCTGCTTTATTTTATTTTAATTCTTGCTAATTTCCACACTTCATTTCTTTATTCAAGACTTAAGACTTACTGTATGTATAAATACTGCATTTACTTCAAAATCCCAAATGAATTCCCCAATCTAATAGTATCAATTATCTACTTGGACGTCTTTTAACTTAAAGACTTGTAGGAAAGCACTCAAAATAATTTTTTGGAAATAGAATATTTGTTGATCTAGTCTCCTCATTACTATTTTATTTTAGACAATAATAGAAGCATCTGTAGTAATTAGAATTAATTTAGAGAAGCCAAATAAGGAAATAGTTTTGACAGTCTCTCCAAGTTTAGTTTCTTTGGCTTTATTATTCAGATCTTTGATTTTAGTGATTAAGTTATTAAACAATTTCTAATTTGTCTTTGGAAAAATTTAACAGTATTTCCTTTTGGGTTAAATTTATATCTTATAGCGTTAGAGGTAAAGAACTTCTCTATTTACACATTTTTATGAAGAAACTACATTTTTAAAATTATCTGTTATTTGTAGAGGTAAGGAAAAAGGTCAACAAAACTCTGAAATATTTTTTTAAATTTATTAGGGTGACAATTATTAGTAAAATTACATAGATTTCAGGTGTACAATTCTGTATTACATCATCTATAAATCCCATTGTGTGTTCAATACCCAGAGTCAGTTCTCCTTTCATCACCATATATTTGATCCCCCTTACCCTTATCTCCCACCCCCCACCCGCTTTACCCTCTGGTAACCACTGAACTATTGTCTGCATCTGTGAGTTTTGTTTCTCATTTGTTTGTCTTGTTCTTTTGGTGTTTTTGGTTTATATACCACATGTCAGTGAAATCATATGGATCTCTGCTTTTCCTGTCTGACATATTTTGCTTAGCATTATACTCTCAAGATCCATCCATGTTGTCACAAATGTTCCTATATCATCTTTTCTTACCACCGAATAGTATTCCATTGTGTATATATACCACAACTTCTTTTCCATTGTGTATATATACCACAACGTCTTTATCCATTCATCTATCGAAGGACATTTTGGTTGTTTCCATGTCTTGGCCACCGTAAACAAAGCTGCAATGAACATTGGAGCACACGTGTCTTTATGTATAAATGTTTTCAGATTTTTTGGGTAGATACCCAGGAGAGGGATTGCTGGGTCATATGGTGATTCTATTCGTAATTTTTTGAGGAACCTCCACACTGCCTTCCATAACGTCTGCACTAGTCTGCATTCCCACCAGCAGTGTATGAGGGTTCCTTTTTCTCCACAGCTTCTCCAACACTTGTTACTATTTGTCTTGTTGATGGTAGCCATTCTGATTGGGGTGAGGTGATATCTTATTGTGGTTTTTATTTGCATTTCTCTGATGATTAGTGATTTTGAGCATTTTTTTCATATGTCTATGTGCCATTTGTATGTCCTCTTTGGAGAAATGTCTCTTCAGGTCCTCTGCCCATTTTTCAATTGGGTTGTTTGTTTTGTTGTTGTTGAGTTTCATGAGTTCCTTGTACATTTTGGATATTAGCTCCTTATCGGAGGCACTGTTTGCAAAAATCTTCTCCCATTCAGTCTTTCCATCTTGTTAATGGTTTCCTTTGCTGTGCAAAAGCTTTGTAATTTAATGAGTACCATTTGTTTATTTTTTTCCCTTGCCCAAGGAGATATATTAGAAAAAATATTGCTAAAAACAATGTCAGAGAGTTACTGCCTATGTTTTATTTTAGGAGTTTTATGGTTTCAGGTCTTACTTTTAAGTCTTTAATCTATTTTGAATTTATCCTTGTATATGGAGTAAGACGTTCCATTTTTTTGCATGTATCTGCCCAGTTTTCCCAACACCATTTATTGAGGACTGTTTTTATCCCACTGTATATTGTTGCTTCCTTTGTCATAGATTAAATGATCATATAAATGTGGATTTATTTCTGGGCTATTTTGTTCCATTGATCTATGTGTGTCTTTTTTGCCAATACCTTGCTATTTTGATTACTATGGCCTTTTAGTATAGTTTGATATCAGGAATCATGATACCTCCACCTTTGTTCTTTCTTAAGATTGGCGTGGCTATTTGGGATCTTTTATGTTTCCATATAAATTTTAGGATTATTTGTTCTAGTTCTGGAAAATGCCACTGCTATTTTGATAAGGATGCATTGCATCTATGGATTGCTTTGGGTGGTATGGATATGTTAATGATGTTAATTCTTCCTGTCCATGAGCATGGTATACTCTTCCACTTATTTGAATCTTCTTCAGTTTTTTTCTTAAATGTCATAATTTTCCAAGTACAGGTCTTTTACCTCCTTGGTTAAATTTATTCCTAGGTATTTTTTTTTTTTTATGCAATTGTACATGTGCTTGTTTTTTTTTTTTCATTTCTATTTCTGATAGTTCATAATTGGTGTAGATAAATGCAAGCGATTTCTGAATATTGATTCTGCATTTTTCTACTTTACCGAATTCATTTATCAGTTCTAATAGTTTCTTAATTAAAAACCTTTATTTTCCTCACTATAAAATTAATAAATTAATGTTTCAAAAGAAAATATATCATGGTGAAAGCTTTAAATCACACTACTGTTCACCACAGGATTTATGATTTACCAATTACATAATTCACCACTTTGGCAGAAAGATGAACTTTTTAAAACAGTTTATAAATTCAGCATAGCAAAGAGAGTATACATCTCCATATTGCCCTTTTTTATATACAAGAATAAAACAGTAATATCAAGTGTCTTGCGTATACTAAGAACGGCACAAATGTCACAGTTAATCTTCATGCAGAAGCTGATGTGAGTATTAAAAATGTAATAAATGCATGTACAGAATACTGAGACTGTAGTAAACTATGACATAACAATGTACTGTACTACTTTAACTTTTTAGCATAGTTGTATTTATTAATATCGGTCTTTGGTTCTAAACTGCTTGACTCGTTTTAAGGTCACATAGTTTCTTAAGCTTTCATGTCTTTTTAGATACAAGTAAATGAGTATAAAAGCACTAAACCTCTGGTTCACTGGTACAGAAATTACCTCAATTCCCTTAGGTCTTCAAAAACTAGCGGCAAAAATAGTTCTTGTATTCAACCTGAACGTGCTTCAGTTCTACTTGTTTTTTGGTAGAATCTTTAGGGTCCTCTCTATATGTAGTATTGTGTCATCTGCAAATAACGACAGTTTTACTTTTTCCTTTCCAATTTGGATGCCTTTTATTTCTATAGCTAGTAATATTGCTATAGCTAGTAAGAAGAATGGTTATTTCTATAATGAGTTTTTACTTGACTTTTTTAAAATAGCAACTTCTGAATACTAAAAGCTACAAAGACACCAAGCCTTTGTGCATGGAATAAATGTTTCAAATGATTATGATAGTTCTCAGAAAATATGCTCAAAAGAAGTTCAGTACAGTAGACTATAATTGAGCATTTGATCGCAGCAGCAGGAAATAAAAACATACTTAAATACCTTTAATAGACTGAAAATGCTAGTCTATTGCTGTACAGTCATGACCTTTTCTTTGCCTATGGGTCTGCGAATTGGTGTTACACATTGTCTTTTGAACAAATCATATCCAGAATGCGCTTTTACTTTTATAGTTTGTTTCTTCATAGGTGGGGGAGCTGTTAAGATTCTTGTAAAGAAGTCTGAATGCAAAATCCTTCTATCATTACATGTCAACTAGGGGTGATACTGCCTTCCAGAAATCTGTGGAAGTTTTCTTGAGCTGTCCATAACAGGGATGGAGAGAGCATTGTGACATTTAGTATAATATGTAGGGTCCAGGGAGTATGACCATCCTGCTGTGTGTACGACACTCTTGGGCAGTGAAGAACTGTCTGGCCCAAAACGCCGATGTCGTCCGCTTTGAGAAACTGGTACCTTTTCTCGTTGTTTGAGATTTCTTTTTCCCTCTATCTTTCACATTCATCTTTCCAATGACTGATTTGAAAGCTGCTTGTTTTTTTTAAAAGCGATTCATCTAAATCAAATCTTTTCTAAAGTATAGCTTTGTTTCATAGAAACAATCATTCCTTTTTTTCCCCATACTAATAGTTTTTGGCATTTCTGATATTATATAAACAAATTTTGTGACAATCAATAACAGACTCTTGGTGAAGTACATTATCAACAGGTGGAGTAAAATATATAGGCATTAGCTGAGGAAAAAGTAACCAAGGAGTTGCAGTGCCAGGAGGAGTGGGAGTGGGCAGCGTCACATAAGCCAAGGGAGTAAAGATTTTCAAAATTGAGAGGAAATTGTCAGGTGTGGCAGACAAATTTCATTTGTAAGAAATGGATTGAAATATGTTCATTAGATTTGCCAACTAGGATGCTTTGCTGACCTTAGATCCGTTTAAGTAGAGTTGTAGGTCATGAAATAAACTACGTAGATTCAGGCCTCAATATTGACTAATAAAAAGTGGAGAGAGCCTGTGTTGTCTATTTTCAAGAAATTTATATGAGAACCGTAGAGAACTGTCTTAGTCTCTGTGGGATGCTATAACAAAATACCGCAGGCTGGGTAGCTTGTAAACAACAGAAATGTATTGCTCACAGTTCCAGAGGCTGGAAGTTTGAGATCAGGGCCCTGGCATAGTTGGGTGAGGGCCCTCTTCCAGATCACAGACTTGTTTTAGCCTCACGTGGGGGAAAGAGCAAGGAGCTCTGTGGAGTCTCTTTGATAAGGCACTCATCCCATTCATGAGTGTCCCATCCTCAGGACCTAATCACCTCCTAAAAGGCCCCACTTACTAATACTATAGCCTTTGGGGGTTAGAATTTCAACATATGAATTTGGGGAGAGACACAAACATTCAGATCATAGCCGGAACATATTGAATAATTCCCAGAAGGAAATGTGGGATAAATGGAGAATTTTATATTTAAGATGCAGTAGTCCCCCCATTATCTGCAGGGGCTGTTTCCAAGATCGCTAGTGGATGCCTGTAATTGTGGATAGTACTGAATCCTATATACACAATACTATATATACTTTTTTCCTAAACATACATACCTTTTCACTTAAAAGAAAAACTTAATGGCTTCTCTTTGGTATATCTGAATTGCTAGTATCACTACTCTTGCACTTTGGGGCCATTATTAAGTAAAACAAGGGTTAGTTGAACACAGCTATGCAGTCTAATAACCAAGTCAATATTATGTGAACAACTAAGTGAATAATAGCATATACAGTGTGGCTATGCTAGACAAAGGGGTGATTCATGTCAGGGACCTGATGGAGAGAGACTGTGCAAGATTTCATCATGCTACTCAGATCAGCATATCTTGTACAACTTATGAATTGTTTATTTCTGGAATTTTCCATTTGATATTTTCAGACCATGGTTGACTGCAGGTAAGTGAAACCAAAGAAAGGAACATCTCAGACAAGGAGAGACTACTGTATAACATGTTTCTATAGACCAAGGGGATATTAGAGGAGATGCTGTAGATGTTGAGATAGAAGATTAAGCTAAATCTCTCTAAGAGGTATGTCAAGGATGCCTCTTCAGTTTGGGGGAAATACAGGTGAAAATGTGTATGGATGTTTTCAGGTGTGGGGACGAAAGGAGAAGGGCATGTTGCCTAATAGTCTTAATTTTCTCTGTAAGTTAGGAGTCAGGATTATCTCTCTGGGGAGGAGGCATTGAGTGGAACAGGGAAGTGGTTGAAGAATGATTTAAATCATGTGTAGGTTTGGAAAAGTCATTGAGGGAAATAGGAGAGGAAGTTGACCAAGGATAAATAAGAAATGAAATGATCAGTTTGGCTGCTCAGGGGTAGGCACAGCCCAGCGAAAGGGTAGCTTTGAGCCAGATTAGTGGTTTTACAGTGAAGTACAGTAGAAAAAGAATATGAAAGAGTCAAAAAGGCTTATAAAAGAGTGTTCAGATGATTAGAAATGAGAGGTTTGAGAGTCTAGGAGAAAATGAAGAGGTTGAGTGACTGAAGGTGTCACTGATTTTCCAAATGGTTTTTCCCATTCCATAGGTTGTCTTTTCACTTTCATAATAATTTCTTTGTACAAAAGTTTTAAGTTTTGATGAAGTCCAATTTATCAATTTTTTTTTTGCTGTTTGTGCTGTTGGTATTTTATATCTAAGAATCAATTGTCAAATCCAAGGTCATGAATATTTATTCCCATACTTTCTTCTAAGAATTTTATGGTTTTAGCTTTTATATTGTTGTGGTCATGGGTCTTTAACCCATTTCTAGTCAATTTTAGCATATTCTGTGAGTTGAGGTGTCCAACTTCATTCTTTTGCTTGTGGAAATCTAGTTCCCCAGCAGTCTATTGAAGAGATTGTTCTTTCCCCACTGAATGGACTTGACACTATTGTCAAAAATCAATCGGCCATACCTGTATGGGTTTATTTCTGGACTCTCAATTCTGTACTATTGTTCTATATGTGTAACCTTGTGACAGTACCACCCTGTTTTGATTACTGTCGCTTGGTGTTAAGTTTTGAAATCAGCCGGTATGAGTTTTCTACCTCTGTTAATTTTCAAGATTGTTTTGGCTATTCTTGGACCCCTTGAATTTCTGTATGAATTTGAGGATCAGAAATGAAAAAAACACATCATTTTTTTATAATCAGTCTCTACATATCTGTGGTCAAAAATTTAAGCTTCTAGTTACCTAAGAATTTTCTGCTCATTATCTACTTAGAGTCTATTTAGAAAAGAAGTCACAAGAACTATAATTTGGAATACAATAATTTTCTTAGTTTGCTCATTTATTCCCCAATAGAAAAAAAATAGGAAACGTTATTTGTAACTTTACGAGTAACTTGTCTTATTATCAGTTTAGGGTCAGTTTCATTGATGTAAAGCTAAAGTGTGAATGAGACAGAGCCTGCTGACCATGTGATTATTATTTATTTTAAATATTCATTGCAATATGAGGTACACGTATTTGGGTGCAAAGCTGGCTTAAGTAAAGGCAAAATTGAATCATCAGTAGTTCTAATAAAAATGGCAAGCTTAAATGTAGAAAGTCCTTCTTTCTGCTCCAAACACATAGAGACGCTACAGAAAAATACGTTAGCATCACAACAACAAAAATAACCCAGTTCAAAAGAATGAAAGGAAAATCCCCAAGTGCTGGAAATGAAAAGGAGCTCACAGCCAGAGCACGGAATGATCGCTGAAAACAAATGAGACCCGCAGGCCTTCTGGGCAGACTTTCATGGACTATGGAGTGAAGCCGTTAAGAGTCCTGCAGGTTGGCAGCGTGGCTGACGTGAAGGCTCTTGCATAAAGCCAGGCTGCTCAAAAAGGCTGAGAAACAGTGATTAGAAAAATGCCGTTCACTGTGTAGGGAAAGTGGTGAAGACATTTACTATATGTTTGAGTTCCTATAAAATTATAATTAAGAAAAGGAATAATCAAGAATAGTCAAGAATTGGGAACGCAAGCTTACACCAAGTGTACGAGGAGTGAATTTACACTGCCTCTAATGAGGCAGGAACTATTTTTCCAAGCTAAGAAATTAACATTAAATATTAGTCTGTTATCAAATTAGGTTAAGAAACTTATGTCCAGCTACATGCCATTATTTAAAAAGCTGCATAGAAAACTAAAAAACTAGGCAGAAATTCTCAAAAATAAAGGGATGAGGGGGAAAGAGCAGATGTTAGGTTGAATACTGTAAATATTCAGCTGTTTTACTCATAAAAATGGCAACTTCATATGATTCAACTAATAATAAAAAAAGCAATAATAGTGCAATTTAGTATCAGACTTGAGGCAAGAGCATTACTGGGGACAAAGAGATTCAAAAACAGTCAATTAAGAAGGTAGATTAATAATGATCTTGAATTTGCTTACTAATAGAATCTCAAAATGTGTAGCAAAAACTGTGTCACAAAGAGAAAAGGACAAATCTATAAAGATAGAGGTACTTAAAAATTGAAGTCAGAAGTTACTACACAAAAATGACGGAGAAGATTTGCACAACAAATTAGACGTAGAACCCTATTCAACCAATTATGATATGTATTCTTTAAAAATACATACCAAATCCCTTCTTAAATTTACTACGTGATAGGTCACAGAAGAAATCTCAGCAAATACCAAGGAACTGATATCATATAGACCCCATTCTCTGAAAACAGTTTAATAAATTTAGAAATCAACAAAAGCATAGCCTGAAAATCTCCATATGTTTGGAAACTAAAAAAAAAAAAAAACACTTCCAAATGATTCATCTGGAAAAAAATCACAAGAAGAAACTTGTTTCCAGCAGTATGGCGGACGGGACCTTCCTGTAAATAACTAAGAAACATGTGTAAAATGTGCAATCCATATTTCAGATATATTAGTGTGTTGGGAAGTAAATAAAGAATTAAAGAATACTCAGAGGCCAACAACCAAAGGAAAGCAGAAAGTATAAGAGATAAGTCTTGAGGATATTTACTGAACTCAGGGTTCTTGAACTTCTATTTGCATGAGTTAGCAGGCTACAGGGCCCTGCCAAGATTGGGTTCTAATAGGAGATGCCCTTGTATAAACCTAAAACTTCCAAAAGACTTTACCCTCAAAGTAAGAGAGAACGAGAAAGAAACCCTAGCACAGAGCTATGGTGAATCGTTTGTGGGTTGTGAAATCAATTATATGGTCACTATCAGCACTGGCTTTTGGAATATCAAATGTAGTAATGCTTCATGTAACTGTTGTTTACTTTTCTTGTGTCAGTGTGTGTTTGTATGTGAATGTGTATACATGGTTGAATTGTTATTTTTAAGCATCATTCAATCATGGTCAAAAAAATTTGAAATCTGCTGCCTTAGAGAAATTATAGCATGTGTACTAAAACAGACACGTGCAGCTACTCATTTCAGCATTGTTTATAATAGCAAAAGACTGGAAGCAACCTACTATTCTATCGGTAGAAAGGATAAATAAATAATTTTATACAATGGAACATTATGTGTCAGATAAAATGAGATAATTACATCTACTTATGTTAACATAGATAAATCACAAAACATAATATTGAGTGGCAGAAATAAGTTGCAGAATGATAGGTAAGTATAATTGAGTTTACATTTAAAAAATAATTAAACAATATGCTGTTTGATAAAGACAGAAACCAACTTCTGAAGACAGAAAGAGTGGAATGGGATTAGGGCAGGGTTCCAAAGGATGGGTGAGCTACAACTCTGTGTGTGTGCGTGCGTGCGCGCACATGCGCACGCACACGGCAGCATTTCCCTTAAAATATTGTAGGTGAATATGACAAAATGTTAACTTGTGGGTGATAGTCACGTGGGTATTGGTTATATTATTTCCTGTACTTTTCTGGTGTTTGTAATTGATTTGTTTTAAATGTATCATGCTATAAGTAGATAACT
Organism: Rhinolophus hipposideros; assembly: GCF_964194185.1. Classification (NCBI taxonomy): domain Eukaryota; kingdom Metazoa; phylum Chordata; class Mammalia; order Chiroptera; family Rhinolophidae; genus Rhinolophus; species Rhinolophus hipposideros. The sequence goes on from NC_138053.1 coordinate 59,446,771, forward strand.
GTTATAGTTTTCTTAGAAGGAGAATCTTTAGGGGGTAAATGATATCAGAATTAATTTTTAGGTGTTCTTTAGAAGAGCACATTCAGTTATGTTAATATAGTACCTTTAATTAGACAAAAACTCTAATTGCATGAGTATACGAGTAGTCAAGCAGAGAAGGAAAGGGTACTAAAAAAGAATTAAAGATAAAATCCTAACTACAGTATGAGAATACTTTCTTTAGTACATAGAAAGGGAAAATACAGTATTCAGTACCCTGACAAAAATGTTTATTGAATTAGAAGCCTTGATGAAGAAAGGAAAAAGTTCTCAGTCTCTGAGTGTTGCATTCAGGGAAAGAAAACCACCACCCACTGAATCAAAGTTTTAAAACTAAACTTCATATTCTTAAAATTGTAACTCGTTGCTTACCATGAGACAAGGAAAGAAAAAAATATGTAATGTATCTATTGTTTTGTCATTTGCACTTTTTTGTTTTACCTAGCTGGTCACCTAACTTTTGAATGCCGAAATTTTCTCCGAGTAGACCCCAAAAGGGACATAGTTTTGGATGTCAGCAGCACAAGCAGTGAAGAGAGTGATGAAGACAATGAGGAACTGAATAAATTGCAGGCATTACAAGAAAAAAGTAAGTAGTAAGGTTTTTCCCCTCCATCTTTTAAAAATGTTTCGAAATGGTCTGCCCTATTGTGTCATGTTTATCTGTTGTTCTGTCGTATTTATCATTATCTTTTCTATTTTATGTAAAAGGTACTGCATAGGTAAGTACCGGTGTAAGTAATTTGCCCCAAATCAAACAGCTACCTGATAAGTGATAGATCTGGGAGGCGGATCTGTTTCTGAATCTATAACCCAGGTTTTGTTATTTTTCCATCACACTAGGATGATTCACGTGGTACAAAGAGTCCGATTTTAGACTTGGTTTCTAGCCTTATTTGGCCATTTTTTAGCATGTGACTTTCAGTAAGTCACTTACCTACTCTGAACCTCAATTTCCTTGTGGGGTAACACAGAGGATTGGATTGTCAAATCACACTCATTCAAGTCAGAGATCTTAGCCAGTGTCAGGCTTTAGTAACAGTGTAAGTCTATCAGTGATCATTAGGCATAGGCAAAGCAGCAAGAGTTCTGGCACCACCAGTGCAGCTCCCAGGTAGTTTCTTTCTACTTCCCACTCTGGCCAGGATTAACATAAGAGGTTTCTATCTGACTTACACAAAAGAAAGTTATTTTAATCATAAAACATCTCAATTTTATGTCCAGATAGTTACATTTTCCAGGGATCCATGCCCCATAAATCCATAGATTCCAGGATTATTTACTGTAAATAATCTTAGACAAACCAAGTACATCCAGCTATAAGCAGTACGTAGATAAGGATTCTCTTGCCAACAGCTTGATCACGGACTTTTAGCTTTCAGAACTGTGAGAAAATAAATTTCTGTTATTTAAGTCCCCTCCCCCCAAAAAATGATTCTCTAGCTAGCAAACACATTGATTTGTTTCCAGGTGGTCTGTCATTAGCATGTCTACAAAGAGATTTCTTTCCTAGGGCATCCTCCTCTTCCCTCAAAGAGAGCAGAGATTGCAGACCTGGTGTTTAACCATTTTTTTCCTATCTTGTGTATAAATAGCCTATCCTTGCAGTGGGGTTTTTAGGGATAAAATGTGATGGTGTGTGTGAAAATACTTTGTGAACTACAAAATGCCATATGGTAGATGTCACACAGAAGCAAAATGCAACTTATTTGAATATGGGTTTAGACATGGGATGAGAGAAATACTAAAAGGTTAAACTCATTTTTAGATTATCAGGTAACAATAAACACCTAAATTTTTTAAATCTTTTCACATTATATCCAAGAAAGTAAGTGAAGAAGTCAAATGCCAGGCAGGGGTACTAGGACAAGACAGAAGAGAGAGAGTGTCCCAAAGAGGGCAAGCAAGAGTTACATTACATATGCGTATATACAGCTTCACGGTAAAGATAGCTGCTTGAATACACATCTTACTTTTGCTTCCAACTGAAAGGTCACTAAAGTGATAGTAGAAAAAAAAATTTTTAACATAAACCTAGAAGGACAAAGAAAATGGGATAGGAAACAATAGTAACAATATTGCTGAAAAGCCATTGGGTTAGTGATAACAGACTGTACACTTTAGAAAACTATTAATCCTTTAATAGTGTGGAAAGCTGAGAAGTAACCTCACATACACTCTAAACCCCATAAAGTTGCTAATGAGTATCCTTAGATACCTTTGTAAGTGAGAATGTATATAAGACTAAAAACAGGGGGTTGGTTAAAAATCCAAAGTGAAAGATGGTTAAAGACTCTCAGTTCCCTTCCCCTACCCTGTGAAGCCAGATGGCTTCCGTCCATCACCTCGACAGACTACTCTAGGACTACTTTCTAGACAGGGTAAGACAAAGGGTCCTTAAACTGGGATATACCATACAACGATGACATCAGGGATTCTTAAAAGACATTGCCTAGCCATATTATCAGTAAAGTCCAGATTTCCAAGCTTGCTTGCTCAAAGCTTTCAGTCAACTTTTCAGACAATCAGGGAACACTGAATTTCATAGGAACAACTCTAGTATGAAATACAAATACCAAATCAAACAAACAAAAAATAATAAACTTGAAGAATACAGAATTTGTGAAGGGAAAAGAAAACTTAGCAGAAATAATATCCACTCTCATAGAAAGATAAGATATAGCATCCATTAAACATGAATAAGTTACTATAAAAAGAACAAAACCAAAAGAACTTTTAGAAATTAAAAAAGTGGATTTGAAAAACATAATAGACATGGAAGATAAAGTTCAAGAAATCTAAGAAGAGCAAAACAAAAGAAAAAAAGATAAGACAATTGAAGCATTCAGTCTAGAAAATACTTCATTCAAATGAGTCCCAGAAAAAGAAAACAAAAAATATATAAGAACTAAGGGACATTAAGTTCCAGGTGAAAAGGTTCAACAAGTACCAAGCACAGTGTTAAAAATAGACCTACACAAAGTTACACCATTATGAAACTTTGTATCATAAGAAACAAGAAGAACATTCAAACTTTCCAGAGTCACGGCTAAAACAGGTCATAGGTGAGGGATCGGGAGTCAGAATACCTTTGTACTTCTCTAAAGCAATACTGGAAGCTAGTAGATGTGGATAATGCTTTCAAATTTTTGAAGGAAAATTATACCCAAATTAGAATGATACGCTCAACGAAATTATCAACCAAATGTGAAAGTAAGATAAAAGCATTGTCAGACATTCGAAGCCTCAGAACGAATTGACCTCTCACATACCCTTTCTTAGAGCACTTATTCCAGAGTTTTTCTACTAAAGTAAGGGGTAGATTAAAAAAAAGGAAGACCTGGAATATAGGAAATAGAAGAGATAAGAAAGGAATACCTAGGATGCTGGTAAAGGGAGATCCCAGGAAGATAGCTTCACCAGGCATAGAGTGCTGCCAAACCACAGAGAGCAGAAGAGAAGATTCTAGGAGAGAAAACCTCAGGTCATCAATTCCACAAGACTGGTTCTACCCCATCCATCTGTACTTCCCTAAAATAAAAATAAATAAATTCATAAAATTTTAGAATTAGAAAGGATCTTAGAAAACACATAGTTTAATCACTGTTTTATAGAAAAATAAAAATGAGGACAAGTAACTTCCCAGAGTCACTAACTGATCACAGTAAAGCCAGCGCCATGATCCAGGTTTCTTGACGACTAGTCCTATGCTGTTTTCATTATAATGTGCTGTTCTTCAACCTTGGAGATTACCCAGTCTGTTGGTTCTTGACCTTTTTTTTTCCTCACCACATCAGTCTTGAAGGATGAAGTACACTCCCATCAGGAATAGTCGTTTATTCTACAGGTGATTTTCAATCAGAAGACCTGGGACAAAGCCACTCTTGGAAGAAGGGGAAAGGGTTAACTAAGTATCATAAACTCCATGACGGAATAGTTGGTTAATCTTCCTTCTGAGAATCAGCTTTCTCCTAACCTCACATTGAGAATGACTGACTCAATCCATCTAGCTTTCCTTTCTCTCTTCCTTTCTTCTTTCTTTCCTTCCTTCCTTCCTTCCTTCCTTCCTTCCTTCCTTCCTTCCTTCCTTCCTTCCTTCCTTCCTTCCTTCCTTCCTTCAAGATATGCTTGCCCGTGGTCACCTACGTCTGAACGTCCTTCCAAGTCTCATGTCTCCCACCTGGAACAGTCCTCATTTTAATATATCATGCAGATTACAATAATACAGGATTATAAAAGGGATCCATATTATTTCATGGTCACCTAATACAAACCCAATGACCCCTACCCAAATAAACAATAGCTTGGTTCCTAGGGACATAGAGAAAGGGAGTGTAGAGGCTGTGGTTCTTAATTCCATTGATAGCTTTCTTTTATTGCCTAGAACTTCTAAAGGGGTGAAGGTAAAGCAGTTACCTGTTGCGTGTGAGTTCTCACCCCTCATCTTTTAGTAATCCCGGGACTCCTTAAATTCTTCATCTTTAGAAATAGAGTTCTTGTACCAAATATCTTGAATATGATAAGATTGTCGTTTTTGTTGTTGTTTTTAACGACAGAATAAAAATAGTGAGAAGAAAGGAAAGAATTTTTTGTGTGTACTTATGTAAATAGTTGTTCTGCTGTTATGAAATGGAGATGTAAAAGGGAAGAGAAATATCACCCCCCCAAAAAAAAAAACAAGAGTCAAAACTTATTTTTGTATTGGTTCTGTTTTCTATTTTGCCTCTGTATATGTTTGCTTCTATTATATTGAATATTTTTCAATGCATTTAGTATCTTAATATCTTATACTTAAAGATTGAAAAGATTAATATCTTTCATTAGAAACCAACAAAAGTCTAAATGACTAACATCAATTTTTGATGCAAATTAGAAAATGTGAGAGTAGGAGTTGACATGGACGGGAACAAGCATTATCGTCTTATCATACTGTGACAACCTGGGACGCATGCCTCCTTAGAAAATTATTATCACTGGTGCTATGAACAGGGAAAGATCCAACAATCAGTGCATAGCAAGGATCATAGGGTCTTACTGACTCAGTGTGACATGTGTGTGAACATGCTTACTGGCTAGTAGCACTACAGTACTTCAGGAAGCTTGTTAAAGTTCTATGCTGTGTCTTGAACTTCCTGAAGAAGCTTTGGAATTGTAAGTGGTAGTAGCAAATATCTGAAGACTTATTTATGTTACAAAATGTATAACATCAAGGTAAAAATATTTGACTATTTACAAAGGACCCAAGAAATTCAAGGGAGTGGATTTTTTCCATACTCTATTTTACTTAGTGATATTTAATATTAACCAGTAATTTGCCTGATGTTAGGAGATAGTTTTCTCATACCTCACCCCTTAACATTTTATAATATTCTTTTAGTTTAATCCAAAAAAAAATGTTGTATTTTGACAAATTTGGGTGTGGGGGGTGGGTAAGCTGTGTGTAAGCACCGGATCCTAATCGCTGACTCCTGCATCTTACATAAGAAACCACCACTCTTTTTTTTTTCCTTAAGTACCAAGCTTTATTTATTTACCAAAGCAACAACAACAAAAAACAAAAAACATTGGGGCAAGGAGGAAAACAAATTTTACACAGAAGTATTACAACGGTAACTACCTTTGGTAAAAAGTGTAATAAACGTCTTCTGTATCTGTTCATAGGTACTAAATCTGAAGCCACGTAGAGCTATGATACTCAAGAAGCTAGAGCAGTTATGCTAACATATCAAAGCATATTTCTTTTAATAAATTGACAACAGGTACATTAGTTACCAAAAATGAAAAACCAAGTTAAAATTGTGTGTGTGTGCGTGAGAGAAAGAGAGAGAAGCTGGTGGGTGCACTAAGGTACACTAGTAAAGAAGCAGGTACAAAACAGGTCCACAGGAGCTAAAAAGGATGACTGATGTGAATTTTTTGAGACTGAGAACCAGAGGAGCGAGTAAAGAGGAAGAAGCAGCAAGGGATTCATCAGGATTAGATCCCCAAAATGATCAATCCCAAAGCCAAACTGCAGGGGGCAGGTCCAAGATAAAATCTAATGGCTGCTGTAGATAGATGTTCTCAAGTGTCCAGGAAAAAACTATCAAATCCGGTTTCTTTTTTTGCCCTTTTGAGGGGAGAGGAGAGGAACAGAGACCACCACTCTGGCTGATCATTACAAAATTTGAGTGTTAAAGTACATAAGGACCTTCTGGCCTTCTGTTTTGTTTTCCAAAGGTTGGTTGTATCATTTCCCAAGAAATTATCATTTTGCAAAAACTCGAATTCTTTTTCCTGTATGCCTTGTACATTTCAACATTCTATCTCAGAAGAAACCTCAATAGATAGAGGTGGAATAGTTTTATTCGTTGCAGTATAGAAACACTGAATTATCTAAAATAAATTTTTGTCTTCAGTGCTTGAATTCTCATATCCTATTGCTGTCAGTACTGCTAGTTCTTAAGGGTAGGTAGCTAGGAAAAACATTTCTTGAATTCTAGGATTATTTTGTTTTTATTAGAATTAATTTCCCTATTTAATCTAGTCAGTGGTCTCCTTATCCATAATTCCTAAATGGAAGAGGAAATTATTCCCATAACTACTGTTATTTGTTTAGTTTCTCATAACTTTTTTTTTTGGACATGTTTACAATAGTTATTCTGAACTTATTGTAGCTGCAAAAAGACAGCTACTAAAGAGAAAGCTAAAGTGATTAGTTTAATATGAGATCACGTAGATTTCAAAACAAAAGATATTACTAGCGATAAAGTAGGTTTCTTATAATGATAAAAGGGTCAGTTAATCAAGAGGACATAAAAGTACTAAGTGCTTATATACTTAATAACAAAGTTCAAAATATATGAAGAGAACCCTGATAGAACCCTGGAGATTTCAACATACATCTCTTAATAATTGATGAAACAAGTAGACAGTAAATCAGAAAGGATATAGAAGACTTGAGTAACACTATCAAGCAACTTGACCTTTTTAACATTTATAGAACATGTCATTTAATAACAGCAGAATACACATTTTTTTCAAGCATACACAGAACACCTGCCAAGATAGACCTTATTCTATGCTATAAAAGAAGTCTTAATAAATTTTAAAGGATTCGAGTTATGCAAAGCATGTTCTCTAGACACAAGGAAATTAATTTAGAAATTAATAACAGCTTCCTGGGAAATTCCCAAATATTTGTAATTCAATACACTTCTGAATAACTCATTGGATCAAAGGAAATTAGAAAGTATTTTAAACTGAATGAAAATGAAGATACAACATAACATTATGGGATGCCCCTGAAGTAGTACTTAGAGGCAAATTTACAGCACTAAATGCCAGTATTAGAGAAGAAGAAATATCTCAAATTTATGACTTAAACGTCTACTGTAACAGACTAGAAAAGGAAAAGTAAATGAAACTCAAAGCAGGCAGAAGAAATGAAATAATAGAGATCAGAGATGAAATCAAGAAAATGGAGAATAGGATAATAATAGAGAAAAATCAGTGAAACCAAAAGCTGATTCTTTGAGAAGATTTATAAAATTGAAAAATTGCTATCCAAACTGATCAGGTTAAAAAAAGTCCTAAATTACCAATATCAAAAATGAAAGAAGTGGCAATATTACAAAGTATACAGATACTAAAATAAGGGAATATTATTAACAACCTCATGCCAATAAATTGGACAATGTAGATGAAATGGATAAATTACTTGAATGATACAAACTACCAAAACTTTCAAAAAGAAACAGGTAAACTGAGTCACCTACATCTGTTAAAGAAGTTACATCTTTAGTGTTAAAACTTTCAACAAAGAAAACTCCAAAGCTGAATGGCATCTTTCATGAATTCTACCAAACATTTAAAGGAGAAATTTCTAAATAAAATCTTTTAAAAGTTAAAGTGGGAATACTTGCCAATTCAATTATAAGACCAGCATTACCCTGATAAGAAAACCAGATAAAGACACTACAATAAAAGTAGACTTTATAGATATAAAGAAAATTTTAAGCAATTCAAAGAAGTTTAACCAATCGAATCCGACAATATGTAAAAATGATAATACAGTATTATGACCAAGTATAGTTTATCCCAGGAATATAAGATTTGTTTCACATTCAAAAATCAGTCAGTGTAGTTTACCATTTTAACAAATTAAAAAAGAGCAGCTATATAATAATTACAACATTCTAAGAAGTTATTTGAGGCAGTCTCGTCTATTTCTGGTAAAAATTATCAGCAGACTAGGAAAAGAATGTAACTTCATCAATTTGTTAAAGGATGTCTATAAAAAAACTGAAAGATTATGTCATACTTAATAATAAAAGACTGAACATTTCCATAGAAAGGAACAAAGCAAAGAGGTCCACTCTTACCACTTCTATTCAACATTATAGTAGAGATTCTAGCCATACAGTAAGGCAAGAAAAAAAATCAAAGTCATCCAGATTGGAAAGAAAAAAGTAAAAACTGTCTATTTGCAGTTGACTTGATCACCTCTGTAGAAATCCTGTGGAAACTACCAAAGAAAGAAAGGGAGGGAGGGAGGAAGGGAGGGAGGGACGGAGGGACGGAGGGAGAGAGGGAAGGAGGGAGGAAGAAAAAGAAAAAAACTTTTAGAACTAATAACTGAGTTTAGCAAAGTTGTTGAGTACAAGATAATCAATAGGCAAAAAATATCAATTGTATTTTTGTATGCTGGCAATGAACAATCAGAAATTAAAAATTTTAAATACATTTTATAGTAGCATTAAAAATATGAAATACCTAAGGATAAATCTGACGATAGATGTTCAAGACTAAAACATACAAAACATTGCTGAAGGCAATTAAAGAAATGTATGAATCAAAAGATACACCGTATTCATGGCATAGAAGATTCAGCCTTTTTAAGATGTCACTTCTTCTCTACTTGATTTATAGATTTAAACTACTCATTATCAGAATTCCAACAGGCTGTTTTGGAAATTGACAAGCCAATTCTGAAGTTCTTGTGCGAATGTAAAGAACCTAGAATAGCAAAAATACTTTGAAAATCAATAATAAAGTTGGAGGACTATCACAACCTAAATTCAAGAATGACTGTAAAACTACAAGTAATCAAGATAGTATAGATGTGAAGATAGATCAGTGGAACAGAATAGGCCCATGCATATAGGGCCAATTTATTTTTTATCTAAACTTTTTATTTTGAGGTAATTGTAGATTCACATGCATCTGTAAGAGATAATACAGAGTACCATGTACCCTTTACCCAGTTTCCTCCAATGGGAACATCTTCCAAAATTGTAATACAGTATCACAGCCAGAATATTTACACTGGTAAAGTCGAGATCCAGAGAATTTGTATCACAGCAAGGATCAGTCATATTGCCCTTTTATAGCCACATCCACTTCCCTCTTGACCTTACTACCTTAAATCTCTGGCAAGCAAAAATTTGCTTTCTATTTCGATAAAATTATCATTTCAAAAATGTTTTATAAGTGGAATCATGCAGTATGTAACCTTTTCAAATTGGCTTTTTTCACTAGCAGTAAGTCTCTGAAGATTCACTCAAGTTGTTGCATATATCAATAGTCTATTCTTTTTTACTGTTGAATAATAATATGGCATAAAACTATACCACAGTTTGTTTAATCAGTCACACATTGAAGGGCCTCTGAGTTTCCAGTTTAGGGCTATTACAAATAAAACTTCTATTAATATGATTTGGGTGAACATAAAACTTCATGTCTATGAGATAAATACCCAAGAGTACAATTGCTGAGTTTTATGGTGGTTGCATGGTTAGATTTTTAATAAACTGCCAAACTGTTTTCCAGAGTGGCTATACTATTTTACATCCCTACCGTAAATGTATGAGTGACCCAGTTTCTCGGCATCCTCATCTGCTTTTTGTATTGTCAATATATATTTTTTTTTATTTTAGCATTCTGATAGTTCTGTAGTTGTATCTCAGTGTGGTTTTAATTTACATTTCCCTAATGTCTAATAATGTTAATCATCATTTCATTACTGTTAAAAGTTGAGTCCTTAATATATTCTAGATATTAGCCCTTTGTTGGATATCTGGTTTGCAGATATTTTCTCCCAACATGTAGCTTATCTTTTCATCCTCTTAATAGGTCTTTCACAGAGTGGTAGTTTTTAATTTTGGCAAACTCCAGTTTATCAATTTTTCCTTTTATAAACTGTGCTTTTTGTGTCAAGTGTAAGAACTATTTGCTTATCTTTAGATTCCAAAAATGGTCTCCTGTGTTTTTTTCTAAAGGTTCTATAGTCTTACATTTTACATTTAAGTCCATGATCCATTTTGAGTTGATTTTTGTATTTAAGATGTGAGACTTAGGTCAAGGTTTATTAATTGGTTTAGAATGATCAATTGTCCCAGCACTATTTGTTGAAAGGCTGTCTTTCCTTTATTGAATGGCTTATTTGTACTTTGCCCAAAATCAGTTGGTCATAGTTGTATGGGTCTGTTTCTGGGTTCTCTATTCTGTTCTATTGATCTATGTTTATCTCTCTATTAATGCCACACAGCCTTGATTAATGTAACTGTATAATAAGTCTTGGATTAGTTCTCCCCACTTTATTCTTTTTCAAAATTGTTTTAACTATTCTAATCTCTTTTCATGTAAAATTTAGAATAATGTATATATTTACAAAAATTCTTTCTGAGATTTTCATAAGAATTGCATTAAACAATATATCAATTTGGAAAATATATCAATTTGGAAACAACTGACAGACTATTTTATTAAAATTATCTACTTTATATTAGATGAGTTGTGACAATTTGTTTTTTGAGAAAGGGGTTTATATTGTCTAAGTTGTCAAATTTATGTTTGTAGAATTGTTCATAGTATTTATTTATCCTTTTGATGTCTGCAGGGTTTGTAGTGTTTTATTCCTGATATCGGTAATTTCTGTCATTTTTCCTTTTTTTCAATTTTATTAATTCCTCATCTTTATTATTTTATTTTATTGACTTTGGCTTTCTTTAGCTTTGTTCCCCTAGGTTCTTGAGATGGAAGCTTAGATTATTGATTTGATTTTTCTTCTTTTCTTAAGTATTTAGTGCTGTAAATTTCCCTCTCAGCACTGCTTTAGCTGTGTTGCACCAATTTTCATATACTTCAGTTTAATTCAGTTTAATGTATTTTCTTATTTTCCTTGAGATTTTCTCTTTGCCCGTTGGATTATTTAAGTGTGTTTTGTTTCCAAGTGTTTGGAGATTTTCCTGTTATCTTTTATTGATTTCTCATTTGAATCCATTGTGGAAGAAACAAACTATATATGATTTCAGTTCAAGTTTGTTGAGGTTCGCTTTATGGCCCAGGGTATATTAAATCTTAGTTCATGTTATGTAGGCACTTGAGAGAAAAATGTTGGGTGGAGTGTTTTTTAAATGTTGTTTTGAGTCTGTTGATTGACGGTATTGTTAAGGTCTTTTGTATCCTTGCTCTATAGCTTCTATCAGTGGTTTAGAGAGGGGTATTAAAGTCTCCGACTACCATGGTAGATTTGTCTGTTTCTCCTTTCAAGTCTATCAGTTTTGCTTCATGTATTTTTCAGCTTTGTTGTTTGGTAGGATGGCTGTAGCTTGTTGGTGAGTTGAAACTTTTGTCATTATGTAACGTCTCTCTCTCACTGCTAATTTTCTTTGATTTGAAGTCCATCTTATCTGTTATCAATATATCAGATAAATGCTCCTTTGATAATGTTTATGTGACATACCCATTCTATCATTTTACTTTTAATGTACCTTTATTATATTTTAAGTGAGAGTCTTGTAGATTTGTATGTTAGGGCTAACTGTCGTTTTATTATTTATTTTCTGTTTTTCATTCTGGTTTTTTTTCTCTTTTTCCTGCCTTTGGTTTATTTGAACATTTTTCAGAATTACCTGTAGTGCTTTGATTTATCTATAGTGTCACTTGAACACTTGTAGAATTCAATTTTGATTTAGCTATAGTGTCTTTGAATATATCCATAGTGTTTTTAAATTTTTTTATGGGGTTTGTATAGTATTTTTAGTGGTTACTCTAGGTGTTATATGTACATAATTTATCATAGTCTACTGGTGTTGTCATTTTACCAGTTCAAGTGAAGTGTAGAAACTTTACCTCCCTTTTTGTCCCTCTACCCTCTCCCATTTACAATACAGTTCTTTTAAGCATGTCCTCCACATGCACTTAGAACCACATCAGATAGTATTATAGTTTTTTCTTCCACCATCAAACATAATTTAGAAACTCAAGAGAGTAGTAGTATTTGAAATTTTTTATAAAAAGCATATAATTTGTAAGGTTCATAATCAAAATAACCAATGGGAATTATGCTAAATGAAATAAGTTGGAGAGAAAAACAAATACCATCTGATCTCACTTAATGTGAAATTAAAAAAAAAAAGAAACAGAAAACTAATCTTATAGATACAGAGAACAGATTAATAGTTACCGGGAGTGGGGATGAGGGCGAAATAAGTGAAGGGGTCAAAAGGTAGAAACTTCCAGTTATAAAATAAATGTCATGAATATATAATGTACAGCATGGTGACCATAGTTAATAATAATGTATATTTGAAAGCTGCTAAGACAATAGATTTTAAATGTTTTCATCACAAGAAAAAAGTAATTTTGCAACAGTATGGTGACTAGACTTATTGTGGTGATCATTTCTCAACATGTACAAATACCAAATCAGTATGTTGTACACCTGATGTAACGTAATACAATGTTATATGTCAATTATACCTCAATAAAAAAATCAAGAAAGGGGAAATTGTTACAAGAAAAGTGCAATATCCTAACAAGTGAAATTTACCCACAACCAAAATAAAAAAATGTATACAGACCATATTTATATGTAGTCCCATGGTGAGTGACCTGATTTTTTTCCCCTCAACACACAGGAATAAATGAAGAAGAGGAGAAGAAAAAAGCAAAAAGCAAAGAGAAAATCAAGTTGAAAAAAAAAAGGAAAAGGTATTTTTTTAATATCACTTTTTAAAAAGCAAGACTGTAAATCAATGATGGATTATAAAATATTTTCACATATAGTTCAGTTTATTTAACATTAATATTTTTTAATGTAACTTAGATGCTCTGTTGTTTCAATAAAATAAAGTCCTTCATGTCAGGAATCAAGTCAACACTCGGCCACCTTAAATTTTCTTTTTGGAGCAAATTAAGGTATAAATAAATAACACTCCTCCCCTTCTTTTATATATTCTACTTGTATTCTATTTTAAGTTTTAGAACATCAGCTAATCTTTTAATGGGACATATGTTCAAATTCTTCACACAATATATTTGATCCTCCTATATATGAAGTTGAAGCCTAATATTTGTATTCTCAATATCATTGCCATGTCTAAGAAATTAATTTATTAATTGAATTTATGTACTCACTTGTTTTGCTGAAAATTCCGTTAGGTCTTTCAGAACCTTCGTCAGCCAGCTGTGAATTTTTATATCAATTTTTTTAAATAATTAAATAGTTAAAGTAATTGATGAAAAGAATTAAGAAGCAACTTTTCCATGGTTAATGAGTGCAGTTTCATTTATACTAGAACAAACATATACATGCAGACATTTTTTTAAGGCACTTGGCAATGGTAATGTCAGGCATAGATTCTAGTTTTTTGACAGTAAATTCTGCAAATCAGGTGTTGTCACTTTGTAGGTTTTATAGAGCACTTAATAATGTATACATTTTCACACCTCCACTATTTTATAAATTGAAATAGTTATCTTATTTCAAGTGCTGGGAACTAAATAGTAATCTTTAACGTAAAAACTAAAAGGTAGTTGGAGCTCAGTGTATGGTGTAGTCTAACTAGTATGTTGTTGAATCATTTGCATTAGCACGCAAGGTGGATTGCTTATAGTAAAACTGAGATTATCTGTTTTCTTCCAAATTCTAATCTACTTGTTTTATAGTAACAGAGTATTTATTCTGGCCTGGAATTATACGAACTTTTCTAGGCATGCTGAGCAGAGATAATGACGCCTAATAGAGTTGCTGTGCCACAGTCTAACAGTTTGTCTTAAAAATGAGAATCCAGGACCAAAAGCCAGAGAAAAATGTGCAGGCAGAGAAGTTTTAGTCAGAATCCTAAGGTCAAGCAGGGCCTTGAGAACAAGAAAAGAGAGAAGAGTTGAGAATAATAGAGTTGAAGAGAGAGCAAGAGAATACATAAGAAAATAAGCTCAGGGAATGGCCAGAAGTCTAAGTAGAGAAGAGGAGAAAGGAACACAACATCACAGAAAACGGGGGTGCAATCAGTTCACACGCGTTACTCTGCAGATGCAGCCTTGTGGTCTCCCGTGTTAGTGTCTCCTCTCCTGTATGTCTGTCTTGGGTTTTCTTAGCTTGGGTTTTAACTTCTGGTGACTAGATCACTGAACTAATGCTTTTTATATTTTAAATTAGCTCAGTTTATGTCTTGTAACACGTATTTTGGGTTTGGGTGTGGGTAGATTGTTGCACACCCCTTCATGTAAAATACTGAGATGGCTTTTTCTGTTTTGTTGTTGTTGTTGTTGTTGTTGTTGTTGTTGTTTAATAGTAGAAGGAATTCTACAGCTTTTTCCAATTTAGTATTACAATGACATTAGAAAAATAAAGTATAATGATAAATCATCCTCATTCATTTACATAGAGTGTTCATTTAAAGGCATTTTTTCTGTATCTAGTGAAATTATTTTGGAATGCAGTTGTTCATCTGTATCACTGTATCTAGAGGAATCAAGTCCTTTAACTTGAAAAATCAAAAGAATCAACAAAAGCGCTTTTACTTTGCTAATGTTCAGCTTTCATCCATTTATACTGAGGTATAATTATAGCCCTTTTTATATAATTGCATCCTTTTGTGGCTCTTTTAATAGAATATGCTAACAAGTTATTACATACACAAGTGAATTATGTATATAATGAGGGTCGGTAAATGCCACTTCATGTTTGCCTTATAAGATTTTGAAGGGTACGAAGCGGTGAAAAACGGAAAATCAGAAAAATCATTTCATCCTTACTGAATTTGAAACTTATTACTAGAGTTAAGCAGGATAGAGATATTTGTTTTGCCAGTTTCTGTGACCAAGTAGCAAAAATTCTAAATTCAGCATTTTAAGAGAATACAAATGTAAAAGCATGAGTTTCTTTGTTTATACCCCCACCTTACTCCAAGAAGGACTTAAGGCAGTTCAAATTCCATTTAAATTTACTTCTCAGCTATAAAGGCAGTTATCAGCCAGTATGTATTATTGCCCATAGGTCTTATTCATCCGGTTCCACTGAAGACGACACTTCAAAACAAAAGAAACAAAAATATCAGAAGAAAGAAAAGAAAAAAGAAAAAAAGAGTAAGTCAAAAAAGGGGAAACATCACAAAAAGGAAAAAAAGAAGAGAAAAAAGGAAAAGCATTCTTCCACCCCTGATAGATCTGAAATCTCCAAAAAGTAACTCAGACTGTGGCTTAAGTCATTAAATTTAAAAATTTGGTTTTGAAAATCACTTGACCTTCCTTGGAATTTGCTATGTAATTATGCTTTGCAGTTAATCACAGCCTTTTCCATATAGACATTTTTTTCTTATATGGGACCATTATCCTCTGGCAATATATTTTTAATGTGTTACGACTATAGAGTATTGAATCAGTGTTATCGCTTAATAACCATGCCGCAAGTATGGATATCTGTACATACAAAACACATCCTTTTTGGTATTTGTTTTCTGTGTGTCTGACTAGTGTTATTGCTTCATAAGTTGTTTGTAAATGGCTTTACTAAAGTCAACACCGATAATCTACCTAGCGATCAATGGGTATTGCTGAATCAAGTGCCCACCTTCCAGTGATCCAGTGAGGTAGGGGATAATGTTTTGCTCTTGACACTGATGAACTTAATACCTTTTTATAGCCTATGGTAATGCAGGAAGCCAGTGAAATTCTTCACTGTTTCTAAATCTCTAGCCTTTTCTTTGGATGTCACAGGAGACAGAAGATGGAGCTGCTTTATTGGTCTTGATTAGGACTTTTTAAATGAATGGTGTTTCCAGGAAGATGATAATGAAAATACAACAAAGTATCACTGTTTTATGACATGCAGAGTTTCTAGTACCTGCGTCCTTTGTTTTTGTAGCAATTAAAATATTTCTTCCTGTTTAAAAAGATAAGTCTAGTTCAGCCTATTAGTCTCATAGAGATGATACTGTGTTGGGCAGGATTTTTAGGATAGATACCTGGGTTGTACAAATGTGCCATATTGGCATGTCTTAAAATGATACCTCAAACACAGACCTTTTTATTTAGGAGAATGACAGCTAAATCTTCATTAAAATTGACTTTTATTGTATTCAGTATGTAAATTTTATGAAGCTTGTTTCTATGAGTAATGTGGAAAATTTTTATAAATGTGAACATATGTATTTATTTGAAATAATTTGTAATTTTGAAGCAGGTCTCACACTGAATTTATGATTTCATAAATGACCAGTTTGGGGTGTTTCTCTTTTACTTCAATCATAAACCTCAGGAACAGTGACAAACAGTTAGGATTAAGAATTTTATTCTGTACTTTTTAAAATTTAAAGCCAGGGAGTTGCATCATGAAAGTCTTTATATAACATGGAAATTTTATATAGGTAAGCATTTTCAAACACATATTGGTAGATATAAATGTGGCTTACATTTTTAATTTCAGCAGCGATCAGTGTTAGTTATTTTGCTTAACACTCGTGTATCCCTTATGCCCAATAAGTTAAATACTTACTGTAACAGCATCAAAAGTCAATCAGTTATTATGGCACAGCACCAAAGATTGCAAGTACCTCACTGTGGTGCAATTAAAAATTTTCAAATTGGTAACCTATAGATATGGCTGTAGATGAATTCATTATGATGAAATCAGGTACCGTGTTTCTCCCAAAATAAGACCTAGCTGGACAATCAACTCTAATGCTTCTTTTGGAGACCCGGTCTTATATTAATTTTTGCTCCAAAAGATGCATTAGAGTTGATTGTCCAGCTAAGTCTTATTTTTTGGGGAACATGGTAAGTACATGTAACTTTACAGGCTGGAAAGGTGTACCGGTTCTTTCTTCACCCAACACCCCTATCTGGCATGACCTCAGTAAGAGTGGAGGAGCCTCATAACTCCTTTGAACATATGCTTACTGTGCTCAAATTCTACGGGTGCTACACCCACATCCCTATGGTGGCATTATGGCCGTGGGAGCTCTCACACTTCTAGCTTTTCCATGAACTAAGTTAGTCATATGACCTCCTCAAAAGGAAATTACCTTGTTTAAATAGTTCAGTCTGTTGTTTGGGAAAAAAACATAGAGCTATTAGGTTTTTAAGCATTTGTTTTGCCTTTGCTATATTTTATGTATTTTTGAAAACTATTTAATGGAAATACAGTTCTTTGGCTATCAAGATGAAAAAAATAAGTAAAAAAAAACAACTTTAAAAAGTGGTTGGAGAATGCTGCATGCAAAAGGATAGCCTCATCTCACTGAGTGTATAATATGGTTAAAAATGATAATTATTGTGAACAGGGTTAATTTAATTTTGTTTTAAATTTAAGTTTAATGGCAAGTTTGATTTCTGTAGTAGAGATTATAATTTGGCTTATTACATTTGTTTTCTGAATGGTGACACAGTAACGGTTCAGAAGAGTTATATAAATTTAGCCCTCATTAACTAATATAGTATGCAAATTAAAAGATTTTATAAATGCTCAGTAATTATTTTCTCCCAGAAACAATCTTGGAATTATTCTTAAGTAAATTTTCCATCATTTGAGATTAGTTTTTGGAATGTCTCATCTGAATAAAATTCATTTATTTTTACTAAAGTAATTTTCTTCTAAAGTGATCCTGTTCTTCTTATTGGGATTGGATGCAAATCTCACTGATGTATTTTAGGAGAAAATTAATGAAGTTTCCTCTCAGGCAGTATGTAGCAGAAAGAAAACCGAATTGAATAGTAAAAATCCAAAAAGTCCTGTACTTTCTAACTACCTCTCTGACCTTTAGCAAAGTCATTTTAGCTTCTCTGGGCTTTGGTGTCTTTCATCTATAAAACATTGTACCACATTATCTCTGAGATCCCTTCCAGCCCGTAATATATATGAGTAATGATATTTTAGTAAAATTCAAGTAGTATTATTCATTTTTGAAATTACTACAGATAAGCAGGTAGCATTCTGTGATGATAAAGGTTGAATTTTTTTTGATACAGCTATCGAATACACTCAACTTCTTTAAGTAGGTAATTGATAATTTAGTTCACATGCTTACCGTCCAGTGTATGTCATTTTCACTAGATGCAGGCAGAATTTATGTTTAGATTTGTATTTGTAACCAGATTATCTAAACACTTCGAAGCTATTGCTTTTGGATAGATGGACCTACTCCCCACACAATTCTGTTTCTTTTTTCCTTATTATCTGTTGGCTAAAATCTCTCAGAGGTTCTCCAGTTGTTCACACTTAATACATCCCTATTTACATCTTTGGTTCTCTGAGGCCAGAACATCAGAAAATAAGGAGTAAAACAACTCCTTGTGTCTATATTTACTACTCTAAAATTATCTAACCCTATGTCGCCTTCAGTTAAGTAGGTTGAAGAGTTATTACTCGTGTTGACAAAAATGCCATTGAATCTTTTCTTCAACAAATATTTGTTGAGGGCCTAGCATGGGAAACACTCTGCTAAGTACTGGGGATACAGAGATTAAAAAATCTCATTTGCTTCCATAAGGTGGTTCATAGTTTAGTGGGTGGGAGAAACAGCAGAACACATCATTCTGTAATCAGTGTAGTTATTGATCCAAACATGGGTTTATAGAAACACGGAGAGAGGTACATAACCTAGTCTACAGAAGTTAGAAGAGGCTACCGAGAGAAAGTAATGCCTGGAGTACATTTTGATTGAGGATGAGGGTGGCAGTTCTGGAAGGAGAAAGTGCTGTGCACAAAGACCATAATAGGAAAACTTGGGGGTTTTTGTGTGTGTCAAGAATCACAAGCAATATGTAAAGCAGGAAGTAGTAAGAATTGAAACTATCATTCTAGGTTCTCAGGTAAAAAGAAGGAGGTCTTATGTTCCATGTTTGGGAGCTTGGACTTGAATCTGTAAGCAGTGAATGAGACGTCAGGAGAGAGTTTTAAGGAAACAATTTGTGTTGGGGTTTGGTTTCATCCATTGCATAATTCAATTCCACAAGTTTTAAAAGATGAAATTGCTGTCATTAGAAGGCCACGTAGAAAATAATTTGAATCTTTATGTCTTATGCCTTATTATTTGTACTCTTCTTCTAGACCCACTTTAATGAGATCTGGTTATGACCAGAAATGTGTTTTATTTCTAATTTTATTTTAGATTATTTTTGACTGACAATTTGGTCACTGTTAGCATTTGTTAGGTCCAAATAACTCATTTAAAAATATTTTTCAGTGTACAGACTGTGGTAATTTGGTAAGGCTTTTTGCTTTTAACATTTTGTCTCAGTCTGTGAAGCCTCAAAGTGACAGAGACACCTGCCAGTTTGTACTGAATGAGCCCGTGGCTGTCCCTCAGGTAACCCGCTGTGGCTGGGAGGGCCTCAAGGACCCCAGTGCTACTGCCGGTAGTGGTGGGTTCCGCCTTCTTGGGCAGTTGGCATCCAAGAGCAGTAGATTCTATGCCAACATGATGAGAATCCCACTTGCAGAATCCAGGGTCTTCTGACCTCATTTCTCTTCTCCCAACTCCTCTCAAAATGTGCAGAGTGCCAGGGAATTGGGGTTTCTCCCCCAGAGCACGACCGCGATGCCTCCAGCCAGCCCTGGCCCCATGCATGGCCCACAGGTGAGGAGGTCTCGGGACCCTAAGCATTTGGTTGCCCTGAATCTCCAGTTTCCTGCTCCTTGTGGCATTGATGGCATCTGCCCTTGCCCTTGAGCAACCAACGTACAACTATGCCAGTGCCTTTCCTAAACTTTCTCAGCCCAGTCTTTCACCTGAGGCGACATCTAATTAGTAATGTAATTGTTAATGTCTGTAGATCAAGATAGCTGATTTTTCTCGGATTTTTTAAATCAAGCTAGATAAAAGAGCAAAGCGTACCACAAATGATTTTATGTGCTTTCACAAAAAATAAATGAGAATTCTTTGTTTTTGTGACTATTATAAAATGTCATTTTTCTAATGGTAACATTTTAACTTTCAAACTTCACGTGCTCTAAGCAATTTTCATCTTAAATCATTGGCAAAATTGTGTTCTTTTTGACTGTGAAATCTAACACTGGCAGTAGGATGTTGCAATAATGATCTAGAACTATGTCGATATAGCCATATGTGGCTATTTAAATTAATTAAATAAATAAAATGCATTTCTTCAGTTGAACTGGTCACATTTCAAGTGCCCAGTAGGCACATGTGCCTAGTGGCTATCCTGCCAGACGGTGCATGGTGCATGTATGGAAACATTTCTGTCTTCTCAGAAACTTCTACCGGGCAGTGCTGGTTTAGAAGGTATCCTCATTTCTTGGTAGAAATTTTCACAACCTAATGATCAAATGTTTCTAACCCTGAGCTTTGCGTGCCTGAGAGCAAAAAGGCATTCCTTTTTTCCCCCTATCAAACCAGAGGAGCTGTATTCATCACGTGTTGAAAGGCTAGTCTTCCATCTGTAGAAACTTTGCACAATACAGTAGGTGTGTTCAGCAGAGCCAGCTTAAAATTAATCTTTTTTTCCTATTAAATTCCATTATAAAATCACATCTGTGTTCTTACACTAGAAATCATACTTAAGAGAAAAATCTTTTAAGACAGTTATAATTTGCAGAAACTGTAGTTTTATTTCTAGATGTCTGAATGATATTACTGCAATAGCCTTAGGTGGGATAAGAGAACTTGTTTTTGATAACTTTTATTGTAGAATTTCCTTAGGAACTTTATCACTAAAGGATTTTTGTTATGGTTATCCCTTGGTATGCAGAAACTATTTATTATGCTGATTATACATTGTGATGCATTTTTTTATTGAATGTTAGCTTTTATAAAGGCAATATGTTGTTTGTGTGCCCAGCAAATCCTCTAAAAAAACGGCATGGGTTGATATCTAAAAGACTTAACAACATGCCACCTCTAGTTTATAAGACCATTCCCCCGGATAGCTACCTATCCAGGACCATCTCTTATAAAAATAACTGCCTCTAAGTACCAAAAAATTGTGAAATGCTGGTAATATGACATACATTCCTCATTGTTCCTCACTGAGATAGGTTTGCTTGTCTGTGCTATAAACTTTTTGACTAATCGGGGGGGATCGCTTCATAAATTATATAAATGTCTAACCACTATGCTGTACACCTGAAACTAATATAAAATAATATTGAATGTCAACTGTAATTGAAAAATAAATAATAAATAAGAATACAAAAAAAATCTTTTAATTTCTCCTGAAGTATTAGGATAATTTTGTGTAATGTACACGCATCTTAATTAGTAAATAAAAGTAAACTTATATACATGAAAAGCTATCAGAACCTTAGGTGTTTAATAAATTAATTGAATGATAAAAAATGTCTTGCTTTGTGAGTGGCGAATTTTTGAAAAGTATTATTACAAAGTGTTTCAAATGCATTCTTTATTTTTATTGTTTCACCTCTCCAGTGAGCTTTTACAACACAGGATTTTTAATAATACACAATGTTGATTTGTGTTGTATCCATTGTTTTTTCTTGAATTACATCATCAGCTTCATAGGATGTTTCATTTGTTGAATTTGAATTGGGGGCTTTGGTTTTCTTATTTGAGTTGCCTGCAAATACACAGAACAAAATAAAATAATTATGTGAAATTATGACATAAAATTTGACTTAAAAAGAAACTTTATAGTGATATTGAAAACATAATGTCCTGAAAATACTATGTAGATGATTGGGAACTGAATCATTTCAAATTTGTCTTTAAGCATTTGCTCCTGGAAGTTAAATGGGGGGAAATACTCAGTAACAGAAGTATTTTATTTCCATGCTTACCTTTCTTTCTCCATGCTTCCATGGAAGAAACTACACATTTGATAAGAAGATAACAATTTCTGGGTTGCTTAATAAAAGTGTAACTGTCCCTATGCATAAAGTGAACAAAGCTATATACTAAAGCCACTCATAATTTACAACACTCTTAAGCCTTTGCCATCATCCATGTAGATATTTTTTTTAAAAGAACATATTTGTATCACAAGCTCATTCACCTATATATAAATATGAGTCCAGAGTGCACAAGGTTAGAGAACTTTTTTGATGGTAAGATAATATTCTACCTCTAAACATCCAATCACGTTTCAACCATATAATTTGATTTTTAAAAGTTAATTTGTGGAAGGCACACCATTTTCCAGCCCTGTGCCCAATCACCAAGCAAAGCTGTTTAAAATAAATATAGTATGGAAAGCCGGCATGAAAATTTGATAATCTGATAAGTTTTTGATGATTATTTGCAAAGTAGACTCCTTAAAAAATGTTTTTGATTCAAATTTAACTACTAAATACTTAAGTAATAGGATATATTCTATATGAGTGCTCGATACTATTTTCCTCATATAACATTTGAAAAACAAAATATAGATTTATTTTTTCATTTGTTTAGTATTGTTTGTACTCTTCAATATCGTAGCAGGTAAAGGTTACAGATCAAGGATATAAAATGTGCATTAGTTCTTATTATCTGGGTAGAATTTGTACCTTACATAAACATTTCTTTAAACATCTAAATTTTGAATATTTTATTAGAATTCCTGGAAGTTCGAAAACTAATGTTAATTCAAGCCCTTCATGTTTCCCAAGTTTTTCACATACTCAAATTCTTAATATTTTAATCAGATTTCAAAGTGTTTTTAATCTACCATGTCATATTCTGTTTTCGTTGTTTTCTCTTTTTTATGGTAAATAAACTCAGGCAGTTATTTCCCATCTTAGTTTGGGGTTCTCTCTAAGTCATCTCCATTCTGACAGCTCTAGTTTCCATTATGCGTTTTTCTGGCAACAACTGAAAGAGTTTCCTAACCTGTCTACTGCCCTCTGAGATTTAAAGGCTCGCAAAGTACATTCCATCCAATATTACAGATATGTCTTCATCTAGGATGTGTCAAGATCCCCATTCTCCATCCCTGACTCACTGTTTCCTTGGCTACTGGATCCTGCTAAACTGTGTAGGTACAAAGATCATTTCTTAGATTGGCCTCTTAAGCAAGGCAGTTCCCCTAACAAAACGAGTTTGCTATACAAACAAGAGATTTGTTAAACACAATACTGACATCATTTGAAGCAAGATCTTTGATTAGCGAGTTAACACCCATGCTGTTCACTTTCTTCTTGCGGCTAATACAAATCCAAGGTGTTTTCAATGTATATCCCTCTGGTGAGTAAGAGTAGTGGGACCTATGGAAAAACAAGTGAGTGCAATGGATGGGGCTGTAGTGCTAAGGAGTCCAGCTAAT
Organism: Rhinolophus hipposideros; assembly: GCF_964194185.1. Taxonomy (NCBI): domain Eukaryota; kingdom Metazoa; phylum Chordata; class Mammalia; order Chiroptera; family Rhinolophidae; genus Rhinolophus; species Rhinolophus hipposideros. The sequence continues at coordinate 59,470,291 of NC_138053.1, forward strand.
GGCATCCCTTTGGAAGGATTTTAAAAGACAAAGGAAGAAAAGCGGCAGGAACCTGAGTTTTTCCAAGTTTTGCTTTCATAAATAAAAGGTAATTTCTTAACTGACAAAGTACAGATAAAACCAGCTGCCTCTTTTCTGTCACTGGGTTACAATATGGATTCGATTTAAAATAAGAAATCTCTCATTCCATTGAGCTCCCAAGGAAGGCCTTTTCTTTATCTGAGTGCAGATTGCAAAGATTCAACACTACTGTGCTTTCCTGGGTTGACAATAGTTGCTCTTTCTGCTGCTCACTTCCCATTTTCATTCTTCGGGGGTGGTGTGGGGTGGGGGGGCTGCTCATATGAAAACCTCAACCTTCCTTTAATCCTATATTTCTCAGACTGGAATTTAAATTAAAGCTTTAGACTTTTCCATTATTTAAATCCAATTCATCATTTAAATCATTCATCAAGTAAAATCTTTCCATCTATCCTCATCACAAATTCGGCCAATGTATTTTTTCTGATGAGTTAAATTTTACATTCATTTTCAGAACCATTCCTCAGGGGTCCATTTATTCTATAGCTCGTCTATGAACTCTGCTCTTGCCTGCCATTTCAAAATATAAAAAAAAAAAAAAAAAAAAAACCCTACTGAGGACCTTTATCTCCTGGCTATCTGGCATAATGTACTTAAGCTTTTCTGCCATTGTCTGCCTATATCCTGGCTTCTGTGTAACCACTCTGCAGTACTACGGCAGCTTCTAATTGCTGATCGGCTGGCATACATTATCATTTAGTAGAAAATCTACACATCCCATTCATCCCACTGTTCTTCACAGTGGAAACAAGCAGTCTTTATACCGTAAAATATATTTTTTTTTTTTTGCAAGAGGACATTTTCCCTTCAAATTTAATATGAAACACAGGACTGAATCTGAAGTAAATAGGTGAACAAAATTATTTCATAACACCATTATGAAATAAGTAGCTATAACCTACTGATGAGCTCACCTTTTCCCTTTTCAATACCCTGCCATCCCTTCAGGCATGCACAGGTCTCTTACGTAAATATAGTTAAAAATTTATTGTGAAAGTTTGAATCTTAGACTTCCCCTTTTGCTTTGCCTGTCTATCAATGACTGAACGTAGTTCTATCCACAAATGTTTTTCCTATCCTATTTTTTCCACAATTGGCATTTTTTTCTTATTCAGCATTGTTCAATTTTTCCAAACATTGATGACTCACATAACTAACAAAGGGATTTAGCTGTTATTTTAAGTCCTTTAAATGAGTTTTCACGAGAAACTAGCTTCTATTTTTCTTGTTGGTTCCAGCATCTGCTAGAATTGCCTAACCGTGCACCCTGAAGAGGACTCACAGACGCTAAATGGAGCAGGACCTCTGCTGTGCAATGTGACTTTCTACATTCTAGGGACAAAACAGTCAGGGAAAGGTCTGGGCTCATTATTTTAAGTAGAAAGTTCCCTTCAGGAGATACAAGTGGCCTTTTCTGCCACTGAACTCAAATTGCCTGGTCTTCTACTAATATCTTAATGAATTCTTAAAGCCTTTCTGAAACAAAGAATGGTGTTATGAAATAATTTGGCAGCCTAATTAATGAATCTTAAGCAGAAGGGGGTATTAAGCCTACTAAGAAAAATAGCTCGCAAAGTTATCTATAAATCGAGTACAAAATAAAAATTTAACATTGTGATTCATATGTTTATTTGGAAACCTGACCCTTACAAGAGTAGCCCAGAAACTGAAAAAGAAACATAATGGGAAGGAGAAAAAGTCTTGCCTAATCAGATATTAAAAATTATATAGCTACAATAATTTTTAAAAGTAAATAAGGTAAAGGGCTTAAGAAGTACAAATTGATAGTCACAAAATAGTCATGGGGATGTAAACTACAGCACAGGGAATATAGTCAATAATATGGTAATAACTGTATAGTGCCAGGTGGGTACTAGACTGGTCAGGGGGATCACTTCTTAAATTATGCAAATGTCTAACCACTTTGCTGTACACCTGAAATTAACACAAAATATTGTACGTTAACTGTAATTGAAAAATTTTTAAAGGGGGGAAAAGGTGAAGGGGAATAAGAGGTTCAAATTTGAGATGTAACATGCAGCATGGGGAGTATAGTTAATAATATTCTAATAGCATAGTGTGGTGTCAGATGGTTGCTGGACTTAATCATGGTGATCACTTCTTTAGGGATATAAATGTTAAACAACTCTGGTATACACCTGATATAATATAGGTTAGCTATATATTTTTAATAAAAATCTTAAAAAATAGAGAAAATGATAAAGCAAACATAGTAAAATATTAATATTTGGGGATTCTAAGTGAAGAGTATTCAATAATTCTTTGCACTATTTTTGCAACTTTTCTGTAAATCTGAAACTTTCAGAATAAAAAGTGTTAGAAAGTATATTACTAGCTTACTAAACTGATAAATTTAACAAAACAGAAAATCTAAAAACAGGCACTAGTATACATAAAAATTTAGTTTATGACAAAGGTGACATTTTAAATTGGCAAGAGAAAGATGGATTCACCAATAAATATTTGGACAATAGTCTCAGTTTTTGCAAAATAAAAATAAAGGCAGATCCATGCTTCATGTTTTCCACCAAAATTAAAATTCCAGGATTATGGAAGATTTAAATGTTAAAAATAAATGAATAAATGTATTAGAAGAAATTATAGGTGAATATATTTATATCTCATAGTGAGGTGAGAACTTTCGAAGTATAAAACTAAAGGAAGAAATCACAAATGGAGAAACTGAAATTGAAAAAATAGTCACATACAAAATTAAAAAGGAAATAACTATGAAAAACATTTGTGAAAAAGAGTTTAGTTGCTGTATGGAAAGTTCCACAAAGCAATGAAAAAGGAGCACTCTCATAGAAAAGTGTGTATAAGATGAGTAACAATATGCCCCAAAAGAAATGACAAACTTTAAAATCTCCACTTTCACTCCTAATTAGATAAGATAAAATACTGCATTGTTTCTCTCAGTGAACTTAGTAACACTCTATACCTTTTGAAGTAATAATACCCATGAAATAGTATGTTCCTGGCCTACAGTAAGCAACTTGTACTCAAAGCCTTTAATATGTACCCATCCTTTGGTCAACAATTCCACTGCCACATATTTATGTGAAGAAAATACTTAAATGTTCAACGTATGTGTGTAATAGAAAAAAATGGAAGCTAGGTCAAAGTCAATGATTTAATAAGATCTAGTATACTCGGACTTTGGTTTCTAAAAACCATTCACAACTAAAATGAACCAGGCTTCTTGGAGAAATGGCAGATTCCGGGGCTGGAACAGGGAAGGTACAGGATGCCCTGGAACATCTGTGACTGCAAAAAAAGTGCTCAAATAATGATGGACACATTCTAAAAGGACACAGGAGCTGATTTAAAGGGCTCCCACAGGCTAATCTGAGATAATTCAAGGGTCAAAATAAGTAATGATACTAGTAGAATATTTTAGAATAAAGAATCCAAGTCCGTATTGATATTAATAAATGAATGAATAGGTAAATAAATAGGGCAGGAGGGAAAGCTCTTCCCATAGATGAATAATAACTAATAAATGTTGAAGAAATTATGAGGTTAGAAAATCATCATTTTACAAGTATCGTAATAATAATTCTGAAGTAATTTTGAAATTTGAATGAAAAAAAATCCGTTAACCATTAATGGGTGAGTACAAGTTTGAGGAGGAACAGGATATTTTCATAGTTTCAATGTACTTCCCCACATATTGCTTAGTAAGTACAAAAGGTAAAATAGTCACTTTACAATGGATTAATCCAGCGAGTAAAATCTTCAGAGAATCCAAGTTAATGTCACTAATAATGGGATAAACCAATATTATGAGCTTCCTGATATGATCCCTGAGAATATAACTTCTATGATGTTTCTGTCAAAATCTATAATCTCTTTCCAATCATGAGAAAATATCAGACAAACTTCAACTGAAGGATACTGTATAAAATAACTGGCTTTTACTTTTCAAAAAAGCCAAGATCATGAAAGACAAAGAAAGGCTGAGGCTTGAAGGACAGCTAAGAAATATGAGAACTAATTACAAGATGTAATTCTGGACTAGCTCCTAGATAAGAAAAAGAAAAGCTATTAAAGATATTGGCAAAATTTGAATATGAACTGCAGATTAGATGATATAACTATCAATGTTCCATTTCCTGACTTTGATAATTACACTGTAATTATGTAAGAAAAAAAAATTCTTGTTCCTAGGAACTATGTACTGATATATTTATGGTTAAACGCATGATATCTGCAAATTATTTTCAAATGGTTCAGAAAATATGCATAGAGAGAAAGTCAATGATGAAGAAAATGAGACAAAATATTAACTATTAGTAAGTCTGAGGAAAGGAATTCAACCTTCCCTGTACTTTTCTTGCAACTGTTCTGGAAGTGCAAAGTATCAAAATAAAAGAATAAAAACTCATAGCATTCCATCAAGATAGTAATAAAATGGAACAATTAAAAAGATAATAATAAAATGGAACAATTAAAAATGATGGCAAAGGTATTTATTGGCAAACAAAGATATCAATATTGTTCTCTGAAAAAAAGGCATGTTATAACAATAATTTTCCCCCCATTTTGTTATATATAAATATATATATATTTATATATTTATATATGGATATATATATATATTCATAGATGCATAGAAAAAAAAATCCATGGCTATTTGCTATGATGTTAATATCTATTATAATACTTATTATCTCTTTGTGATGGGATCATAGATGCCATTATTTGTTTTTTTCTCTATATTCTCTGATTTGCTGACAGGCAGAATAAACAATATGATCTTCAACTTGCTTTTTTTATCAGTATTCCATATGTAATTTATGTTTTTCTCCTAGACAACTGTGTCTTACTGCTGATTTGCTTACACTTTTTCATTTATATCACCTGCCTTTACAAAATAAACTACTAACTACAGGCTTGGAGTTGTCTATTATTCCCATGCAACTGTACTATTTATCTGCACAGGCAGCTCTGCTAAAATCTGCCTTTCTAAATGTCACCGAAAAACTCTGCTGCTAAGAAGCCCTCTCTCCTTGATTCTCTACCCCTCTCCACAACTGCAGGGTGTCAGTGGATACTTCAAACCACAGGATGAATACGCTTTACTTCCTGGAGCATCTATTTTACTCAAATATAAGAAGGAGAAGTCACATAAGTCACTATTGAAAATTCTCATACATTTAAAAAATAAAGTAGGTGACTTCGAGTAATTTAAAGCTCACAAGACTTAAGGTAGGCCTTTTCACTCAAGGCCTTGGAATTCTGGAGGCACGAGTTCCTTTCTTCTCTCCCTTTAAGGATTCTCCAGTGGAAATGTTTGAAGAAGCAGCGATCTAAGATAGTCACCTCTTTCATTGCTCCTCTATTAGCCAGTCATTCTTCCACATCTTACGCAATGAGCCCTCATCCTCAGAAAGACGCCCTTCACACAGCCAACTTCTGCCCAGAACTTTCCGTCCTATATAGTGCAATTTATAAGCCGTGGTGTTCTTCTAAACATTGGCATTTGAAACATGCATAATTCAAGACACAAAAGTTAAAGGGGAAGAAAATGATTATGGCACACAATTTAAAGGCCAATTGATTGCTTAGCAAAAGGACCTCTCCACAAAATGAGCCCTGGAGGAGCCCACTTCAACTCTAGAGTCACTGCCAGAGACCTGCTTCTTTCAGGATCAATTCAGAATGTATAAAGCCTTAAATTATATACATTGAAAAAGAATGAAACCCAATAGAATAACGACACATGAATGAAAAATCTTGGCAAAATGGTTTAAGATTGGACTATTTTAAAACTTATTGTCATTTATAGCAACGAAGTCCAGTGTCCTAAGTCAGTTTTCGTATGTGCTCAAAAACACATTTATTTCCCCTGAGGTCATTCCAATTGCCTGTAATGAAAGCAGTCTCAATTATAAAAACTAATTTAAAATAATGGGAGACTGACTCTTAAGAACAGAAAGTTTTGAAAGAAAGGAGTGGTAACTGGTAAAACCA